>NC_090877.1:28707553-28737553 GCF_036669935.1 Montipora foliosa | reverse complement strand
ACATTTTTTGTTACTATTTTCAGCTCCTTAATATCTCATTGATTTAATTTCTGTTTTACCACCGTCCCATCATGATTTACCGCAAAATAACAAGTGAATTCTTCTGAGCACCCCAAAGCGTTTCACAAAAGTTACCATGGTGGATCGATCCTTCATGGTGGCAGCGCCACGACTTTGGAAGATTCTCCCCGTAAACTTCAGACCTGCTCGCACAAAAAGTGATTTTAAACAGAAACTTAAGCCATTTTTATTCAGCAAGGCATTGTGTTAGTACAGTTATTTTATATTTAGATTTTTACATAGTTTTTCTGCAAATTACTTTTCTTATAACCAGTTGTAAAGTAGTGCATTTTCGTCTTTGATTCCATAGTGATTGTAAAAAGGTTCTTATTTTTGTATTTTTTGTAATGATTGTAATGCACATTTGATTATTTTTATAGAAAATGTGTAATATAAATGTTATCATTATTTTGTCTCGCTGTTAGATTGGATAGTCAACCAAGTCAAGGTCGCACATTACGCAACCTTCCTGAATCAATTTCTGAGCTAATGGAATGCCAAGAACCTCCCAAAAGACCCAAGAATCCAGTATACCCCAACTTCAGGCTGTATGATAAAGATGAGTTACCTATTGTTGCTAGATGAAAAGAGTTTGCATGGATGCTAGGGCGCAGCTTATCGAGCCTCTCGCATCAGGAAACACAAGAACCTGAGGAGTTATGTAATGCAACGCAAGTTCCTGTTTAATAAAAGTTAAAAAGTTTTACAAACTCGGAGCTAAAAGTTAAAACTTATGAAATATTTCGTCCATTTTTCAACAGGACAATGATGTGAATGTTAAAAAGATGAATTTTAAAAAGGTTTTTAACGCCTCCTGGGGGTTAGAATTGTGTCATAGATGGCTGCTAATTCGTAACCATTGTCTCTGTTTAACGCCGGTTTCGTAAGTTTAATTTGAATAGCTTCTTTTATCCTGCGTTTGAAGGTGTTAACTTCGGTTGATAGTACTTTTGTCTTATTTGGGTCCACCGAGTGCCCCTCCAGGCGACAATGCTCGTGAATAGCTGATGAACTTCTTGATTGGTGTTCTTTTACTCTGATTTCCAGAGAGCGGGCCGTTTCGCCAACGTACTCCTTGTTACACTTCTCACAATGAATCTGGTACACAGTACCGCATTTCTTGAGATTGACAGTTGTGTCCTTGACACGTACCAATTGTGATCTTAGAGAATTGACGGGTTTATGAGTAAGTGTAACCTCGTGTGACTTGAAAGCTCTTTGCAGGCGTTCCGAGATTCCTTTGATGTATGGCGTTGATGCATAGATTTTCTTCTCGTTTTGAGGCTCTTTGGTATCTTCTGTTGTAGATTTTGGATGTGGTATTGTTAGCATCCATTCTGGATAGTTATTCATTTTTAGAGCTTGCTTGACGAGCTGTGTTTCTCTAGTTCTGTCATCGTTTTCCATAACCAAGGTCTGAGCTCTCAACATCAGGGTGTTAACCACAGCTCTTCTGTGTTGTAGATGATGGTTTGATTGGAAGTTTAGGTACTGGTCCGTGTGCGTAGGTTTGCGGTACATGGAGATCTTGGTAGAACCATCTTGGTTAATACTCACACAGGTATCAAGGAAAGAAATCCTGCCATCCTTTTCTTGTTCCGAAGTGAACTGGATATGTTGGTCAATGGAGTTTAGATGTTCTGAGAAGGAATCGACGGCGTTTTTGTCAATCTTGGCCATCGTGTCATCCACATATCGATACCACATAGTTGGAGGGGTGGGGGCGGTGTCCAGAGCTCTGCTCTCAAACTGTTCCATGTAGAGATTGGCCATTACAGGGGAAATTGGAGACCCCATGGCGGCTCCTTTCTTTTGTTTGTAGAATTCACCCTGGAATGTGAAGTATGTGCTCGAGAGGAACATCTCTAGTAGAACAGATAATTGGGCGATATCTAACGGGCATCTATCCGGTAAGCTCTGGTCACTTTCCAGTTTGGCTCTGACAACTGGAATGGCTTCATTGATCGGAATGCTGGTAAACAGTGAGGAAACATCGTATGAAACGAGTTTCTGTCCAGGGGGTACTTCAAGTTCTGCAATCTTGTTGACAAAGTCTTCACTGTTGACGATGTGATGACTGTTGAGGCCAACAAGAGGTTTCATAATCTTAGCAAGGAACTTGGCAGTATCATACATCACGCTACCAATGCTCGAAACTATTGGCCGTAGCGGTACGTCTTTCTTGTGAATCTTGGGTAGCCCGTAGAACTTTGGGACATTCTCTGCTGTGGGGTACAGTTGATTGTAAAGATAATTAGGGATTCTCTCTTCTTTGCGCCACTCCTTCAAGGTTTGAATGAGTTTGTTTTTGATGGCTCTGGTTGGGTCAGATGTCAGTTTTTCATACGTATTGGTATCGTCTAGAAGAGCCTTCACCTTGTTGTGATAATCTTGTTTGTCTAGGATTACCGTAGTGCGCCCTTTGTCTGCTGGTAAGATTACAATTGAATCGTCTTTCGCCAGATCCTTAATGGCTTCCCTTTCAGCTCTGCTGATGTTTGATCTTGGTGGTTTGCTCTTGCTTACGATTTTAACTACTTCATTTCTCAGGCTCTCTGCTTGGCTTTTATCTTTTAGTTGATTACAGGCCAGTTCAGTGGCTGCCACGATCTCATCAACTGGGATCTTTGATGGAGTTACGCTAAAATTCAGACCTTTCATGAGAACCGAGCGTTCACTATCGGAAAGAGGGCGGTCAGAGAGATTCATAACCCACTTTGTCTGATCAATGTTGGTATCTCCAATGTTTGTCGTCGGTGATCGAGTTTCTTCTTTACTCAGTAGGCGGTCAAACTTTTGCCTCTGGCGGCTCTTTGCCATCTCAAAGTGTGACGAATGTGTTTTCTCGAAGAGAGTTAGAATTTGGTTGTTTATCTCTGTTGACACCTTGGAATGTAAACTTGATTTCAGTTCTTTTACGCTCTCCTCGTACTTTCTGATCGTAAAGTTGCATTGTCTTATTCGTTCCCGAAGAAGTTTCTTCTCGGCATTATGAATAATCTTCATGGTCTTAACACCTTTCATACAGGTTCGTAGTTTCACGCTGTTTGGAGTAATGTTGTTGTATCTGCATCGGATGTTAAAGTGCTTGCTGACATCTGACCCAACCAGAGCCATCAAAAACAAACTCACTCAAACCTTGAAGGAGTGGCGCAAAGAAGAGAGAATCCCTAATTATCTTTACAATCAACTGTACCCCACAGCAGAGAATGTCCCAAAGTTCTACGGGCTACCCAAGATTCACAAGAAAGACGTACCGCTACGGCCAATAGTTTCGAGCATTGGTAGCGTGATGTATGATACTGCCAAGTTCCTTGCTAAGATTATGAAACCTCTTGTTGGCCTCAACAGTCATCACATCGTCAACAGTGAAGACTTTGTCAACAAGATTGCAGAACTTGAAGTACCCCCTGGACAGAAACTCGTTTCATACGATGTTTCCTCACTCTTTACCAGCATTCCGATCAATGAAGCCATTCCAGTTGTCAAAGCCAAACTGGAAAGTGACCAGAGCTTACCGGATAGATGCCCGTTAGATATCGCCCAATTATCTGTTCTACTAGAAATGTGCCTCTCGAGCACATACTTCACATTCCAGGGTGAATTCTACAAACAAAAGAAAGGAGCCGCCATGGGGTCTCCAATTTCCCCTGTAGTGGCCAATCTCTACATGGAACAGTTCGAGAGCAGAGCTCTGGACACAGCCCCCACCCCTCCAACTATGTGGTATCGATATGTGGATGATACGATGGCCAAGATTGACGAAAACGCCGTCGATTCCTTCTCAGAACATCTAAACTCCATTGACCAACATATCCAGTTCACTTCGGAACAAGAAAAGGATGGCAGGATTCCTTTCCTTGATACCTGTGTGAGTATTAACCAAGATGGTTCTACCAAGATCTCCGTGTACCGCAAACCTACGCACACGGACCAGTACCTAAACTTCCAATCAAACCATCGTCTACAACACAAAAGAGCTGTGGTTAACACCCTGATGTTGAGAGCTCAGACCTTGGTTACGGAAAACGATGACAGAACTAGAGAAACACAGCACGTCAAGCAAGCTCTAAAAATGAATAACTATCCAGAATGGATGCTAACAATACCACATCCAAAATCTACAACAGAAGATACCGAAGAGCCTCAAAACGAGAAGAAAATCTATGCATCAACGCCATACATCAAAGGAATCTCGGAACACCTGCAAAGAGCTTTCAAGTCACACGAGGTTACACTTACTCATAAACCCGTCAATTCTCTAAGATCACAATTGGTACGTGTCAAGGACACAACTGTCAATCTCAAGAAATGCGGTACTGTGTACCAGATTCATTGTGAGAAGTGTAACAAGGAGTATGTTGGCGAAACGGCCCGCTCTCTGGAAATCAGAGTAAAAGAACACCAATCAAGAAGTTCATCAGCTATTCACGAGCATTGTCGCCTGGAGGGCCACTCGGTGGACCCAAATAAGACAAAAGTACTATCAACCGAAGTTAACACCTTCAAACGCAGGATAAAAGAAGCTATTCAAATTAAACTTACGAAACCGGCGTTAAACAGAGACAATGGTTACGAATTAGCAGCCATCTATGACACAATTCTAACCCCCAGGAGGCGTTAAAAACCTTTTTAAAATTCATCTTTTTAACATTCACATCATTGACTGATGAAGTCCGGTTGAAAAACGGACGAAATATTCCATAAGTTTTAACTTTTAGCTCCGAGTTTGTAAAACTTTTTAACTTTTATTATGCTTCCGGAGCAGGAAACAAATGTTTTTGATTGTAAGTTCCTGTTTGGTCTGCATAATTATAATTCTCTTATATATGACCCTCTGGATACCACAAGAACTGCAACTCCACCTCTCATTGCTTCCCCGGCACATAAATGGAGTATGTTACTAACAGTGTTAAAGTTGATTTTGCAGACGATACTCAGGAAAAGGAAAATTGGCATGCTGGAAAGTCTTCAACAGAGCTGATGAAGATGTAATTACTGCTCTCGCAAACCTTGGAACAACAGAACACCCAGATGAAGATACCATAAAGGGAGTTGAGAAGTTTGTCTGCCATCTCTACCAGCCAAATACAACCATGAATGAGCTAAGGTGGCCGTTATTTAAGAAGAAACATTATCAGACCATGGTATGGAACAAGGACAAGGTTCCAAAACCGAATATCCCATCACCAGGAAACTATGGTTGGAAGAAAGACGAGTGATGACCACAACTCCACCAGCTCCAGAGGCAATTATTGAGATGGTGAAATATGGCTGTGTGATGCTCAACAAATCGATGCCAAAAGTCTGGGCTAAACTGCACTGAACTTTGCGAATGCCCTGTGCTTTGCAGCAAGATGATAGTGATGAATATATTGATGACAATGATGAAAGTGACAATAGCTATGATAGTGCAAGTGATGATGATGAAGACGATTAATGTTGTGAATTATGTCTTTATCACACTTTTAATGGGCGACTAATCACAGTTTTAAGATTGTAGATGGTTGCTATTCTTGTCTCTTGAAATGATCTGTTATCATACATGTGAATTACATTAATTTGCATTACAGAGAAAAAGGTAGTTTAAAGATATAGCCTCGTTTTCATGTCTTTAATCACGTGATGAAGTGGTAGAAGGTTTCAGTCTTTGATGTGCGAAAGTCTATGAAATGTTTTTTCGTCATTATAACTTACTTTGGTAGTGATATTTTGAAACAAGATACGAAAAAAGGGCACATTTTGGATTTAGACTAGTTTTCATGCTTTAGGTCACATGATCACAATTTCCAGCTAAGATGGCTCCGTCGATCTCGAGAGACCATGGTTGACTGCGCCCAGGCTTGTCACTTTGTGTTGCAGCGCCGGGTGTGGCTGTAAAGGAAGATGCGGGACCCGCATTGCCTGTTGCATCTGCTGCAGGTAAAGACCGGCTCCTGTCTTCCTGTCTGGGATGGGGCTGACTGTAGCAGCTGCTCCTTGCGAAGGCGTTTCTCTTCCCAGCGGGTTGCTCTCCTCTCCTCTGCCTCCTTGATGACTGCTTGTGTGGTGGACCGCCAGCCAGATCGGTCCGAGGCTGCTGACTCTAGGTCGGAGGGGTTGAACCCACCAGCCTTCAGATCACGCTTGCACACATCCTTGTAGCGGAGGGCTGGACGTCCTGTGGGTCTGGTGCCAGTGGCCAGCTCCCCAAACAGCATGTCTTTGGGGATGCGGCCGTCATCCATTCGAGTGACATGGCCAAGCCAGCGCCGACGTCTCTGGGTCAGGATGGCAAATATGCTGGGCATCCCTGCCTTGGCCAGGACGTCGATGTTGGTGACGCGGTCTTGCCAGGTGATGCCAAGGAGTCTGCGGAGGCAGCGCATGTGGAAAGCATTCAGCCTGCGTTCCTGGTAGGAGTAGAGGGTCCATGCTTCACTGCCGTAGAGGAGAGTGCTCAGTACACAGGCCTGGTAGACTCTCATCTTGGTGTTTGTGGTGAGCATGGTGTTGTCCCACACTCTCTTTGTCAGGCGGGCCAATGCTGTTGCTGCCTTGCCAATCCTCGTGTTCAGCTCTGCATCAAGGGAGAGGTTGCTGGAGATGGTGGACCCAAGGTAGGTGAACTTGTCCACCACTTCGAGGGTGTGGTCGCCGATCGAGATGCTTGGGTCGTTGCTGACGTCTTGACCCATGGCCTGTGTCTTTTTCAGGCTGATGGTGAGGCCGAACTCTGTACAGGCAGCTGCAAAGCTGTCAATAAGCCGCTGCAGTGCTGCCTCCGAGTGGGCTGCTATTCCAGCATCGTCAGCGAAGAGGAGCTCTCTGATCAGCACTTTCTGCACCTTTGTCTTTGCCCGGAGACGTGACAGATTGAAGAGGCCTCCATCACTCCTAGTGTGGATGAAGATTCCGTCTTCAGAGTCCCGAAAAGCATAGGAGAGGAGCAGAGAGAAGAAGATGCCAAAGAGGGTTGGAGCAAGGACACAGCCCTGCTTCACTCCATTCTTGATGGGGAAGGGTTCCGAGCAGGATCCGTCAAATTGAACGGTCCCACGCATATCCTGATGAAAGGACACAATCATGCTCAGAAGCTTGGGGGGGCATCCAATCCGCTGGAGGAGGGCAAACAGTCCTTCACGGCTAACCAGGTCAAAGGCCTTGGTCAGGTCAATGAAGGCCAGGTACAGGGGTTTTCTCTGCTCCCGGCATTTCTCCTGCAGCTGCCTCACTGAGAACACCATGTTGATGGTTGACCTGGCGGCCCTGAAGCCGCACTGCGCCTCTGGGTAGACACGCTCAGCGAGAAGTTGCAGTCTGTTGAGAACCACCCGGGCAAAGGCCTTGCCGACAATGCTCAGGAGAGAGATGCCTCGGTAGTTGTTGCAGTCACTCCTCTTGCCCTTGTTCTTGTAGAGCGTGATGATCTTGGCGTCTCGCATGTCTTGGGGCACTGCTCCTTCCTCCCAGCACTGCATTAGAAGCTCGTGAAGGTGCTGTAGGAGGGAGCTCTCCTTTGCGGCCTTGACGACTTCAGGGGGTATGTTGTCACTGCCTGAGGCCTTGCCGCTGGAAAGGGAGTCAATGGCCTTGCGGAGTTCTTCAATGGTTGGTGGTTCATCCAGCTCGTTCATCATGGGCAGCAGAAGGGTGTTCTCAAGGGCTGTATTGGTCACAATGGTTTCCCTTGAGTAGAGCTCTTGGTAGTGTTCCGCCCATCTCTCCATCTGCTTGCTGCGGTCTTTGATGATGTCGCCGTCAGCTGACTTGAGTGGGGCAGTCTTGATGGCACTTGGGCCGAACACCTTCTTCATTCCCTCATACATCCCACGGATGTTGCCTAGATCGGCGGCAAGCTGGATGTCTTGGCAAAGATTCAACCAGTAGTCGTTGGCACAGCGCCTGGCAATCCTCTGAGCTTCACTGCATGCAGCACGGAGTTCTGCAAGCATCTTTGCTGAGGGGTCTTTCTTGTAGGCAAGAAGAGCGGCTCGCTTGGCGGCAATGACGGGTTCAAGCTCGGTGGCACCAGCCTCAAACCAATCTGCGCTCTTTCTCTCTCTTCTTCCAAAGGTGTCCAGGGCGGTCTGGAACACAGCCTCATGGATGTGGTTCCACTGCTGTGTAGCGCTGTCAGTTGGACAGTCCTCCAGGGCTACATCAATTGCATTGGCGAAGCGTTGCTGCAGCTCAGGCTTTGCAGTGCTGGCTGTGTTGATGCGGGGTCAGGGCTTCGGCTTGGAGCGGTGGACTTGCTTGGGGAGGAGACGAACCTTGCTGGACAATTTCCAGCTAAAAGTGTGTGTAATGTTAGAGTAAAGCTATTCTTACAATTTGACGATGAAATATTGACATATAAGAGGGAATAAAGACGATTTAAGATGTAGCCTCGTTTCCATGCTAATATTGTATGAGACGTGTTTTAATCCCCCGTGAATCGTGCCGGTGCGGGTCACAAAGTTGCCGACAACATTTTTCATGTTCACTAAGGTCCCCTCAACCTATCTTGACCAGTGGCTTGCTTTAAGCATTAATTTCCCACGGGACTTAATTTTACGACACTTGCTCCCTGACATCTTGAAATTTTTAACCTTGTTAATAGCCCTTTCAACATGAATCCTTAGGCTAGCAATTTCTTGAATTGACATGACATCCTCAGGTGCCATCTGGTCAGACATGCAAAAAGGGGGAATATTTAAGGACAGTCCAAGAGGAAGGATATCTTCAATGGTGAAGCCTTTATCAGCCATCACAGAGTCTCCTTCTAAAAAAGGGAGGTTAAGAAAGCCACTTCGTTCAACCATTTCCCTGTCGAATATGCCTCCAGTATATAACTGGCCACTGAACGTGAAAAATCCTTTAGGTGAAATTCCCACTTAGTCTACTGCTTTCAAAGTGGTGTGATTCTTGTAAGAACTAAAAAGTTCAGTGTTAAGGAGTAAACTACTGGCCAAATATTTATCTGTCCTAGTTTCAAGTACATAAAATTAATCCAAGATATAAAAATTCTGCTAACAGTTGACTGAGACACGTTAAATAACTGAGCCAAGTGTATTTCAGCGAAGCCTTGTTTGAGGCGACACAATGTAAGAAAAAATTCGTCTATAGTTTTCAAAGGCCTGGGTCGACCTTGTTTCGCTGAATGTTCACCATGACCCTCCTGAATGTTGTGTCTTGCGGAGGACGAATAGCGAATGTTTTCTCCACTGGCCCCAGGCCGTAAAGATTCATACAAAGCCCTCAGCGTTTTCAAATTTGGAAATCCTGTGTAAAAGGTAATAAGGGAGTCATTTTTTGAAATGTTCTCGAAGCAAAACAATTGCCCTCGAGTTTCGTGGATTTTTCCTCCAGGTCAGGGATTTGCTCCTTCAACAGGGAAACCTTCTCTTCTAGTTTTTCCTTATCGGAGAAAGCGCCTCATCCAATCTATCCTGAAGATCGCGTATCAAAAAATCTTTGTTGACATTTTCAGACATCTCAGAACTGCTCTCTGACTCAGTGGGAGCAGCGACTTCTGTCATCTCCGGTGATTTAACACCCAGTTTGTCGGTTTTTGGATCATGGCTGGTACTGGTACTTGGAGCAGTTTCGATCTTCTTGCGCTGAAGATCGGCGTTGTCAGTCTTTGGTACGTCATCTTTGCCCTTTTTTGACTTCTTAGGAAACAAATGAGGTTCCGATTGATAAGTAGGAGGTGGTTGTTTGCGTGGGGAGCTTCACTTCCACGCGAAGATAGACGGCACTGCGCAAGGCCTCAGGAAGGTCTTATTAGGAGTTTTCGGAAGATCTTCGGACTGAAAATGTCGGGAGCAAACTCTTGTGCCATGAGTAATCAAAAAAATGAAATGACTGAAATTAGGGATGCGGCCTATACCCGGGTACAAGCGATTTGATACCTCATTAATATGCAAGAGATCTCACGGTCGTACACTAAATTGGCGTTTTAATGTTCGCTTTCAATTGTTACTAACTTACAGCACATACAACTAAACACTAAACCATTGTTTTTGTTAACAAAATATCCTTTAGCGTGAAATTGGTAAGTTTTCACACCTATACTGTATTGTTTTTGATCTTCCATTGAAATTATGATGCCGCTTGTAAAAATCAGTTCTAAAAAAATTGATATCTCAGGATCTACTGACTCTAAGAAATCGCTTGAAACGGGAAAAAACTCTCTACCTCAAGGCAGTGCTTGCTAGGAGTATTTTACTGATGTGCCGAATGTTCTGGTGTTTTAAAATTTTGTCCGTGAATGTTTGTTTACACTAGTGCCGACAATCACCTCTTATTAATTAATTATGCAGCTGCAGCGGCACCATGAAATGAACATTTCAGCATCAGTTTTTGTGTGTGAGTTACTTTAACGCCTGCGATTTCACACTTTTATTCTTTTGTTTTGAGTTTATTATTCCAGTTAGTGAATAATATTTTATTTTCAACTAAACAAAGAAAGAAGCTTGCTGCTGTGAAATTAGCAAAGTAAGAAAGTAATACACACGTGATAAACGATTTTGACTGCAAACGATATTTGTTGATATGTTTTCAATTTGTATTGGTTTTCATTGAGAGCATTAAAGTTTACTAGGCAATTAAAGCGCGATAAAAAAGGCAGTATACAGTTTTTAGGAACAGTTTCATTAATGACTTTTATACTTTTATCCCTACTTACAGTTTTACTATCAAACCGGAAGATTTAGAAATTATCACATTACTCACACCTTCCTACATGTATAACCCACACCAAGAACTGTTTGCGAAAATATTAACACATTATGCGGGGGTAATCGCCCGGAAATTACGGTAGCTGTTGTTGATTTCAAACTTCGCTTTATTTATCCCGGTACTCAACCTCACTATTTATTTTTCCCATGAAAACCATTGAAAGTTTGGGGTGCCGCCTATACGCGGGTGTGGCCTATCCGCGGGTAAATACGGTAATCCTTTCCATGAACTCCAGTATCTTTCGAATCTAATGCTCATTTAAAATGAATCCGTAAAAAGATTTTCATCCTCTGCCATCTTGAATAACACGTGCGAGACCGGACTTGAAACTAGTGAGTCCTTTTCGTTTTGGTCACCAGTCAGCGGTAACCAGTCCAGCTCTTACAGGTTTTGGGCGGTTTTATTCAAACGTTTGTATCTACGATCACGTTTTTGTGGTGACGATTTCTTTGTTAGTTACTCTTTAAATGCTGATCCAGGCAAGGAAATGCTCACAACAACTCAAGTAAAAAGGTAAGCGTTAACTTTAAGCGAATAACAGTTGATTTGATGCCTTATTGTCTTCAAAATGAGGAACGATTTACATGCATGTAGAATTCACATTTTCACACCTTCGACTCAATTTGTGAAGCAAGGAGACTCAATTTGGCTTACATGTTATAGCCCTGTTAAAAGAAAAAATTATGGTGAAGTTAGATCAACTGGTGAAGCAAATGATTTGGAAAAAAAGTTCTCATGCGGCAAGTTACATGTATACCATTCCATTTGACAATTGATTCCTTCTCGTAAAAATGCTAATTTCTGTCACTCTAACTATTGTAATCAATGCAGAAAATGCCTGAGAAAGCTTTTATGGACGCTTGTAAGTAGAGTCGACCCAAATTTATGAGTCTACTCTAGAGGAATCACTACATGCATCATTGAAGTACATGTGCTGCATTTTTTTTAGTTGCCATGAAAGAGTATAAAGAGACACTTCTGAAAAAAATTCTTTGATGGGATAGCAGGGAAAGCTCCTTTACAGCAGATAAAAATGCTAAATAGCAGCCAATTCTGTCTCCTCAACCAGTTATGGTTTGATGTATTTGGGGATCTCTCTTTGCAGACTTGTTATAGTTCTGTGGTTTATCTGAAATGGTTTAAAGCTTTTTTTGTTTTTAAATTTAAAACAAGAACCCAATCCAAAGATTTTGGCATGAATTAAATGTTTAGGATCATGCAATAAAAAATGTAACTGCTTTGAAATCTGTAGTCTATTTTTTTTTGTCTGTGAGCTATGCTAATAACTGTTAATAGCTTGACTGCAATGGATTTTTTGTAGTTTCCAGCACATTTCTGATTTGCTGGAATATTATTTTACAGGAGCAGGATATTATAACTTTGTTTCTTGTGTTCCATGTGTGCACTGGTACTTCTATTTCTCAGTAACTTCAAGCTATTTTTCTTGATTTTTCTGACCTCGTTCAAATGCAAGCATTAGGCATGAGATGTATAATTCCTATTTCAATACTATTGCATTAATGTTTAGAGGCTTAAGTCAAAGCCTATTTACATCCTATTGTATTTCTATGTAAGTGTTACGTACATGCAATTTTTGCTATGGACCCTCAATTTCAGTTAGGTAGATTCTAATCCACTATATGTAAATGCTATGAAATAGTTATATTTTTCCTATTTCCGTGTTTTTTTACAGCTACAGTATGTAGAGGCTATTTGTAGCCTATTTACACCCTATGTTATCACTATGTAAGCATTGTACACACTATGATTTATGTGTGTTGTGTATTTTCTGTTTCGAATCTAGTATGTAGAAACTATGTTGAAACCATTTTTATTTTTGGACACAAAAAACCCCATAACATAGCTTTTACATATGCTATGTAAAGGTTCCATTTGACTAGCTAAAACATAGCATTTCCTTTCAAAATACATAGATGAGGCATATGACTGTATAACATAGGCTTTGAATAAGGCCTCGATATTAAAATTAATATAATATGTATATCATAACATACCATTTACATACACTGTATGGTCGTTACATAGGATTTACATAGATTACACATAGAGTCTGGTTCTACAAGGGTGCACTCTTTACCACTCTATTCGTGCTCAATTATCGTTTGATTTGTCTCGCTCGTGTCAGGCAAATTATCACCATAACTTGTCCCTTTCCATCCTTATCAAAAAAGACAAACTGAAAGTATACTTCAAGTATACTGCAAGTATACTTCATTTACAGAAAGTACACTTTAAGTATACTGCAGTTACTCAAGTATAGATGCAGTAGAGAATTCAAAGTACACTCAAAGTATACTGCTTGTTTTCTATCCAGCAGAAGTTTAATGTAAGTATACTTAAAAGGTACTTCAAAACTGGATGTTATGCCAACTGTTTTTGAAGTAGGAATTAAGTATACTGAAAATGTACTTCTGCAAGAAAAAATACTTCCTTAATTACTTGGAAGACTTGATGTGTTTTTTTTGAAAGTCTTCAGAGTAAGAGAAAATCAGTATTATGGTTATTAACACCATTTTGCACATCGCATAATTATACATTCATCTATTTTGCACATGACCGAATTAGTTAATTCGTTGGTGTCATTAATATTTACTACAAACTACTAGCAATTTCGTGCAATGGTACTGAATGTTCCAGTGAGACAACAAACAAAGTTTAAGTGCCCTTTTAGGATTTGATTTCATTTGGTACCTTGAAAAAAGGAGCGTAATTCTCAATGAATGTATAACAAGGTTAGGTCTCATTCAAAGCATGTCAATGTGTTATCTTTCGAGTTAATTCACTGTTCATAATACATGTACTTAGCTAAAGCAATGTTCTTTAAAGGCTCCAAACTTTGAAACATCAAATCACTCTGTACACGGAGAAATGAAAAAGAAAGCTTTTATTCTGATTGTGAGAAATATCATCAGATTACCTTGTTTCATGTGCTCATAATCGGCCTTATTCCAAAAGGAAAATGTCCAAGCATTACTCTTGAAAACTACACACTCCAAGTGAGCACTTAATCCTTCAATGAACTCCAGTATCTTTCAAATCTTGCTCATTTAAAATGAATCTGTAGAATGCTTGTCATCCTCCGCCATCTCCCGCCATCTTGAATAACACCTGAGAGACCGGACTGGAAACTAGTGAGCCGTTTTCGTTTTGGTCAGCAGTAAGCAGTAACTAGTAGGTACATACATTATGTATAACCAGTCCAAGCTCTCACAGATTTTTGGCGGTTTTATTCAAACGTTTGCATTGTATGGTGACGATTTTTTTGTTAGTTTTTGTCTTTAAAATGCCGATCCAGGCAAGGAAATGCTTACAGCAACTGAAGTAAAAAGGTAAGCGTTAATTTTAAACGAATAACATTTGATTTGATGCCTTATTGTTTTCAAAATGAGGAACGATTTACATGCATGTAGAATTCACATTTTCACACCTTCAAGTCAATTTGTCAAGCAACTAGGATACTTAACTTGCCTTACTGCTATAACCCTGTAAAAAAATAGGTAAACCTTTAACAAGAATAATGAAGTTTTAGATCAAATGGTGAAGCAAATGATTTGGAAAAAAGTGCTCATGCGGCAAGTTACATGTAGACGATTGACAAATGATTCCTTCTCGTAAAAATGCTAAATGCTGCAGTCACTTTTATTTAAAGTATTGTAATCAATGCAGAAAATACCTAAGAAAGCTATTATTGACGTTTGTAAGTAAAGAGACCCAAATTTATGAGTCTACTCTTCGCACACTTTAATTATTGTAATAGAAATGATCATGTTATTTTGAGGAATCACTACATTCATCATTGAAGTATATCTACTGTATTTTTTTAGTTGCCATGAAAGAGTATAAAGAAAAAAATTCTGCACAGAAGGGAAAGGTCCTTTACAGCACACAAAAATGCTTAGCAGCCAATTCTGTCTCCTCTACCAAATATGGTTTGATGAATTTGTGGATCTCGCTTTGCAGACTTGTTATAGTTCTGTGGTTTATCTGAAATGTTTAAGAGCTTTTTTATATTTAAATGTAAAACAAGAACCCAATCCAAAGATTTTGACATGAATTAAGGATGGTACCTACTAATTTGCAGGTATTTTTGCCCGGTTTACTGAATATGCAGGAAAAGCAGATCATAACTTGAAATCCAAAAAGAAAATTGGGGGTAACCACGCATTTTTCGAAGATAACTAATCAACAATATTTGTAAAAAGTTTTAAAATACAAAGCAATGTATGGCGTTCTTTTCCAAATAAAAGCTGAATTATCTCTGAAAAATGCGTGGTTACCCCCAATTTTCTTTTTGGATACCAAGAGCACTTGCTAAATTCTGCTTTCTCTGCATGGTTTTGAATCGCGCAAAAATATCTCTATATTAATAAGCACTACCCATAGGAAATGCGAGTATCTCGAGATGCGCAGAACGTATGCGCAATAACGATAGTAGGCACCGTCCTTAAAATGATGTTTGGGTGCATGCAATAAAAAAATGTAACTGCTTTGAAATCTGTTTTCTATTTTTTTGTCTGTGAGCTATGGTAGTAACTGTTGATAGCTCGACTGCAATTATGGATTTTTTGTAGTTTCCAGCACATTTCTGATTTGCTGGAATATATATTAATATTATTATACAGGAGCAGGATATTATAACCTTAATCGTTTCTTGTGTTCCACATGTGCACTAGTACATGTACTTCTATTTCTCAGTTACTTCAAGCTATTCTTTTTTTATTTTTCTGACCTCGTTCAAAAGCGTTCCAGCTGTTGCCCAAAATTTTGGTCTAAACTCTAAGTTTTTCTCACTCATTCCAATGAATTAGATACAGTATTCCAAGAAATTCCCAGGAACTCCTAGTAGTTTAAATATAATAATCTAAGACAGCTATCTTTTTAATACATGGTTTTTGTTGTCGAGAACTTTGTGAAAAAAGTCATTTAAATGGCCTGGAAGTATATAAATAAGTGATGTTTAAAGAATTTGTGATGCAGATAATAATAAAAACTACTGAAACAAATAAATGAGACTGTCTTTGAATTTGCATTATATATATGTAATACTCTGGGCCTTATTTGTGCTATGTACTGTGAGGGTAGGAAAATAACTGGTGAGTATACTTAAAGTATGCTGCACTCGCATTGTAGTGTAGTGGTAGTTGTGTCATGTAAGTATACTTTAAGTATACTGCACAGTATACTTTAAGTATACTTTTGATGTTCCAAAATCAGGTGGAAACAAGTATAGTAAAAGTCTACTTTTAGTAGCAGTTTAAAGTATACTTTAAGTAGACTTAAAGTATACTTTATGTATATTGCTTCAGTATACTTTGAGTACAAAATAATTCTACTTATAGTATACTTCATTTTGGTAAGGGATTATTATTATTATTATTTTTTATTATAAATAATCAACTTTGCCATGGCCCGAATCTGGCCTGTGTCTCACCCAGAATTTTCGTAAGGGAAACAGTGAGATGCAAATCCTTTCTTGTACCACACAAACACTGGAAAAATTGAGGAGGAAACAAGAAGGAAGAAATATTGTTTCTCAGGTGGAAACCAAAGCAAACATTTTTTTTAAAAATTACATCAACATTGAAAGTTTGGCCAGACAATGTTGTGTGTTGATGTCAAATTAACAACATATTTAATGCTGTGCATCACTGCATACAGCGTTTATTAAAACGTGCATATCTTTTGCTTGTGGGTTGATCTCTTATCTCTGACCTGTACTATAAAAGGATGATAAAAGTATAGTCACTTTTTATTGAATTTTTTATGCATTACATGTGAGGGGCTCTTTGAGATTTGTACCAATGTATGGCATATGTAGTTATTATATTCAGCAATTAACTCACATATTTCAGTGGGACCTTACCCTCGAGTGAATACCCAAAGGATAAAATAATTATTTATATCAGTGAGGCTTGTGTCATTCAGCAGCGCCATGATTTACCATCTAAAATAGATTCAAGCTATAGATTTCTTACCTCAATACACTTTACCGTCCGTTTCAATTGCCCCATTCCAACTTCCTCAGGGCGTATCTTGCGATTCTCTATATCAAGTTCCCACACTCTCAAGGTATTACTAGAAAATTAAATACCATCATTAATAAATACTATGAGTAAGAAGCTTAATTACATTTAGGAAGATCACTTTTAAGTGGAAGTCTCAACAAGATATAAAGCTACACACATATAGAGAAAGAGATACTAATTGGCAATTACAGTTTCAAATCTCAGACATCACTGAACCGAAAATACAACAGTTACAACTGTAACTCTTCAATCATACACAAACCACTGGTCGCAAGAAGATTTCCAGTGTAAAACAACTACATGTATCAATACAAAATTAATGTTCAGTAGCAAACAAGGATTTGGAATTTTCATTTCTTTCTACTGTTCATCCTGCAGATGTTGAGCATATACATGTATGGGCGTCAAACAGCTTATCAAGTTTAAACATCTGCAGAAACATGTACACTGAGTATAAGGCCTTTTCATCAAAGGAAAGGGGAGTGAGGCCGACAGAGCAAAAAGGCATCTACAAGAATTACATGTTAACATACTTGTTAACATAATCACACATGAAGAGAGTACCGCAGCAATAGTAGGGCATGAAGATTGATAAGAGCGGTTTTCAACTGAGTGACGAAAGTACACGTAATTCTCAAAGTTTTCGCGCCACTTTTTCAACCAATCAGAAGTGAAACCAAAACCAATCACTTCCTCACGCATGCACATTTTCCCACGCTTTGTGTCAGATTGCCTCCATCATTTTTGATTGGCTAAAGTGTTTATACTTTGGTTTTGGTTTTTACGACACTCCATTGAAAGTTGCTCTATCTGTTATTTAAAACTTTAATCAGTACTCAAAGTTCCATGCTTCCCAATTAAGTCAATCCTCCTCCGAATCCCAGCAGACAAAACTACAAACGTTTATGCAATGAACCCACAAACATAAAAAATTGATTTAGGAAAACGTAATGAAAAGAGTTTGAAGAGTTTGTCCAAATATTAGAGAATGGTCCACTAAAATTACAGCAGAAAAACTTAGTTTTGAGGACCACCTTTAAATGAAATACTTAAATCCAACTTCCACAATTACCCAAAAATTATATAATAAGCCCATCAGTAACAGAAACTGGAGTGTAGTATAATAAAATTGATGTAATAAGCAAACATCCTTGATGAAATCAACACCTCAATGAGCTAGGTTAAATTCATGACACTTTCATTATTGTACATGTACACTTTTCATTGTCAATGCTTGGTTGTGGTGAGTACTAAAGGCTCATTACATTATTACACCATTACGACTGAGTATACTAGTCTTACACTTTTCATTGTCAATAATGCTTGCATGGTTGTGGTGAGTATTAAAGGCTTATTACATTATTACGCTATTACGACTGAGTATACTTTGCACTTTTCATTTTCAATGCTTGGTTGTGGTGAGTACTAAAGGCTTATTACATTATTACGCTATTACGACTGAGTATACTTTGCACTTTTCATTTTCAATGCTTGGTTGTGGTGAGTACTAAAGGCTTATTACATTATTACGCTATTACGACTGAGTATACTTTGCACTTTTCATTTTCAATGCTTGGTTGTGGTGAGTACTAAAGGCTTATTACATTATTACGCTATCACGACTGAGTATACAGTGTACTTACACTTTTCATTGTCACTGCTTGATTGTGGTGAGTACTAAAAGCTTATTACATTATTACGCTATTACAAATGAGTATACTTACACTCTTCATTTTCAATGCTTGGTTGTGGTGAGTACTTAAGTCTTATTACATTATTACGCTATTACGACTGAGTATACACTGTACTTACACTTTTCATTGTCAATGCTTGGTTGTGGTGAGTACTAAAAGGCTTATTACATTATTACGCTATTTACAACGACTGAGTATACTTACACTTTTCACTCTCAATGCTTGGTTGTGGTGAGTACTAATTAGGCTTATTACATTCTTTTGCTATAATTACGACTGAGTATACTTATAGCACTTTTCATTTTCAATGCTGGGTTGTCGTGAGTACTACACAAGGTTTGTGCTGGATTTTGTCTATAAAATTCCAGGACTATTCAAAGAGTTTCAAGAACCAGAAATTAGGTTTTCAAGGAGTCTTTACAAGAAGATTTCTATGCCATACATGGTGTTTCAATGTTGTCTTTGCTGAAAGAGCCTACCTTGATATTCCTTAATTACCACATCCTGCAAGTTAAGTGCACACACGAGCATTTAATATTTGGTTCGAATGTTTCCCTAATAGTCAATTTTGGCCTCAATTTTTGAAATGTCTCTTTAACTTAGCATGATGTACTGTAATCTCAACAACTTTCACCATAGCACAAATTCAAGGAGTTTTCAAGCAGTAACTGTTTTCCACAAAATCCTTTTTTTCAAGGGCTTTTCAAGCGCCCTTGAAGTCCAAAATTAAATTCCAGGGCTTTTCAAGGACTTCAAGGAGTAGCACGAACCCTGACTAAAGGCTTATTACATTATTACGCTATTACGACTGAGTATACTTACACTCCTCATTTTCAATGCTTGTTTATCGTGAGTACTTGAAAGGCTGATTACGTTATTACGACTGAGTATCCTTAAAATTTTCATTTTCAATGCTTGGTTGTCGTCGTACTAGGGATTATTAGCATCTTACACATTACAACAGAATATAGTTTCATTTTTCATTCTCATGACTTAGTGATCGTGAGTACAAAAGGCTTATTACATTATTACGATATTACAACAGAGTATCCATACACTTTTCCGTTATTACGCCATGCTCGACAACGCATAGTTATACATTATTGCGCCATTACAACTCAGTATCCACATACTTTTCACTTGCATTGCTCGGTCATCGTGAGTAACAAATTTAAAGGTTAATTGTTACATTGTACATTTTTATGCTATGACGACGTTTTCAAGGCTCACTTACGCTAACTCTATCACTTTCGATACCATTCATTATCGTGAGTAGTGAATGCTTTCAAGACTACCCTTTAATGCTATTATGACATACAAGTTTCTCTTGCATTTTTTTATTTTCAACACTCAGTTTTCAATTACTTTATTACGCTATTGGTAAAGGTAAAGTCTGCTACAAGCCTAGAAGGCCCACCAGGCCGGCGCTTATCTCCGGTTTCTGTAGTATGAAGCGACTCGGAGAATTTCTACTACCCCCTGGATGGGATGCTAGTCCATCGCAGGGTTACCCCCAGCAGTAAATTCACCGGTACCCATTTATACCCCTGGGTGGAGAGAGGCACTGTGAGAGTAAAAAAAGAAAATAGTTAAATCTACACTGGGCATGGTATACGCCTAAGAGCAAGGACGAATACATCTGTGTCCAGAGAATGAATTTGCAGTTGGGTTGCACCATTAGCTGTAGCATCGAGGGCATGCAAGATCATCTTTGTGTCAGCTTCCTCTTGGTTAATCTATGAAATTAATGTCCCACGTCCTTGTGTGTTGCCTGACACTCACTTCCCCATGCCACCACCAGTTGCCTTCCACTACGATCACATACTCTTTATCCTTTGGCCCAAATAGAAGGTGAGCTCCATCTTGGTCTTCGTGTGTGACAGGCGTCCTTTCCATGGAACTTGAGCAATGCGCGTTGTGTTGGTGATGTGGTTATACACTGCAGCTTGGCCTCCTTGCCGTCTAACCCCGGTGGCTGCTTTGAATGTTAAAAGGTAAATCATATCTGTAGTGAGGTTATGATGACGACCTTGAGGCTTAATTGGAAGACATCCCAGCCAAGTTCTTTGCTTATTCAGCTTGGCTTGTGAGCTCTGGAAACTATCAGGAAGAATTTCGTCCGAGCAGCTTCACAGAGCAGTTCTTATGTTTGAGTGCACTGTTGGCTCCTAATGCGCAGAATGGTACTTCAGCATTCTTGTTCACTACCCAGTTTCCTTGGATGAACTCTTCATAGATTTCTAATTTCTGATGCTTTCAAGGATGACATCTCAGCAATTAAGGTACACAGGAATCATAAGTGATTCCAAACTATATCAAGTGTATCATTCTTCAAACTTCTTACCTATTTTTCATGTTTCTGTGATTTTGAGAGCATTTATTACTTTTGCTTCATTTTCATGATAGACTTTTCTTCTGACAGCCCCAACCTTATAAACATGTTTGAATGCACAGGTGTTATCTACCAACAATACTTCATACCTCATCCTTTTGCAATGTTCCATGCTCTCCTGTACAGCTTTTTGTGTCAACCTCGTTTTCATGCAAGCATGGTCACGTGATGACCCTTACAATATAAGCATGTTTGATAACAAGGATGACATACATGTACACCCAACAATACTTTTGTTAATCTCTGTCTTCGTTAGGATTCATTCAAAGGCTTTCCAGTGCAGCTTTTGTGTGAGCCTCCTTTTCATGCTACAAGTTGCAAAATTGTTGAGACACTTCCATTAACAAACACCTTTTCTAGCTTCCAATACCTGCCATACATGTATCTAGAATTTAAAGCTTTCCCACTTCCCTTCCCCTCTCCCCCTTTCAATGTTGACTGTTTAAGTTTGCAACAATTTTTTTTGTCTTGCTAGCAACACTGATGAAGTGTCTCCACTGTTTTTGCAACTTGCTGTACAATGTAGCTTGGTCACGTGACCCCAATAACCTCTCAAAATCGCATTTTCATATTTGAAACATTTATTTGAATAATTATTGTAGTTACTTTGGTTCAATTTTACGCAAATAATGGAAAGCTATGGTCAATTTTATGTTTGAGCCTCGTTTCCATGTAGGGATACACAGGCCACATTTTTGACCCCCCATAAATCCCGTCTGAGCGAGTTCCAAAGTTGCCACCACAAAATTTTTCAGGTAATTTAGGACCCCCTTAACACATTTAGACTACCGGCTCGCTTTCTTCACGAAATTTGCACGGGACTTTATTTCACGACATTTGCTGCGGGACTATATATACGCATAGTTATATTTTATCCTTTCATGTCATTCCTGTGGTAGTGGCCATCTCGAAATTATTGCTACAATGGCCACTACGACTTTTCCACTTTTTCTCACTTATGTATAATTAGTCTTTTTCCTTCTTTCTTTTGTCCATTACATACATTGTATTCTCTGAAATTGTGCATAATAATAAAATCTAAATATTGTGCCCATGTCTTTGCTTGTGTTCACCTGAATTTGACCACCATAATTATTATTAATGATGTTGAGGCTGTTGTTGACACTTTTTGCAAAGGAATGTGGTCAGGTGGTATATCCCACGAAGGAAAAGGGAAAATTATCAGCTAAACTTACAACAACTGGGACAGACCGTACATGCATCTCCTGTGACAGAAAATTAGTGACATTATTTATGAAATCCAGAAGTCTCACAAATTAATCTAAGCCTTGCAAAGTCCATCGAGAACGCTTATAGAAACATAGCAGTGACAAGCCTTCTTGGTTCCTCGCAATCAAGGAACAGAGAGACCTCAGAAACCTCAGAATGCAGAGAGACCTCAGAATCTTCGCCAGATGGGCGCCAGAGCTTGTCTCGAGTCCCACAGAATTTTTGAGAATTTAAACTTTATTGACTTGTCACTTGTTGGACATCTCAACTGTTTTAGTGGCCCATTGTTTTTTCTATCCATTAGCCTTGGAACGATATTTTGTTTGTCTGTGACAAACAACACTTGAGAGGAGTGGGAGGGGGGCAGTGTTACAAACAATGGACCATGAGCAATCAGCTAGATAAAATGGTTGTAAACGCACACCTAATATACATGTACTGTATTCTACGTGTACGGGTGCGCCAGGTGTAGCAAAGAGTTTTGATCAAGTGAGTTACATGTAATACCGTTTGGAGATAGTATTATACTGTATGTAGTTTTTCACGTTTTTGCCAGTTCCATAACAATACTCCCACTCCTTTATACATAACTACTGTTCACATAGACAAAGAAATATCTAGCATAATTAAGCTATTATTTTATTCAGTCTGTACTTTTCATCTGTCAAGTAGTGTTAAGCCCTTATGTGACTGTTTTTGTTTGTTTCTTTAAGTTTTTCCATTTGTAAGCAACTGTAAAAATAAAATAAATTTTAAAAACAACTTATTTTTTTGTAGTAATACAATGTAGTTTCATATTACATTATATGTATTCTTTGTAACTGTAGAATTTATGCTTGTATATTCCATAAACTGTACCTTAATACTGTACAATGTACATGTATTTGCATTTTCAACAATATAAAATTAAATTTCTGTGGTACGTACTGGACAGGTGTTGAATTATTGATCATCAATCAAAAGATACATTGTAGGGTAGTATAAACAAGCCAAAGCCAAATTTGGTCTATAATGGGTCCTCTGCCTTTAACACTGGAATGTCATGTTCCATTTCCTTATTATTATTAACCCAAATTTAGGAGTCCATGAGATTGAATCGATTCTCTATCACACTTACTCTCCACCAGTGACAAACTTCTCATCACTCAAGCTAGCATAAGCCACTGCATATGTGGTTCCAGCACTTGAACCTCCTGCTATACTGCCACAAATGGGTTGGCCTGTTTTTACATCCCATACAACAATACTGTGGAAAGAAGCAAGACATTCTCTCAGGAATATCATGATAACAAACAAAGTTGAGGTCACAGATGAGCCTGTTCCTCAAAAGCCAATTAACACTAATCTAAGATTAAAAATTAACCAAGCAGTTTATTTCTCTACTCCCTAATGCTGTTCAACGCAGATTTTCGGCAGAACTTTACATGAGAAGACAAAAATAAGCAAAAGAAACTTTCACCAAAAAGTTGAAAACGTGAAACAAAAGTTTACGCTAATCCTGGATTAAGTTAATCGGCTTTCGAGGAACCGGGCCCTGGTGGATACTGTAAGCTGCACCTTTTTAACACATTTCGTCCAATATTGGGGGTACAACTTTATTCTACAAGAACATCTGTGAATTTCCATAATCACCCCCAAAATAAAGATTTAAAGAGCTTTGCAGTCATAACGAGCCGTCAACAATACGGACTTAACAGCTTTTGCTGAAAAATCCTTGGGGAAAAGTTCACAAGGAAAAGCAGTCTTGTTTCCAAACAAGTTGTCATGTTTCTCATATACATTGTACAATTTGGCAGATTAAATTGTGTGTTTGAGTCTTATCCAAATTGAATGGTTGATCCAAAGTGACACAGACTTTACTTTCAGCTAACACATTCACTGAAGTACCTCAGGTACACATGAATTAATTTTTCATCAAAATGTTTTTTTTAATAACCCTTTGACTCCCAAGCCGGCCTGAACCGGCCAGACTTACTATTTTACTCTAACACCAGATGATTTTACTCGTCAATGGGGGAACCCCCAGGAGTCAATGGGTCAATCTTTAGCCTTTAAACACAGGCAGGCACCCATGACTAGGAGCGAACAACAGCCCTATATTCCTGTCACAGCGTTTTCACAGACCGGTTAATTTTTAGATTGAATTTCCTGCGAATGAGACTCCCTAGGGAGAAGAAACTACCTAACTTGACGTCATAGCATCACCGAGCAGGAATTGCCTTTGTTTTTTTGGCGGAAAAAGTAGTATAAAAATAGATCAGAGCAAATGTTGCATTTTTATCTTGATCTGATCACTTGCTTACGTGTCGATGTATGTACTTTGCTATTTAATTAAAGACTGTATTTAAAATGGCGTTATCACATCTCAGTACTGGTACCCAGTCTTCGCTTGTCCGATAACTCTGGCAAAGAAATAATAGCACAATAGCAGAACAAATGCATGCAAATTGACCACGTCTTTTCGTACATCAAATCTGATCATATTAGGAATGCTTATGCTTGTTGCAAAAACCCTCACAAACGCCCTTTCCTCTAATATTTGCTCTCTGGGGATCGACAGCCATACTAGTTTTCCACTTTTCACTGGGTGTGACTGTACTGCACAGTTCTGTGATAATTTTTATCAGTCAGAGAACAGACAGTGTAGCAAGCACAGAAATTGAATAGTGAAGGAACACCTGCCCTGGAGCACATTATCTCATCCCTTTCAGCAGCTGAGCAGCTCATCAGAAAATTTCCAGAAGCTAGAGAGAGAAATTTACGATCATAAATTATTATAATTATAACAAATTGAGCCTCCTGGACTCTGTGGACATCACACGACTGATGCTGCTCTCAAAGCAAAACAAAGACTTCCAACATTCTTCCAACACAGATAGATATTCAGGAAAAATAATGTAGTGATGACATTTTTAATTTCATAGGAACATAGTAGTAAACTCTTAGTTATCGAGACCCGTTCTTCTCAAAGAAAATAAAAACGAACTGTAGCTTACTATCTAGTAAACAATTTAAATTTCAGGATGCACTTCTGCAGTATGCTCAAAGGCCAATAAACCAGGAAGGTACATGTATTTGAACATCATCAGAACACACAACACAGGATGTTCCTTTTCCCACAGAATTGTCATGGGTTAAAGGAGAGCACAACCAGTGGAAACCAGTTTAGATGACCATCCCTAAGGTGTCCACTGTGGGAAGAGAGCTCATCAAGTGCACCTGCAAAGGGCGCTGCTCATGCTGCCAATGTGCCAAAGAAAATTAATGTTTAAGTGCACGCCATTGTGTAAATGTGACTGGTCAGGGAAAAAATTTTAGCGGATGGGCATTTGTGAAGGTTTTTGTAATGAGTATAAGCATTCCTAATATGATCAGATTTGATGTACAGAAAGACACAGTCAATTTGCACGTATTTGTTTTTCTTTTGTGCTATTACAGTATGTCTTTGCCAGTGTTATCGGCCGAGGGAAGACTGGGTACTAGTACAGGGTCTGAAATTGCAACAAGCTGGTCGCCAAAGCAACTGAAAGTTGAGCCTTGGTGACTGGAATTTTCAGGCCAGTCGCCAGCTGGCAACTGATCATGAAGTATAATTTTTCAACCTCCCGTCCAACTAAGCCAGAAAGCCAAGAAATAATTTATTTCATAAAAAATATTCCTGTGCTGTTCTAGCTCAAAAATAGATGAAAATTTCCCATAAAGTTACCCACTTGATACTTGTTTTCCACGCAATGTAATCAAATGAAAAAAGCTGCCAAATTTTTCCATGATATTATATGTATGTCCCACACATGAAGTATTTACCTACCGACAAGATGCTTTTTGTTTACTACTTGACTGAAAGCTGCATCGAAGGAATTTAATTGAAGTATATCATGTGCATCCGAATCTGTAGTAGTTAATTTAACAACAAGATATCTGATAGCGATATCAATATACAAAAAGTCAAATGCTGTTCCCGGGGGAGATATTGAAGCTTCGATTTGACCGATACATTAACTGCCGATGACACGATTGATAAACTTGTGGATGATTCGAGAGTGATTTCCCCGATTTCCTTCAGCTGTAAGGAAATAAAAGATGGATTGTGCAAAGGGTCCAGATGTATAGCAGTCTAAAATTCTTCCCAATCGTGCCTCATCTTGGAAGTGAAGTTCCCGCATGTTTTTAACAATGGGTGCCAGACAAGAAGTCTTTTAAAATCCTTAATAATTTTTTCGCTGCCAGGCATTAAACAGTGTACATTATACACAAACATATGAAGCCCCTTCATATTAACTGTAGCATATTTCTTCAAAACTCTATTTCTCGTTTATATAATAATTTTTATATAATAATATAAAAGTAAGATTTCTTGTTTGCAATATTGGTTACTGTTAATTGAAATAACGTCACAATACCAGAGGGTACATGTACCTACCCTTTAAAACGGACAAGCAGGGGTCTAGAATGATAGATCATACACAATACCAAAACAACCATATTGTAAGTCTAAGAGCATTGATATCAAATAACATGTTGGAACGTAACAACCAAATTTGATTCGTGAGTGGCCTGGAATTGACAATTCATGTGACTTGTGATGAGTTGAAGCCTTTGTACGGTGTGCATGCCAGCCCGCCTTTGTACTAAGTATTAGTACATCCCTAACGAAACAGGTGGTACACATAAGTCCAATCTTGAAACTTTGACACCTTTCATTTGACTATTTTTCAATCATTCGCAAGTAGGAAATACAAGCGCTGCTTAGAAATGAATTTTAGAAATTAATGTTTTCTGTCTATGATCAGAAGCAAAAAAATTATGGACACTTTGTGGCGACCACATTTTTGCATCTATTGGGTTTTGTTCAAAGATCATCGAGGTACATCAATACCAGTAAATCAAGCACGCGTTGAGCCATGTACATGTACTTGGCCTTGTCGGACTTAAGCTACATGTATGCAATGCAGGTTTGCCCCCCCCCCCCCCCCCCCAATCAATCAAACTGATTAAATGTACCGAACGAGTACAGAGAAGGGCTACCAAATACATCTTAATGTTACCCTTCCAAACAGAAATGTCATAAGGAAAGGCTTAATTATGCAGTGCAATTTACTACAGATGAGTTACTGGGATCCGAGATGCTACATGTACATGTAGTCTTGATATTCCTATACAAGGCTACCAATAATGTAATAGAGGCATTGACAGTGACATTCTACCCCTTCCTCGGAAGACTTCTGGAGTAATGCAGAACTGCAACATATCAACGCTCTTTCTTCATCTGCACAAGCAGCCTTTGGAACTCTCTACCTTCTTCTATTAGAGTCAACTGCCTATCGTTGAAATCCTTCAAAGTCAAACTTTTTTAATATTACATGAACGCTCTCCTGAATCTATATGATCCTGTCAATCCTCGAACCTGGAAATCTGTCTGCCTGAAGTGCAACATGGCTCGACCACTTAGAGGGTCTAAAATAGGACTTTCTAGTCCCGCTTCCCACCACTAATTTTTGCTTTAATCCCGCCATCCCGCTTCCTCCGGACATATCATCCTGATCCTGCGACTAGACACGCGAAGGTTTTCAAGAGGTAATGCATCACAGCCTCTTTCTTTATTTACGATTTAGACAGCAAACGCTGGTCAGTTTTGTCCGGCAAATTTAACCACTTTTGGCTAAGTTTTTTTGGATCGGAAAACAACACATGAATCTCAATGAAGAACCTTCGCTACACACAGCGGGTCTGCAGAAAGATTGGTGAAATGTGGGGCATAATGGAAAACATTGTATTTTACAATGTTCAACATTTTGTATTCACTGCCATCCTTTCATACGATAATCCAATACATGTACTACAGTGAATCAATATTTTATACTATCATGTTAAGGAAACAAAACCACAGTAACATTTGAACATACATTGTAGTACTAGAGGTCTTCAAGATACAGTTTGCATTGAATTGTCATCAAAAGGTATCAGTTGTTCAACCAGGGTCGACACTGCACAGGCATTTTCCCAGGAATGATTGGCGCCTTTCCAATTTCCAATTCGTCAAGGCCTTGGGTTGTTTCACCCTTTGTTGCCTTAATTGAAAGACGACGAAATGAATTTTTAGTTGGACCGAGTCAAAAAATCAAACATTTCTTTAAACTCACTGGGTGGCCAAACCGAGATGTTGACCACTCATACCAAAATTCGACATCCCGGCTAAGTTAAGCATTATTGCTTTCGGAATATTTTCTTCAGGCACTTCTTCTTCGCTACTGGCCATGGATTCATACTCGCTTCGTACTTCTGGACCCATGTCAGGTTCATCAGGGTCAGGGGTGCTGGAGTCTCCACCCTCTGTCATTTCAGTCAGTGGTTGTGACTGGGTCTGCCGTGACAGCATTTGGAGTGAGAAGGATCTTGCCACTCACAGGGACCTCTTTCTGGTACAGATAGTCCGGCAATTTACCAGACATTGTTGTTTCTTACCTTAAGCCTCTCTGTTGTACAGACGCGCCAAACGTGCACCGGTGGCTGAATTGGTTGAGCACCGGGCCGCCGTGCAGAAGGTCGTGAGTTCGACTCCGGCCAGACCAACACTCAGGATCTTAAAATAACTGAGGAGAAAGTGCTGATTTGTAATAACATCTGCAAATGGTTAGACTTTCAAGTCTTCTCGGATAAGGACTATAAACCGTAGGCCCCATCTCACAAATATCTTTCATGTTCGCAAATAGCTCTAATCAAAAGAACAGCGTTTCCAGACTTCCAAACGAGCAGTTTAGTTTTATGTTCGGTTTATTTCTTACTTTACTTTACTCCGCGTTTTTCACACTCCAGTGCATTTGTGAATTGCAAAGTTTTGGCAACGGTTCTGTGAGAATTGGCCTCAAGGCCACGAAAACTTTGCCTCTGTGAGAAAAACACGGGAAACAGAACACTCCAGCATATTTGCACCACTGTTGCGAGGATGGGTATGAGAAGCGTGAGCTGTGTTTGGAAATGTGGAATTTTTTTCGTGATAGTTTTAACAAATGAATGAAACTGCGCATGACGAGACTGGCTAGTGCAAATTTAGATTTGGCTAGTGAACTCAGATTTGATAGTAGCCACTTGGTAATGGCGAGCTACAAAGTTAGTCTTGAGCCTTGCTCGACTCGATCCTCGTGAGAATCGAGGATCGAGAATCGAGTCGAGGATCGAGACTTGATTCACTCGAAATCAAACTCGATCCTCGACACTCGATAGCAGGTATCATTCCTGTGTGTTCTCTCTTCAAAACTACAAATTATCTTATGTTGTGGATTAAAATATAAGAGCAAGACAGTGAGCTTTACCGCACAATGGATTTTATTGTGAATAGAATGTAAATTTCCAATGTAAACATTGAGAGATGTTTGCATACCGCATGCCAAACCAAGTAACGCAACGATTCGGTTATTTTTACATCTCTTCTTAATGCAATGATCTGAAGGAAAGTTTTTTTTTTTATGGTGGAATCTCGGTGCTTGACTTGCTCACTGGTATCTGGTTTCATTCTTTCAAAACAACAAGCGCTGCGAGCGAACCGAGAACGGCATCATCGCAGGACAAAGTACATGTGGCAAAAGCTGTTCCATCCAACTTTTGATACCTTGAGTTCCGAGTTCGTATGAGGGCAACATGTTTTTGTAAATAATATTTCCCCAAATAACCTGATCCCAGTGACTGTTGATTTTTCTTGTAAGGAAATAAACAAACAAGGCCGGGAAATGAAACTCAGGGTCTCGAGCGAGTCATCACGGAATAGTTTTACGTTCACAGAAACAGTTTTTGTAAATCTGAAATTAACATACATGTATACAGAGGACATTTGTTTCCAGAAACGTCTGCTACTGCAGTGTTACTGATTACATGT
>NC_090877.1:28700053-28702553 GCF_036669935.1 Montipora foliosa | reverse complement strand
GAAGGATCCTGTGCATTGTTTGGACGAAATTGGCTTATGCATATCAAGTTGGATTGGCAAAACCTGCCAGGTTTGAATAATGTTGGAACTTTGCCATCTGATTTGTCTACAATTCCAGCTACCTCTGGAGATCAGACATTAAATTCTGTCCTTGAGCAGTATAGTGAATTGTATCCACCTGAACTGGGGTGTTATACTGGTAAGCCTGTTGTGTTAAATGAAAGTCAAGGGGCCAAATTTCACAAAGCAAGACCAGTTCCTTATGCTTTGCAATCAAAAGTGGAGAGTACCTTGTTGAAAATGGAAAAAGATGGCGTGATTGAGAGAGTTACTACTGCTGTTAGTGCTGCCCCTATTGTAGTAGTTGGAAAGAAAGACAGTGATGAAGTACGTGTATGCGGAGATTTTAGCGTAACGTACAATGCATGTGCTAATGTCGAGACATACCCTATGCCGCAGATTGAGGACATGCATTCAGCCTTGAGGGGATGTACTGTGTTTAGTGTTCTAGACATTAAGCAGGCCTATCATCAAATACCAATTGCAGAAGAATCACAGTCCAATCTGATAATTAATACTCACATTGGTTTGTTTGCATTTAAAAGACTTCCAAATGGAATCCATTCTGGTCCAGCTATTTTTCAGAGAATCATGGACAGTTTGCTGTCTGACATTCCCGAAGCTGTAAGTCGTTTGGATGATATTCTTGTGGCTGGAACTGACCCAGAAGATCACCTTCGCACCCTCTCTCTTGTGCTGGAACCTCTTCGTTCTGCAGGTTTCAAACTGAACAAGACCAAGTGCAAATTCCTTCAGCAATCAGTAGTTTACCTAGGTCACAAGCTCGATGGAGAGGGCTTACATCCTACCGACGATAAACTTGCAGCCATCCGTGATGCTCCAAGCCCGACGGATATTACCACATTAAAGTCCTTTCTGGGACTTATAATGTTCTATTCAAGGTTCATGCCACATCATTCCACTGTACTGGCACCTCTTCACAATCTGCTCAAGAAAGATACCCCTTGGAGATGGTCCAAAATTGAAGAAGATGCATTTAATTCAGCAAAGAACTTGTTATTGAATTCTCAGACATTAGTACACTATGATCACACTCTGGCCTGTTCCTTTCATGTGATGCTTCATCTTACGGTGCAGGAGCAGTTCTGTCTCACAAGATTGGTGGGCAATTCCGACCCGTGGCCTTTGCTTCTTGTACTTTGACAAGTGCCCAACAAAACTACTCCCAATTGGAAAAGAACAGATCATCGACCACTGCTAACTCTTTTTGGACCACATAAACCTATTCCTGCTCATTCTGCAGCTCGACTTCAAAGGTGGGCCCTTATCCTGGCTTCATACAACTACAACATTGAGTACCGGAGCACTGTTGCACATGCTGATGCAGACAGCATGTCCCGTCTTCCTTTACCTCAGACATGGTCACCCAGAATGTTGAATGCTACTTCTTGGATTCTGAGGTTGTAACCAATGTGACCAGTCACATGATCAAGAAAGAGACCCAAGTCGATCCAGTGCTGTCCAAAGTGTACACTTATGTTATTAGTGGCTGGCCGGGTGTTGTGGATCCTACACTTGTACCTTACAAGAGCAAACGAGATGAGTTGACTACCCAACAGGGCTGTATACTGTGGGGCAATCGTGTGTGGCACTGCATTACGTGATATTTTCAGTAGGCATGGTCTTCCAGAAATTCTTGTTTCTGACAATGGGTCACAGTTCAGTTCACCAGAATTTGAACAGTTTTGTGCTAACAATGGCATTATGCATCGTACATCTGCACCTTACAAACCATCCACCAACGGTCAGGCTGAACGAGTGGTACAGATTTTGAAGTCTGCAATAAAACAAGCCCAGGCCACTCAAACGGATGTGTCTGCTGTAATTGCCAAATACTTGTTGGTTTATCGAAACACTCCACATTCTACTACAGGTGAACCTCCTTCACTGCTTCTGATGGGTAGGAGATTGCGTACACGTCTGGATTTACTGACTCCTTCTGTTGAAAAACATGTTGAAGCTCGTCAATATACGACCATGATAAGTCGCACTGCAAAAAGAGGCCTGCGCCAGTTCAATGCAGGTGATCCTGTCCTAGCACGTAATTATGGGAGGGGAGAGAAATGGATGCAAGGTGTTATTACTGAAGTTCTTGGTTCAAGACATTACGTAGTTGATGTGTCCGGTTCTTTGTGGAAACGGCATGTTGATCAACTCCTTAGCCGACCTGTAGGTGTAGTTCCATCGACCAATGACTCAGTGATTGATCAGCTGCCTGAGATGCCTTCTCGTATGGATACCTCAGGGGCGGATGACCTTCCTTCGATGTCAGATGAAATTCCTTTAGCTGGTAGCTGTCAACCTTCTCCTGTGGACAGCCGAACACTGAGAGTTTCCAAGCCTCATTTAGATCTTGACACTGCTATGACAACTCTGCCTAGTTCCCAGTTGGACATTCCAGAAACTGTCACTGGTGATG
>NC_090877.1:28685053-28695053 GCF_036669935.1 Montipora foliosa | reverse complement strand
CTCTTGCGAACTTAAGATTCTTGAGCATGTGTTTCCTGGCGGCAAAAAACTTGTTCCAATGATGTACAGATCCTGTTTTCTTTGCCTTGTTATATAGTCTTTGTTTCGCCGGCCTGGATTGTCGTCGAAGCGAGCGATTGAACCAAGGTAAATTGTGTCTTGAACTTCTCATCTGATACGGGATGCAAGAGTCCATAATGTTGCCAACACTGTTTTCAAAATCATTCACTTCGCTTCCACCGAGTTGTTATCATACTTAGTGTTGAACCTTTCAGCAAGTGTTTTTAATTTAATACGCTCGTTCTCAAGCCACTTTCTGATGTAAATTTTGCGCTTGACATGCCGTTTTTTGTGGCAGGATAACTTCAGTGTAAACAACACTATGTCATGAAAGCTAATTCCTGGTTCTACACTGACATTACAAATAACGTCTGGGCTATTTGATAAGACAAGGTCTAAGGTGTTACTTGAGTTGCCTTGTCGCCTAGTTGGTTCCTTTACGAACTGAATTAAATTATATTTTTGAGTCAGGTCAATCAATTTCCTGGAAGAAGAAGAGGAAGGATTTGTTGGAACCTCGAGATTATCCCATGAGATGTTTGGAGCATTAAAATCGCCCGCGACAATCACATCATGCTTGTGGAGTTTATCACCTAGTTTGAGCAGAGAGGCGTCCAGTTCATCCAGACTTTTCACATCGTGGGAATGTGGTCGATAAAATGATGCAAGGAAGAGTGATTTAGACCGCCTTTCAGCCGTTTGGCATTGGCTCCAGATTATTTCGCAATCTGTGTCGAGGTCAACATGATGCGTAGCTATGATATCACCTTTTATTGCTTGGAAAACACCACCACCGGTTTGACCACCGGGAAGATCTCCGAGCTTGTAATTTCTGCGTTTAACCAGAACTCATTGCCAAGAATTACATCGGTTTTGTGTACATCAATTACAGTTGCGATGTCTGCAATCTTTTTCTTTAAGCTCCGGCAATTTATGACCAGACATGTCAATTTCCTTAGTTTGGAGTTTGGTTTAAAATGGCGCGACGCCTTTGTCGACGTTTGTTTACAATTTGCGGCTAAATTGCAGAATACCTGGCCCACCAAATGTCCTACTTAAAAAAGCTGCCACCGCGGTCTCGCAGTCGTGTTTAACAATGCTGCTTGTCCGCAAGCAGCATTGGAGCTTAGGAGCGATTGAAAGCTAAGGAGCGATTGCAGAATACCCGGTTTAGGGTTAGGGTTAGGTTAGGGTTACTCCTTCCCTTTTAACATTTTGCATTCAACGACTACGGGACTGCGGACCGCGGTGGCAGTTCACTTAAACATTTCGCATTCGACGACTGCGGGACTGCGGACCGCGGTGGCAGTTCACTTTAACATTTTGCATTCAACTACTGCGGGACTGCGGATCGCGGTGGCAGTTCATTTCACTGCTTACCCTTTAACACTTTTCTTTTCATTCATCAACTTCGGGACTGCGGACCGCGTTGGCAGCTTTTTTAAGTAGGACATTTGGTGGACCGGGTATTCTGCAATTGCTCCCAATTTGCTTGTGGTGGAGGAACTTGGGCGTCGCAACCATTCAGTGGGTCAAAACCGTTTGACGAGCACAAGAAATGCAATGACTTATCGAAGAAAGAGTCTGAGAAATTAGGCAATCCGCAGAGAGGGCAAATCCAGGAGCAGGACGAGTTTGCTAGGATCTCGTACATCTCGTGCGATAAAGCGCAACAATCAGACCTCACGTGAACCTTTACTCGCACTCGTCGCACTTAATGCCCATTTGGTTTGACTTAACAGGCTTCGAACATATACCACAAGGAAATTTCCATTGACCAGGGTTTACTTCAATATCTCCTCCCAATAATAGCTATAAGTGGAAAAACACTGAAGAACCACATTGGTAATTATGATATCAATAGACTTATCCCTTCTCGCTCTACGAAGCACTGCCAAACGGCTCCAACACGATGAAAAACATCATTTGGCGCCGGAGCCTTGCCAATAAAATAGCTAGATATTCTTTGGGGCCTTAGTAGCTTTTCTTCGTTAAAATCCAACCATTTAGTCATCAAAAGTACACCCAAAGTTGCGAAAAAACGCGTGGCAGCCATTATGCAAATTATACTAACACATGACACCTTTTTTTTTTTAATTCCTTTTATTATTATATTATTATCACCTTACATGTTTACATGTTTAGTTTTAAAAGCACAAACACCCCTCCCCCCACAAACACACTCACACCCACAAACACGGAATATGTTTACATAATAGAGAAAAAAATAAAAAGAAAAGAAAAAAAGGAGGAGGAGCTCTTGTTTTGAGACGAGCGACCAATTATACTCTACAAGATGGGAATTACCTGTACAGTTGGAGAACAAGGTGCTGGATTCTGTATTTATTTATTTCTTTTTAAGCAATAGCGGTTCCCATTTCTTTCGGTTTGTTCTATCTTCCTTCTCTACTTTATGAATATATTGTAGATGCCGTAAGTATTCTTCGAAAATTGGCTTTCGTTCTTTAAATTTACACAGCCAGATGAAATGTTTGCTTGTCAAAAAACAAAAATTAATTTGCAAATTGTATTTAGAGGTATCTGGCCTCAGTCCCAAGCAAGTATCTACCTGAAAAGCATATTCTTTACTAACAATTTTACAGGCCTGCATCCATGAAAAAACATGATTCCAAAAACAACGGCCTTTGCTACATTCCCAAAATAAATGAAAGAGGCCTTCTTTACCATATTGACAGAAGGTGCATTACTCGTTATCTATACGTCCTATTTTCTTAAGAAAACTATTCGTTGAAAATCGTCAATGTAGGAATTTAAAATTAAACACATTCCACGTGTTTTGCGTCCAGATTCTGGACGTAACATTTCCATTGGTTAATCGCCTGTCAATCTCTCGTGTCCATTGTTTGGTACGTAGAAAAAACATGGTTGTCTTATTCGCGCAGTCATAAATGTATGATAGCGGTTTGAGTGTGGTTCGACGCTTTTGTAAGGAAAGGTTCAACAATATCGTTTTAAAAGATGTGCAGCTATCAGCTGTTAACTCATTGTCAGAGGGAAACTACGTCCTCGTAATCTTGCCCACTGGCTTCGGAAAAAGTGTTATTTTCAGGGTTTTTGTTGAAGCGAGAACACTTCTTCTGCAACATAAAGTGTCCGTTTTGGTTGTCTCACCATTGGTGATCATTGTCCAAGATCAAATATCAGAGGCGCGATCGTGGGACATTTCCTCTAGCACATTAAAACAGTTGACTTTGGAGTTCTTGGAAAAAGCTCATTTTTGATAGTGCTGAAGAGGTAGCAAGCACAAATTTCAACTTCCAAGAAGTCTTGAAAAACGACGAATCACCTTTACAGCAAAAGGTAGAATTGATCATAGTGGATGAGTCACACACTGTTGAAACTTGGACCGGAAGGCAAAGATGATTTGGTTTATGGCTAATACTTAGAAATGAATATTTCGTGTTTTTTAATCCAATATGTCGTTGTACGGAAGCGCTAATTAAGATCTAAATAAACTTCTAAGAATTGAAGCTGTTCATTGTGTTTGTTACTTCTCAGTGAAAGGAAAGGTAGGAAGGCTTTGAGAGCTGCGTTTGGTGACCTGTCCATTTTGAGGTCACTATGTAAACAAGGTATATGTACATCTAACACTTAGAAAGATTTTGGTTTAGGTTTTGTGATTCATTTTAATTTAGTTTCACCATCTGTTGTCAAGTACCTGATGATGAAGCTGGGTGATTCAGCCTATTCACCGAAAGGCTTTCACAACCCCAATGACTGCTTAATTGGAATTTTCCATTCCAGATCTTGGCAGAAATGCAAGGACAGAGTGCTTAATGCAATGAAAGGAGAAGGGAAAACGAAAATTGTTGTAGCTTCCACAGCTCTAAGTATGGGAGTTAACTTCCCAAATATTCGGTTCATCATTAATTGGGGTCCACGTCGGACCGTTTTGGAGTTCCATCAGGCTGGGCGTGCCCGACGAGATACTGGGGAGTTAAAGCACGTGAGTTTTAATTTTGAAACGCGGACGGCAACCGGAAGTGAGCTGTTTTCCCTTTCATCTTGTCTTGATACTACCACAATTATATTGTTAAGTATCTTATCTTCATTAGAGATTATAAGTATAAAAATCTGGGAGACATCACTGTCCTGGCACGCGTAATGTTCTCTTCCTGTTGTCGTCCGCGACTCAAAAACTCGCGTACTTAAGCTCCCTAATGTTCCCAGCCACGTAATCACCATTTATCGTGGCCACCAGCTTCAGTTAGCCATTGCGAGCAAGCAATAAAGATTTTTGTCCACTCTGATGGTGTGTCTTGTCTTCGTGTGGCTGCATATAATAAATTGCATCCAGATATACAGCCATTGTAACTTGGTCATCAGTGCTCTACGTTTTGCACTTACATATGTATTATTGTTCTTGCCAGTGAGAGATCAAATGTGAAGAGCCTTTTGACTGTGAATGAGGCAGTTCAGGAAATCAACGTAAAAGAAAAAATCAGTTTTCAAGGCTTGTGAGTGAGAGAGACAAGGATGATCTTAAGGCAGCATTAAATGAAGTCAAATTGAATATGACCTCATCTACCTTGGCGGGCGATGCTGTCTCTACACATGGCTGTTCTCCTCAAGTGACTTATTGAGGCCGGCTACGCAGGCCAGATGCCGGCATGCCTGGAGGACCTATTTCTAGAACAGAAACGAAAGGGAAGCGAAAGAGAACGACAACGACAAAACAGAATACCAGTAATAGCTCATACTTTGTGGAAGAAGTTACTCCACAAGTTCTTTCCTTTGTCACTAAACCGTTTGTTATTTTTAAGGATGAATTACTTAAAGCGGATGCGTATTTTTAAAAGGTGGTTTAAAAGGTGGTTTAATCGGTTGGTTTGTTTGTTTGTTTTCCTATAAAATGCGAGCGAACAAGTGCTTTTCTTGTCCGTTTGCCCACTGACTGGTTTTCTTTGTGCCTCGACAGTGACAAGAAAAGTTTGCCCTTATGTTATAAACACGCCGGTAATCGCAATGAGTTCTCGTAAAATTAGGGGGAAATATCACTAGCTTGTGTTTTCAGAAGTTTGTTTAAAGCAGCTAAACGTTATTTCAGTGTTGGAGCGGATCTTGTTTGAAATTCGTCCTTTCTTGGGTGCATTGCCGTATTTTGCCGATTCTTGTTCCAAGCCAACCTGGCGTGTTTCAGTGAAATACATCAAAATGTGAATGATCTCGTTTTCAGAGATAAAGTGGAATAAAGTACATCAGTAAAACGTCTCTTTGAGCTTGAACTGACAAAGTTTTTTTATGTCTTCTAATTTTAGCGTAATTCGTATACGCTGGCTATTGACAGTTGACTCTGAAATGGCTTTTTTCCTTTTCCATTCGCTCGCTTAGGGTGTGCTTGTTTTTTTTTTAACTCATGCGGTGCAAGAAAAATTCATTGCCAAAGTGGTGAATTCCAAAGTAAATTTCACTCGAAAAACCGATATCGTACTCATCGCTTCGAGATTCATGTGATATCGGTTTTTAGCGTAAAATTTACCGTGGAATTCACTAGTTGGGCAATGAATTTTTCTATAGAAAATGATTTAATTATTAAAGCAGCAACCTGAAACATCAAAACGCAGACAATTCAAAACCTTTTATTTTCACTAACCCCATAGGCAGTAAGAATAAGTAACCAGGGAGCTCCTCTTTTAGGCTTCGCTAAATCTATATATTATGTTGTCTTATCTGAGGTAAGACACGAAAGTAATTTTATGGAATCCTTCGCGGGTCACCAGTTTTATGTTTAACTAGACCCTCCGTGAGGGTACACTGGGTTGCCTGTGGTACGTGCACCGTTCCAAACAATTTTTTTCAAGGTCATTAAAAAGTCATACCAGAAGAGGCCCTTTGGCTCACAGGTCCTCACACGTTCGTACGACGAAACAGATCTGTCCTTGCGTAATATGTAGCTCTAACAGTGCACGATATTGTTTTGGTATTGTCTATCATTGTAGTGCCATGGTAGAAGTCTTGGGTAAATAGTCTGAGAAGACATGTGGTTACTAGCAAAGTACTGAACCCAGAAAGATTGAAGAAAATAAATGGGAAGTGAGAAACATTGGGTTCTGGGCTGACATGTTGATAAACTTCTTTTAACCACAAGTTTAAGCGTACCCGTTGAGCATCTGACAGCTTTGTAATGCCGAAGTTCAGTGAAGTTAACTTCTGTTCGGCGGGGTTAGTGTTTGGATGGGAAACCAAAATAATACACCCCTCATAAAACAGAAGCATCGGACCGAAAATACTATTAACGCTAACAAATGCGAACTCAGCAAGGTACAGATCTTGCTAGCTTGCTTTATGCAAAAACAAATATTGATACAAAAGTAAATAACAATTGATACACAGTTTTTAGAAAGAGCAGAAGAAAGTCTCCAGAACGGTCGATCGAGAATAACATATTTACGACATGAAAACAACATTAATTTTGAACCGTGAATATAGAATATAAAAAGTTACGATCAGCGACAAACATTTTGGGAGATTTTTGCTACGTTCAAACAAATCGCCAAATCGAAAGTGACATGGCCGGAATTCAGCGGGCGCCGTGATTAAGTTACCGCGGCATGTTTACTCGCCAAACAGTGAAGCATCTGTGTCAAATGATGGCAAGATACCGGGTTTTTGTAAGTTACTTTTTCTGTCAAGTGTTATAAAGTTTGACAATGAAATGAGCGAAGTCAAAACAAAGATCACAAGCGCCCAACTCTTGTTTATGCAAAGTCAAAATTTACTCTCCAAGACGCGTTCGACGTTATTTCTCATTAGGTAATTTCATCATTTTGGAAATGGCAGCTACTTTATTACTCATCTGCGTCACAATTTTTCACTGATTTTGGGGCTCATTTTGTTGAAACTCAAGCACGCTTCCAACAGGCCTGTGAACCCTTCCTGCTTACAGAGCAATACTAAAAACTTCTCCCATATCACATTTCAGCCTTAAGCTCGGAAATTCAATACACAACATGATATTATAATTCACAAAGGCAGAAAATACCACAGAATCCTTTTCCAGCGAAAAAAATTTATTGAAACATACAACATATGTGCTCTTAGAGGCGAGAACCTCTTCCTATTTCATTGCGTGCGTGAAGGCAAGAAACTCAATCGTGTCAAATTACCACACACCGCAGGTAAATACAGCTCACTTTGATTTCGGCTCGACGGGCGATAGATTGTTGTCGAAGTCCATTACTCGTCGCTTTTAAGATTCCACCGCCTGTATATCCAATTGACCTGCCATTCATGAGCTTCATGAGGGTATATTTTGTTCAAAGATCCACTAAAACGCCATTCGCGTTACATGACTTTCGACGCCATTGCCGGTTAAGTTAATCGTTCTACTGTGTCCACCTGAGAAATCCACGCATTTCCCACTACCCTCTCGATCCTAAGAAAATACGCGCAGAAGGCTCTATGCACAAAGCCACCACTTAGTAGGGGAGTGACCAAGCTCGTACCCAGAGTCCTCGGGCTTTTTGGCCCGCGTGTGAGCGCCCGGAGAGACTGGGATAATCGACTCTATTTTCCCAGAAAACGTGGGTTCCGGTCTTATTACGTATGCTTGAGTTTAACCGGAAACAGAAAAGAGAAAACCGTAAACAGTAGAAATGGCGGGTTGAAAGAATTCGAGAAACAAGAATTTTAGCCTTACACACAAAGAAACTGGAGAAATGATCCTTGGCTTGCTGTAAGATCAAGTGAAGATGAAACCTCTGACGCTTTTGGTAAGTGTATTATTAGTAAAAATATTGAAGATCCGTTACCAGGATTCATGCTAAGAAAGAAGTAAAATCGCTCTAAGGTAAAAAGTTTTGAAAAAACTATGAGCTTTCGACAGACTGAACTGCTGCCTTCAACGGATAAAAATGTGTGAAGCCTAAAAGCGAAAGAAATTTAAATATAACGAAAAATTCGCATAAATTAAAGGATAAAAGCATGTAGTAGAAAGAATGTTAAAAATGCTAAGAAAGCGCTCTGTGGGTTAGCATGAATCCTGGTAACGGATCTTCAATATTTTTACGTATTCGCCAAGAGGCTGGGCTGAAGGCCCTTTCCTTTGCTCGTCGCTTAGAGAAGTCCACTTACAAACTCGAAGCGCATCACCGTCACCTTCATTTTACCCACAGAGCGCTTTCTTAGCATTTTTAACATTCTTTCTACTACATGCTTTTATTCTTTAATTTATGCGAATTTTTCGTTATATTTAAATTTCTTTCGCTTTTAGGCTTCACACATTTTTATCCGTTGAAGGCAGCAGTTCAGTCTGTCGAAAGCTCATAGTTTTTTCAAAACTTTTTACCAGAGAGCGATTTTACTTCTTTCTTTGTATTATTAGTGTTTCAGCGTACATTCCATCGTTCAGAATGCCATCGTGCAAGCAACACGATCGACAAATTTTTGTGGAAACGACACAAATGTCCTCTTCTACTACGATTTTATGTTTCCGTAATTCTGAATGGCAGGAGCCCATATTCGACAAGACCTTATTCCACGGATTTCTCCTCAAAGAGACTGATATAATATTTTCCCACGGTACTTTTGCAACAGCAACAGTAATCACTTTTTAGCAGCGTGGGAAAATTCCCGTACGGTATAAGACATAATTCAAACCTCGAGGTTTTTTATTTTTGTGATTTATGTATTTCTGAGGTAGAAAAAACAAACACCACTGAAACTCCATTACCTGCTGATAGCTTTAGTAAATAAAGAATAAATGCTATACCGAGTAATTGCATTGTGACTAAACTTGATAGACAACAAATGCAGGGAAACGATGTTATGTGCTTCTAAGTAATATTTCGACATAAATCTATATCATCTTCAGACTAAGGCGGGATACAAGTAGCAGAATTTAAATACTGCGAGATTGTGCAACAGTATAATCACGTGAAAATGAAAAACAAAGAAACGAAACTGTCAAGAGAATAGGCGGAGTTCTCTACTGGCTTTTAAGCCATTGTTCAGAAATGGTGTTAAACGCTTAATATGGTAAGCTTCTTTATATAGTAATAGATTCCAGTTATCATCGCGATCTATTATGTTAGTGCAAGAGAGTATGAAGGTAAGAGAGGTAATCGCTCATATTGGCCCTATTCCCATCGTGATCCCTCTTAAGTTATTTTTAGCTCTCCTGCGAGATCCCGTATTCCCACGAGGGTTAACTGATAGCCAATCACATGTTCCCATTTTTACCAATGTTGACAGCTGAGCGAATTCCCACGTAATGATTCGCGTCGTTCGCGAAAATGGGGACATATGATTGGCTACCAGTTAACCCTCGTGGGAATCCCGGATCTCGCAGGAGATCTAAAAATAACTTAAGAGGGATTACGATGGGAATAGGGCCAATATAAGGGATTACCTCTCTTACCTTCATACTCTCTTGGTTAGTGTTATCACGCACGGTTTGGGCGAAGAATTCTTTGTTGATTACAGTAGTAGATGAAATGAGAACTCCGCCTATTCTCTTGACAGTTTCGTTTCTTTGTTTTTCATTTTCACGTGATTATACTGTTGCACAATCTCGCAGTATTTAAATTCTGCTACTTGCATCCCGCCTTAGTCCGAAGATGATATAGATTTATATCGAAATATTACAAGCACATAACATCGTTTCCTTGCATTTGTTGTCTATCAAGTTTAGTCACAATGCAATTACTCGGTATAGCATTTATTCTTTAACCACTGAAACTAGTTTAATTTAGATTTTGAATCTCCCTCCAAATTCTGGGGCTTCCGAATTATTTACCGACTTCCTGTCGGACTGCCATTGTTACGCAAGCGGCCAATCAAAAATATAGTTCAAGTCGATTATCCCAGAGTCTCTCCGGGCGCTCACCCGCTGACCAAGAAGCCCGAAGACTCTGGGTACGAAATTGGGGAGTGACAGGCAAGACTTTTACCGACACGGAAAATAACAAAAAAACCCACG
>NC_090877.1:28670053-28677553 GCF_036669935.1 Montipora foliosa | reverse complement strand
ATCTGTACCTTGCTGAGTTCGCATTTGTTAGCGTTAATGGTATTTTCGGTCCGATGCTTCTGTTTTATGAGGGGTATATTGTTTTGGTCTCCCATCCTAACACTAACCCCGCCGAATAGGGCTTGACTTCAGTGAACTTCGGCATTACAAAGCTGTCAGATGCTCAGCGGGCACGCTTAAACTTGTGGTGAAAAGAAGTTTATCAACATGTCAGCCCAGAAGCCAATGTTTCTCACTTCTCATTTATTTTCTTCAATCTTTCTGGGTTCAGTACTTTGCTAGTAACCACATGTCTTCTCAGACTATTTACCCAAGACTTCTACCATGGCACTACAATGATAGACAATACCAAAACAATATCGTGTACTGTTAGAGCTACATATTACGCAAGGACAGATCTGTTTCGTCGTACGAACGTGAGGAGCTGTGAGCCAAAGGGCCTCTTCTGGTATGACTTCTTAATGACCTTGAAAAAAATTGTTTGGAACGGTGCACGTACCACAGGCAACCCAGTGTACCCTCACGGAGGGTCTAGTTGTGAGAAGACAGCGGCTCTTTTGTACAGTCATGCAATTTTTTGGCTCATGGCTCGTGTACGACGACTTGACTGACGTCATTGAGGAAAAGGACATTAACCCGGGCATTAACCTAATTACATAAACACTGTAAACAGAGGAACAGTGGGCACAGAGGAACAGAGGTCACTCAAGTCGTCGTACACGAGCCATGAACCGATTTTTAAGCACTTTTCGCTATTTCACCTACGATTTCGTGACGATTTGACCAAAAACGTACTGTGGATCATCAAACTAGCGAGGAGGTTTTCCCGTAATTTCTAGAAGATTTAGTACGAGTCATTTCGTCAACCACTCTGCACCAAGAAATAGTCGCACTGAAATCGAGTTATGTTCCTACATTTCGTATTTTACGAGCACACGGATTGCTTACATGTTCTGAAAATTGGCTGTTGTTTTCGACAACTTCTATTCCAAACGCTCTGCAAATATCAGCTAGAATTTGTCCGTAAGTTTCTTTTGGATTCGATGGTTTAAACAAATTCTTGGAAGAAACATAACCAGTCGTACCCGGTTGAGAAGCTGCCGTTACAAATTTAACTGTAAAATCACACTCTGGCAAATTCTGCATTGATCGCCGGTGTTTCCTCAGTGCCTCGGTTTGCTTTGACGGAAGTCATCATGTGTTAACATGGTGATCTCTTATTGGCTAATTTCTTAATAAGACGTCAAGCAGCGTGTGTTAAGTCAATTATTAAAAGGTGGGCGTTTTTCAAATATAGGGGGTGTTCTTGCAAGTGTTCCCTCAGTCATTTGCCCCAACTTTCGCGCGGCCAGTTTGCGGGAAGATCATTTCGAAGCTCTTCTTTCGAACAGGAACGCTTGCTACGCAGGCTATTAAACCACTCGATCTCGGAACACTACACCGGAGTGCTAGTTCTACCTGATAAATTAATGTGCGTTCAAATCGCTGTTTGTTGCTTGAAGTCTACGGCGTTTTTTGGACAAAAGTAAGAAACACGGTTATTTGACGACTTTGCACGATTTCATCAGCGTTTTACCGGTGAAAAATAAAGATCTCAGGCCTGCATCCCTGCTTGTCAGCTGTAGCCTCCTGTCCAATCAAGGGCCTAGATATTTCTGGGTTTCCTTTATTCTTTTCGTTGCCGCCGAATTGTGTTTCCATGATTAATAACATTAAGCTTTTGCAATCAATGACAGGATGTCTTCAGGAGTGTCGAAAAGCTGAATATTGTAAACGTGTCCACAGAATAATAAAAACGACTTTTCGCGTTAGAAAATTGTTTTCTTTTCTCTTTTTTTTTTTTTTTTTTCGCTTTTTAATAAAATAGTTAACACTTGTTACTAATCAACTTTGTAAAAATTGTGTTCCTTTCAATCACTGACAGGATTTCCATGATGATGATGATGATAAACTTTATTCATGTGTCGATGTATTTAGCTGACGCTAATTGGGGACACAACATAAAGATAAACTAAATAATGAATACTATGATAATAAATAAGAAATAAGCTATAAATTATTTTTACCACAATTGCTTGTAATCTCGCAATCTGATTGGCTAATTTGCCGTTGTCGATAAGAGTCTAGACGACGCTGCTCGCGTCATGCTTGCGTCAATTTGTCACGCAATGTAATAGCCAATCAGGAACGCTCATTTTGGGAAATAAACCAATCATATTGCGAGAAAGTTATATAGACAAAGCTTGCTCTTTCTTTGAGTTATGATTTTGGTCACGCTCAGAAATAAAAACTTTCTTTGGCGTTGAATATTGTGGCAAGAAAAAACAAATCGAAAATGGTTCATTGTTGTCTGTACTCTTATCGACAACAATATTCGTCATCACAGTGGTCAAAATTTGTTATAGACTCACTCGGCTACGCCTCGTGAGTTCACAACATTTTAACCACTGTGATGACGAATATCGTTGTCGATAAAAGTACAGACAACGCTGAACCACTTTCGTTTTGTTAATTATACATTTACAATATGCTAAAATAATCAAAATAATTCTAACAACACGGGCACACCTTAAGAGGTACAAATTACGCACGCGGTGCAATTGTTGCAATTTATCAGTTCAGTAAGATCCTTTCATCTAATATGAAACTTAAACTTAGATAGGCTGCTCGTTTCAGTGATGTTTTTATCTAGCTTGTTCCATAAAAAGGGTCCAAGATATCTAAGACAGTGTTTACCATACAATACAGAATTAAATCTAGGAATATCAAAATTTTGGTTTCTAAAATTATATTTACAAGACTTAGTACTGAAAATATCACAAGTGAAATCAGGAACTAGCCTATATTTAACCTTGTACATGAGTATAACTATGTCTTACAATCTCCTATTAAAAAGGCTTGGTAGTTTAGCGCGATCTAATAAGTTAATATACGTTTCTGAATGTGAATTATAAACTATCCTTAGTGCCCGCTCTTGAATTCTTTCAACCTTTCTTGTGTCCGACGCCTTACAGAAATGCCATATGAGATGACAATAGGTGAGATACGGCATGATAGCAGTTTTATAAAGTAGTAGTTTAGTCTCTGTAGTGATTTTAAGTTTCTTAACCTGGCGAGAACGCCAGCTTGTTGTTGCATATAACACTGCATCCTATAATGATGACTTATACATCAGTTCTATGGCAGTTATTCGCTAGTTATATTGAGTGGTTACTTTCCGAAATTCATAGAATGAGATCAAGGCCATCCTTTTTTTGTTTATCAGGATTAACAACCAAGAGTACTATTCGCAAGGTTTCTTATGGCTGCCCGAACTTGTCTGATCTGCCAGCAGTAGAGAATGGGATTCAAGGAAGAGTTGAAAAACATCATCGTTGATGCAAAATTGCCTACTGGGAGAAGAACGCTTATATGGGCTGGATTTGGCTTGATATAAAGCAGAGCAACGCAAGCAACAGGGATGTAACATAGCAGTAATGCCAAATACACATAACGCATGGCACAAACTGATTTCTTGTACTTGCTAATGGACAAGTAGCTTTCTTCTCGGTGCAAATAAAACTGGTTTGAGACTTGCGTCTCGTGTCTTCGCAACATACGACGTATTTTGAAGTGCGCAAACGTTGGCACTATAACAAATAATACAAAAATGGCACAAGAGAGAAGAAGCGAGACTCTTCCTGCCACAAGGCGAGCGATGGGAAAAACCGAGCTTGTAATCCACACTGATAATACAGTAATGTTTGCTTTTGTCAATGTGACCACCAAACGGTAACGAGCGCGAAGACGTAGAGCCAAGTATCTATCAATGCTTATAGCGACCATAGTAAGAAAAGAAACTGCCACGAAATAGTCGCTAAAAAGAGGATACACCATCCAAGAGAAACAGCGAACGTAATAGTCTTCCAAGAGGCCGGACAAGCAATAGGCAATGTACATGGGCTGCACAAATATACCGACAAATAGATCAGACGAAGCTAAGCTACGTAGCAGCGCCTTGGATGGTGAGTGAAGAGAACGGGTTTTCACAAGGGCTGTTAGCACTAAAGCATTTCCAACAATTGCTGTCACCGAGAACATTGCATTAAACACAACGGATACGATGTAGGTGTAATAGAGACTCTGCGGAACTTGAAGTAAAACTGTAGGGTCGTAAGCACAAATGAAAGCCGCCGAGGACTTACAACCCCTCGTCTGATTCAGTGAACAGTTAGCCATTCTGATGAAGGTTTTCCCTGGCGGGCTCGTTACTTCTTTACCGCTCTTCAACTAATTGAAGAAAAGAATGGAGTAATATTATTTAAATACACTGAAAGGGATAACGTACGCAAATTGCAGTTCCGTCTCTAAATTGGTGATATCAGGTAAATCAACACAGATATGATTACCCAAGGACCAAAGCAAAAAAATTTCCATAAATTGAGTAAATAATACGAACGGAAGCGCCTTATGCAACGAACACCAATTTATTTTACTGGGACGGCATGATCAAACACCAAGATATTATCGCCTTAGCGTCAATCCAATTGGCTTTATGTATGAACTTTTAATGTGCGACGTCAATAGTGCTGGGCAAGATACACTAAGTAAAAGATAGCTATTTATATAGATATATAGATGTATATACATTTTTCTTTGTAAACAGGGTTCATCAGCTTTGGAAATGCGTTTCGATAGTTTTAGGTTAAAATAGCTTTATTGCGTATTTTTGTTCTCCGAAACTAACCGGTGTCGTTTAATTTTCTATAAATTCTTCTTGCATGTTTATTGGTGGTAGAGAAGTAGGAGAGAGAAATAGAGTTTCGCTCCGACTTTCGGGTTAGTCCTTTTGATTAAATCTACCTAGGACCAAGTTGCAAGCGTTGGTATTAGAAGTAGTTATAAAGCGAAAGATTTGGTAAAATATCGGAAATATTAGACTTAAAACAATACTCTTATTCTCTAACACGTTGAAAGCCAGCATTGACCAAATTTAAAGGCTCCTTCAGCAAATATTTTCAAGCGAGACATGATAACTATCCTATATTTCCCTTTTTGGTGATATTGTTTGCATACGGGAAAAAATACTAATGCCGTTTGACAAGTGACACTTTTATTTGCTGACAACTATTTGTGATAACGAAACACCTGAATGAAGCGTTCACCGCTACTGACTGAGAAAAAAATTGTGCACCAAATGAAAGCGGATAATCGACAAAGATATGGGAAAAAAAGGAAATTGACGTTATTAGTTAAAGAACCGTCGTATTCACAAATTTACCAAGACTTAGAGCGTAATTCATCTTATTTGGTTCTGGGCAAAGATTAAACCCTTTCACTGAATCTACCAACCCATGTGGTGGAAACAACGTTAGGGAAGTCTCTTTTACTAAATCTCTTGATTTGTACATTGTACGTACACTATGATAAGAGCCATTGCAAAATTTAAAAAAAATTCTGGAGCGGATTCTGAAAATCACAATTCACTGAAAATATTGGGATAGTCAAATTTCGTTATCTACGTGTCAAAAGGGGAAAAATCAACATTTACTTAAAGAAATAAGACGTTCTAAAAATTACAATGGAAGAATTTCAGATTGGGGATGCATAAATATACCAGGCTTCAAATATTTGCAAAAGATAGTAAAAGTGGAATTGCGAATGAACAGGTGGATTTCATTTGGAGTTCGATCTCAGAAAATATTGATCCACAATGAAAGGAGGTAATGTTTTGAAAGATATCGATGTAATCAAGTACACCAAAAAATGAGCTGGCGACCGTATTTTTCTATCTACAGCTATTTGAAAATTAACTGCTAATTGCACTGTTGCTAGTGAAGTTAGAACACAAGTTGAAGCAACTTGAGCTTAAAAGTTAAAAATGCAGGCTTGAACGGGGTTAAACTCATTGCCATGCGATTGCGCTGCACTCGCTCTATGGGTTTGCTTCATTAACCTAAACTGCGATGATTACTTTCACTCACAATTACATAACCACCGATCAAATATAAAAAAACTAACAGTTTCATATTCTCTATCGCTTGAGAAATACATGAGAGAATTCCAGCTTAAGAGAAAGAAATTGCGTTCTCCTAATGTCGAACGCAAAATGTGGTACGATCACAAAGTCGAAAAAGTGCTTGAAAGTGAAGAAGTAAAGATCCTTTGGGACTTCAAAGTCCAAACAGACAAAGTCCTGGAACAATCCAGGCCGGATATCGTTGTATTGAATAAGACCTTGAAGCGTTTAAAGGTCTACCTTCAACCGACAGTCATTGCGTACCGTGGAACAATTTCCATATATGAAAATCCCGCCAAAGCTGAAATTCATCCAATCAGATCACTACGATGAGCAATGCGAATTTCCATAACAAAAACAAACGGTCGAAAAGCCCGTCGGTTGAAGGTAGGCCTTTAACTCATGTTCATAGCTGGGGTTTTTGAGTTTAAAAATTTCCTTATTTGGATGTAACGTAGCTCGCGTATTTTCCCGCGCGTGCAGCTTCGATCATATTTTTGTCCATATTTGAGCATGAAATTGGTGTCCTAAAATCCCCAGCTTCGTCTTTGTTCCAAGGAAAAGAGTTGCAAGGTACACGCTTTAAGGTCATGTGCTTCTGATAAAACCCAACCGAAATGCTTGTTGATAGTTATCGCATGCCCATTTGATACCAGGGCTACACTTCAGGAGAATTGAAGATGTAAAAGCATCAAGAACTTTAGGGGACTCGGTCAGCTGTTGCACATGCTCACATGCAGAAAGAAAACATTTTCCAAACCGTTTTCCACCAGAACACGAAAAGCGTTGACTTTGTAAGAACTATATTTGACGTAGTATGGCCGTGTAGCCGCGTCGAGCCACTGAAAGCGCGCGAAAAATGAAGCCTCGCTTACATGGGTTGAACCTGCAATCCAATCGAAAACCAGTACCTTGTCAGCAGTCAACTTCAAAAAAACAGCTGACCTCGGTGAGCTCTAAGCTTGAGCCCGCGATATGGTCACGTGATACTGGTCAGCGTATAGCTTGTTTTGACAGGTGTCAATTGAACATCACATGGATGTCCAACATCAAAGATATATGCCGTAAACTAGCGTGATCCTGGTCACATTGGCATACATGGAAGGGGTGGACGTGCGTACAGATGTACGAACGGACGATTGATGACGTCATGGCTACAAAACCACTGTCAATGACAGTTCAGCCCAAGTGTTTCTCTCACGCCATTTTTAAAGTACGATCGAAGAGACGAATATGTCGAAAATAGTCAGGTTTCCTGCAAATTTCACATCAGAAATCACACAGAAATCAGAAATTTCTTGATAGCAACTATATTGTTAGCACCTTTCCTACAGCTAAAAAAGTAAACTGCAAAAATACCCTCTGTAATTGATTTGTACATTAGCACCCCCGGGAGGAGGGGGGAGGTTCCGCCGGTACTAAAAAAAATGTACTACTAAAAAAAAATTAATACGGGGAGGCTCCGCCCCGACGTCGGACCCCTTACCCTTTCATATACCATT
>NC_090877.1:28645053-28662553 GCF_036669935.1 Montipora foliosa | reverse complement strand
TTGAGTAGTTAGCAGCATTGCAGTCGCAGCATATCCATATGTACGATGAAAGTCCAAGAGTTTTATACGTTTCATCGCCGATTTTGCAGCATCGAGTGTGGAACCATCGATCACAATTATCACACTGAATACCTCGTTGATTTCGCTTAACCGGTTTTGAGCAGAACCCACAAGGAAACTTCCACTGCGGCCCTGGATTTATACTGATATCGCCAGCCATTAATAGTAGACTAAGTAGTAATTGACGAGGAGAGCCGAGTTCTGGGCATGAATCCAAAATGGCGCCTGCTTGGCTGATTCGTCGTCGAGATCGATAAGCTTCCAATCCTATGGATATTGGTCTTGTTGAGCTGATTGAATTTGACCAGTCGGTGGAATTGATGTTAATCGATGATGTTATATAGAAATTATTAAGTTTTAGGCGGAAAAACAGTGACAAGACAAGGAGTTTTAACGCAGTTGATAGTATTGCATCCGCCATCTTAGCTCACCGCTGACCGCTATTATCCACCATATCCAAAAAAGACTATGCAATTAATGAGTTGGAAGAAAAGTGTTTGTTCCTTGAAAGCCGAGTTCTGTCATTAGAGCAAGAAAATGATTCTCTAAAGTTAGCTCTAACCATCATTACGCGAGAAAAGAATGAAGTTGAAACCAATCAACTACAATCAAGTGATCGTTGGTCCGTGGCAAAGCCGCACCCGAGAAGTGCAAATGCAAAACATAGCCAGAAAACAATGCCCGCTAATATAATTCAAACCCGTAACGGATTTGAGCCTCTTCAAGTTCAAATTGAAGATCAAATCGAAAGAAATGTAAGCAATCAAAATGGGAATAGCGCTGTCACAGGACACAGAACATCTCCGTCGTCCTCAGAGATTAGAATGCGAAACACTAACTTAATCAATTCGTCAGATCAATTTGATCATTCACAGCCCAACCGTAAGAAGAAAGTCATTATAGCGGGTGATTCTACTCTCAAATACCTACAAAGCCATAAAATGTCGAAGAATTCACAAGTTAAGATAGCCACTTTTCCGGGATGCACAACGCAAGACATGCAGGACCATATCAAGCCACTACTACGCAGAAACCCGGACGAGTTAATTATCCATGTGGGAACTAATAGTTTACGATCCTCCTATACTCCTCGTAAATGTGCGGTAGAACTGATTGACCTAGCCGAAGCAATCAGCTCTGAATCTTCAGCTATGATATCTATATCCGGTCTCATCAACAGATCTGATGACGAAGCCCTTGCACGTAAAGTACCTGACGTGAACAAAGTTCTTAAGGAATGCTGCCAGCAAAAGAACTGGGGTTTTATTGACCACTCTAACATTTCAAGAACTAGCCACTTAAATCGAAGTGGTCTTCATTTAAACAAGAAAGGCACCATGCGCCTAGCTCAAAATTTCATTAACCATTTACGTGTAGATTAGGATATTGCCGTCTGGGAATCCGACTCGGCTGATGTCCATAAGGATACCAACTGTGGTAAGTCCATCTGTCCCACAATCTTTGGTCGAGGTTTAGCCATAGCGTCCCTTAACATTAATAGTCTGTTGTCTCATATTGACGAACTTAGAGTTTTTATGTCCTCTTCTAAAGTTGATATTTTACATATCAACGAATCAAAATTAGACTCTACAGTACGTGATAACGAAGTATACATACCTAGCTTTGAAATAGTCAGAAAAGATCGTAAAATTAACGGAAGAAATGGTGGTGGAGTATGTACATACGTTCGCACTAATCTGAACTATCGAATACGCAATGATTTAAATAATGATCTTTTGGAATGTCTTTTCGTTGAAATCAGTAAGCCACGAAGTACACCATTTCTGGTCGGTACTTGGTATCGACCCCCAAGTTCTCCACCCAATTTATTTAGCGAATTTGAGAATGTTATTGCAAAAACTGACGCGGAAAATAAGGAATTATATTTACTTGGTGATATCAACTGCAATTTGTTGCCTGAAGCAATTGCAGTTAATTCTTCCCATCTGATAAACATTTTCGATATATATGGTCTTAGTCAGTTAATCACTGAACCAACACGTGTCACCCCGGACTCAAAAACATTAATTGATTTATGCATAACGAACTCCCCAGAGAAGGTTACAAATTCCGGTGTCATTCACCTTGGCATAAGTGATCATTCTCTTGTTTTTTTGTCACGTAAGACTCAATACTGCCGTACTGGCCCTCGCGTGATTGAAACACGGCAATTTAAACACTTTAACAGAGGAAAATTTTTAAGTGACCTCAATCAACTACCTTGGGCCAATGTTGATTTGTATTCTGATCCCAATGAAATGTGGCGTATATGGAAAGAAATGTTTCTTGGTTGCGTCGATAAACACGCACCACTTAAATCCAAAAGAATTCGAAAAAAACGATCTCCATGGATTACCAGAGAGTTACTGAACAAAATCCGAAAACGAGATTTTCTTAAAAAGAAGGCAATCTCCTCCAACAACCCGGCTACATCGGATCAATTGAGGTGTGCAAGAAACCAGGCAAACAACGCAATTAAACTCGCAAAAAAACTCTATGTTTCTGATAACTTGGAAGCCAGCAAAGGTAATTTACGCAAAGCATGGAATGTTATCAACGAGCTAACTTCACGTAACAGTGGTAAGTCAACGAATATTTTGGAGATCAAGGTAGATAATAAAATAGCAAGCAACCCTATGGACATTGCGGAAACTATTAACGATCACTTTACTAATGTTGCGCAAATATTAGCACAAGATATTCCTGCTGTCGACGCTAATCCTGAGTCTTATTTAGAGCCCACTGACCATTCGTTTTCTCTGCAAATTCCGAGTGTTGATATTGTTTCTAACATTTTGTCGAAAATTGATGAAAAGAAAGCCACCGGTCTTGATATGATTCCGAGTAAATTGTTGAAAATGGCGGCTAATATCATCGCGCCCTCTCTTACCTCAATATTCTCAAAGTCTATTCTAACTGGGATATATCCAAACGATTGGAAAAGGGCATTAAATCTGACCCTAACAACTACAGGCCAATATCTGTAATCCCTATAATTTCGAAAGTTTTCGAAAGAATTGTTTATAATCAACTTTTCCATTATCTAGATGTTAACAAATTGCTACTGGGTTGCCAATCAGGGTTCCGTTCTCTACATAGTACGCTCACGGCTTTGCTTGAGGCAACAAATGCTTGGTCAGTAAACATCGACAATGGCCTTTTAAATGGCGTTGTCTTTATTGACCTTACTAAGGCATTCGATACCATCGATCATGAGATCATCTTGCGTAAGATGTCATATTTGGGTGTCGATCAGGCGGCCATAAAATGGTTCTCGTCGTACTTAAGTGGCCGAACCCAAAGATGTAATGTCAGTGGCAAACTATCATCTGCTCGTACCCTCAGTTGCGGCGTGCCGCAGGGTAGCATATTGGGTCCTTTGCTATTTTTAATTTACATTAATGATCTTCCCAACTCCCGGCGGGGCGCCGTACCAAGAATGTTTGCCGATGACACCAACCTTACGTTATCTGCTAAAACGTTAACAGAACTTAAGCTAGCTCTAACCCCTGAATTAAATAACCTTAGCAGTTGGCTGAAAGCTAACAAGCTCAGTCTAAATGTTGCTAAAACTGAGCTAATGATTATTGGATCAAGACAAAGGCTATCTGCCCAATGTGACGATGTAGTAATCAGAATTGATGACCAAATTATCAAGAGAGTCGTTCATACCAAATCCTTGGGTCTTACCATAGATGCTCACCTCTCTTGGGGCAAACACGTTGAAGAGATTTGCAAGAAAGTCTCTTCAGCTATAGGCGCCCTAAAACGCGTGCGGCCATTTATATCCAAAGAAACTGCAATTCTAATTTATAACACCTTAATTATGCCTCATTTTGATTACTGCAGCCCCGTCTGGGACTGTTTGAGTGGTTACTTGAGTGATAAGCTTCAAAAATTACAAAATCGCGCAGCCAGAGTTATTACTAAATCACCCTTTGATGCGAGCTCAAACCACCTTCTTTCCACCCTCAGCTGGGAGAGGCTATCTCTTCGCCGAAAGAAACAAAAAGCCTTGATGATGTATAAAACCATGAATGACCTTGCTCCGGATTATCTACAAAGTCTTTTCTCTCAGCGTCACTCTGCTTACAACTTAAGAAACTCTGAGGGAAGGCTGACCCTGTCCAAACCAAGCACCAATAATTTGAAACGAAGCTTCTCTTACAGCGGGGCCATGCTATGGAATAACTTGCCCAAAAACTTAAAAAATGCTGCATCCGTTGAGCATTTTAAGCGAAATATCAAGAAGGTAGCTGATATATCGGATTCCCACACGGCAATCATGTAAAGCAGTTGTAATTAGTTTTAGTTTTTAACTTAAGCTTAACTGATGATTTTCCGTGTTTAAATAAAGATTTACATACATACATACATACATACATACATCCATTCACTATATATATATGTACATAGAAGTAATTCAATGTAAACTCTCATTGTACCTAAAGAAGGCTGGTTTGGCCAGCCGAAATATAGTACACCACTAAAATCAAATCAAATCTACGTTGTATCGGCTCTTGCCACTGATCCAACGTACACCGACAGGAAAATTGTCCACGGTTGCTTGCTTCAAAACCCTACTATTGTTATTGCGCATACGTTTTGCGCATCTCGAGATACTCGAATTTCCTATGGATGGTGCTTATTAATACAGGGATATTTTTGCGCGGGTCAAAACTATGCGGATAAAGCAGAACTTAGCAAGTGATCATGGTATCCAAAAAGAAAATTGGGGGTAGCCACGCCTTCTGCAGAGATAATTAAGTTTCAATTTGGAAAAGAACGAAATACATTATTTGTATTTTAAAGCTTTTTACAAATATTGTTGATTAATTATCTTTGAAAAATGCGTGGTTATCCCCAAATTTCTTTTTAGATTTCAATAACACTCGTTAAGATCTGCTTTTCCCACATACTCAGTAAACCGCGCAAAAATGCCTTTGAATTAGTAGGCACCGTCCTTAAGAAGGTGTTGTTTTGGAACTCGCCCCAGTCCTTTCGCGAAAAAGGATCAATTTAAAGCCAAAATTGCCCCTTTACCATCCATTATCATAGTGTCGCAAAGAAACGAGCACTGTGACTCCCCATTTTTAATTGTTTTATTTACTCGTAATAGGTACACGGAAAACATATTTTAAGGAGAAACTAAACGCTAAATGACCGCACACTGGGCTGCCTGTAGTACGTGTTACTAAAAAACAGAAGGGTCTGAGTTGGTTGGTATTGAACTGCAGCGTTCCGGTCAATTTTTTCAAGTCGGGGGTAATTAAGACCATTTAAAGGTCACCCAGAAGTCGTGCCAGCAGAGGCCCTTTCGCTCAAACGTTGATACGACGAAACAGATCTTTTTCTGAGGTTAAAAACTTGGCTACCAGCCTATTAATCATTTTTCAGAAGAAAAAAACTTCCTGTCATCTTTAGAAAAAATAGACACGCATCGCGTACGTGTGGTAGTGCAGTAACACAGCGCTTTATTCCATATTGTCAACTGAGCTGCGTTTTGTCTTCCAGGATTTTAAGTTCAATATGTCGCTCTAATAGTACACGATAATGTTTTGGTATTGCATATCATTGTCGTGTCATGGTAAAAGTTTTAGGTAAATAGCCCCCTGAGAAGACATGTGGTTACTAGCAAAGTACTAAGCCCAGAAAGATTGAAGAAAATAAAAGGGAATCGAGAAACACTGGCTTCTAGGCTGACATGTTGATCATTTCCAAGTTCCCTCACAACTTTTTCTCACCACAAATTTAAGCATGCACTCTGAGCGTCCGACAGCTTTGTGATACAAAAGCTCGCTGAGTTAACCCATGTCCGGCGGGATTAGTATCTGGATGGGTGACCTAAAAAATGTACCACTTCGTAACAGAAGCATAGAACCGAAAATTCTATTTTAACGCCCAAAAATGCGAACTAAGCAAGGTACAGATTTTGTTAGCTAGCTTTATACAAAACAAATATTGATGCAAAAGGAAATAAATATTGATAAACAGTTTTTAGGAAGAGCAGAAGGAAGTTTTCAGGATGGTCGATCGAGAAAAAATATTTTGCCATCAGCAACAAAATTTACGACATTAAAACAACACTAATTTTGAACTGCGAATATGAAAAATTACTATCAGCGAAAACATTTTGGCAGATTTTTGCTACATTCAAATTTGTTATTGTATTTTTGGCTGCACAAGTAAATCGCAAAATCGAAAGTGACATCGAAATAGCGGGCGCCGTGATCCAGTTACCGCGACGTGTTTGCTCGCGAAACAGTGAAGCATCTGTGTCAAATGATGGCAAGATACCGGGTTTTTGTTTTTGGTACTTTTATTTTTCTTTCAAGTGTTATAAAGTTTAATAAGAAATGTGCGAATTCAACACAAAGATCACAATCACCCAACTCTTGAGGTTGACCATTGTTTCTGTAATTCCCTCGTTTTGGGAATAGCAGCTACTTTATTATTCATCAGCGCCACAATTTTTGGCCGATTTTGGGGCTCATTCTGTTGAAACTCAAGCACGCTTCCAACAGACCTGTTTATTTTCGTGACTTATGCGCTGCTTACAGTGCAATACCACAAAAATCCTCCCGTATCACATTTCAACACACGTATGCAAATTTGTTAAGCTCGAAAATTACACAACATGATAAATTCACAAAAGGTGGAAATCTCACAAAAATATTTTCGAGCCAAGCATTTATTGAAACAAACAACATATTTGCTATAAGAGGCAAAAAACCCTTCCTATTTCATTTGCGTGCGTGCAAACGAGACACAAAATCGGTGTCACAAAGCATATGCAATGAAATAAATTTCTGACAGTTCACATTAAACCCTTTTCGAAAGAACCTTGACCGTAAATAATAAAGCACAAAACAGACAACAAGCTTTCATTCAAATAATTTTTCAATGTCACATTTCCAATTTTTTCTTACCTTTGCAGAGTTCAGTACAAAATGAATGTAACTTGCCAGACAACTTAGATGCGACTTCTGTAAACACTGTGATGCATTCAAGGCGTTTGATCCCTTCAATGTTTGTTAAATCCATAAAAAAAATTGCCATTTGATTTCAGTGTTGTATATAATACCAAGTTTGTAAAATATTAGAAACAAAGCTCACTTGATATCCAACGGCGAAAGACCATTACTCGTCGCTTTAAAGATTCCAGATATTTACTTTTCACCGCCTGTCTTGTTCATCCAATTGACGTTCCATTCTTGAGCGCCATTCGCCATTCGCGTTACAATGATTTTCGACGCTATTGCACGTTAATAATAGACCTTTTTATATTTCAGACACTGATTTAATATCAGGGGAAACTTCAGAGGATTTTTCAGCCTCTGTCAGGCGAGATGATGAAATGGAAGGGATTAATATCTCAAGGGAAAGGGAAATAACTGTTAACTGTTGCAAGGGTGAAAAATACAATGGTAGGAAAGTAGGGCAGCAATCTAATATCAAGCCAGAGAGCACCCAAAATGTACTAAGGAAACTCACTCTGAATTTAGCATAAACAAAATAAAACACTGTGATGACCTAATGAAACTTTATACTGGCTGCACTAATTATAACATATTTTTATTTATTTTTAACAAAGTAAAGGCTAAATTGGGAAAGCTGTGGTTCCACAAAGGGAAGGTAACAAGAAATGATACTTCTGAAACAAAAAAATTTCAGAAAAGCCCAACCAAACCAGGATGTAGAAAAAATCAGGTCCACGCTGTGAAATAAATGCTGAAAATCAGATGCTGATGACCCTGATGAAGTTAAAGTTGAATTTGGACACTAATGATTTAGCTTTTAGGTTTAGTGTCAGTGTGCCATCTGTTTCCTGTATTATTTCAACCTGGATGGGATTTCTTGGAAGGGAACTTGAACCCCTTCTTGTCTACTGAGGAAGAAACACTGTCTTACACCCCAAAGTGTTTTGTTGGAAATTTAAAAAAGGTTGAAGGCATTATCGAATGCACTGAACAACGTATTGCAAAGCCCTCAAATGCAAAACTGCAATATCAGACTTGCAGCACATATAAAGTGCAAATACTCTTAAAAAACTGATTGTTTACACTAAGGCAGGCTCAATAAGTTACATATCAGATGCATATGGAGGGACAGCTTCAGGTCGTTTTATTACCGAAGACTGTGGTGTAAGGAAATTCATTTGGGGAATGGTTTTTTATTTTTTATTTTTTTTATTTTTAGTGTTTTGTCTTCATTTTTTTTCCCTGTTTATTTATTTATTTGTTTACACCGTTACATAGCGTTTCCAAAAAAGATTAATTACAGGCATTCCTAGAACATGCAACACACACACAACCACAAACAAAGGCTAAGCAAAATTTATAACACTAAATTCTAAAGGAACCGGGCATGACAAACAGAAAATACATTTCGCAACGGATACTCCTTCAAAATTCAAGCGTCAGAGGATTGAATAACCACTTTTGATTAAAATTGTCTAGAGTAGCATTCTTCCGAGCTAAATACAATTCAGTTTGATATTTTTGCTTTAACTTAACCTTAAATAATTGTATATTTGGTTTCTAGGAATAAATGGCAAAAAGTTGCAGATGCCAAACAAGTAAGTAAATCTTTGGTAGTGAAGTGGAACAAAGCAAGAAATTCCATTTTGTCAGAAATTGCCAAAAATAAACAGAAAACAAATGCTGGTAGTGCCAGAGGAGCAAGACGGACAAGACAGATGGTTGGTGAGAGAGCTCGAAATAGTGAGAAATACCCCTTGGCCTCTAAACCCCTCATTACCGAATTCAAGTTGCGACGAGCAAAAGGAAGCAAAATTTCCAAGCTTTGGCTTACTTCAAAGATGAAACAGAAAATAGAGAGCTGTCATGGAAAAGAAGAGGCTAGTAAGTTTAAAGCCAGTAACAATTGGTTTCAATGATTCAAACGCGGATACAACATTTCACTGAGAAGGAGAACGAACAAAAAGAAAATGCTGCCAATGATGGCAGGGAAACTATTCAGCAATTTCATAGGGACCTTAGGAAGGCTGTGCAATCCAAAAGAAGGAGAAGTGAAAGACCAGTTGTGGATAATACATACCGGTATGGTAGATGGTCTCCCAAGAATAGACTGAATGTATATTAGGTGCCACTGCCTTTTGTCGTCGATCAAGATAAGACCTATGAAATTGCAGGGAGTAATCAAGTTTGGATTTCACAGCCAGGATCTGGCCTGGACAAGAGGCAAGCAACACTCCAGCTTTGCATCAGGGCAGAAGGACAGCAAAGAGTGAAGCCAGCAATAATTTTTAGGGGCAAAGGGAACATATCTAGAGAAGAACGAGATAACTACGATAATGATGTCGATGTTTACTTTCAAGTAAATGCATGGATGGACACTGAAATTAACATGAAGTGGACCAGCCACACCCTGCACAATGGACTTGCTGATGATCCTACAGAGAAGGTGTTGTTTGCCGATAATTTTGGTCCCCAGGTACAACAAGGATTCCATGAAGCATGCAGGGAAATGAACACAATAGTTTATTTGCTGCCAGATAACCACACCGATGAGGTGCAACCAGTGGATGCAGGATTTGGAAAGGCAATGAAACAAAAGATTGGAGACGCAATGCAAATATGGCTTGAGAAGGAAGAGAACCTGGAAATGTGGCATGGCAAAATCTCTGCGAAAGACAGGAGAATCCTGATGACCCAGTGGACAGGCCATGCATGGAGAGAGCTTTCTGCCCGACACGAATTCATCCGAAAACTGTTTGAGAAAACTGGGTGCCTTATCACAGCTGATGGTTCACATGACGACAAGATTAGGCCCCAAGGACTGGACATGTACATATTTTAGAGTACTGTATCGTGTGAACCATCAACCATAAGGAAACTGTAGTTCTTTGAACACGAAGAGGTGCATTTATTTGTTTGTTTCATTTCATATACACTGTAGCACTAGTCTATGACCAATTGTGATGATTCCATCATAAAATGAATGTGACCAGTAAATTAAGGCCGAAGGACTTTTTTGCATTTTTTACTTATTCCATTTGTATTTTATTTTGTATGCAAATATTTCTGAAAAGATACTTTGTTTATAGATAGTCTTGCACAAGGCTCATGACGAGACAGTTATAAATAAATGCTGTAACATAAAGGACCAAACCTGTTTTTTCTGCTTGTTCAGGAATGGTTTCTACTGAAAACTTAAGAACCTAATTAAGAACCTAATTTAGCCTAAATTACCAATAACTACCCCCAAATATAAGAAGCTGTTTTGCCAAACTTGGAAAAAAGTAGGTTCTTACATGCGGGTTTTTACTATATGTAGCGCCTTCTTGAACTTTTCAATGTCGGGATTGATCTAAAATCCAAACAAGGCCGCGTATTAGAACGCTGCTGAGAGATGTAATTAATTCCAGGCACGTTGAGCCTTGATAGTAATTCCGGCGATAGAGGAACGACTTTCAAACGTCGATTGAGAAGGTCTATTCTTGATTAGTATCACCCAACTAGTGGACTAATGCAAATGCTGCATTTTGATTGGCTACGCTACTAGAGGACTATAAGTAATAGTCCTCGAGTAGCGAAAAGCGTGACACTTTCTTTCGTTTTATTCCCAAATAAATATATTTTCAACTTGCATTTGCTAATTTTATTCAGTTGCCTTTTCTGTCGGACTAGTTGGGTGATACTAAAACAATTAGACCCTTCGCCCTCAAGGGGCCACGGGTCAATAGCCCATTCGGCTTCGCCTCATGGGCTATTGACCCGTAGCCCTTGCGGGCTACGGGTCTAATTGTTAAATATTTAATTAAACCGCGAGGATTTGTGTTGGTCAGTGGAAGCTGAGATTGAGTGATAATCTCCGCATCTACTGGCCCGGGATTTCGAGGAATATGCATATGGACAGTGAGGTCTATCCAGAACAGCTTGTCAGGCAAGACGAGAGACATTAGACCATGTTTCGTGATCTTGAAAATCGGAGAGCCGATGTTCTTATCGGATTGAGCATTGACACAGTTGAGTTGTATCCTATGCGTTACAAGGAAAATTTGATCGAAATCACTCCACGGAAGCCAAGAACGAAGGTTTCTTTGTAAACACAGTGCACTCTCTTAGCCAAGACGAATATTAGAATATTTGTTGACTTCTAGAGCACCAAATAAGAGTACGGAGCCATATCGTAATGTGACCGGCCATGATGCATATTAGCGGAGTTCCGCGTGCGCGCGGAGCAACATAAGAAAATATGGTAACCCAATTGGTAACCCATCGATGCGAGAAATTGTGGTTTTTAGTTATGACGTCATCGATCGTCCGTAGGTACGTACGTACGTCCGTCCACCCTTCCATGTAAGCCAATGTGACCAATATCATACTAGTTTTCAGCATACATCTTTGATGTTTTGATCAATTGACACCTGTCAAAACAAGGTATCGGCTGACCAGTACGACGTGACCACGTCGCGAGCTGAAGCTTAGAGCTCACCGAGGTCAGCTGTTTTTTGGAAGTTGACCGCTGACCAGGTACTGGATTTATTTATTTATTTATTTATTTATTTATTTATTTATATTCATTATTTATACAGAAATTCCAGTGCAGCATAGCTGGTTTAAATGGAGATCTGTACAAAATGATATGAATAAGTAATAAAATATATAAATGAAAAGCAAAAAATCATTCGAAGAGTTCATGAAGGTGAAAAATTAACTAAGATGATTTAGATGTTTTCGGTTGGATTGCAGGCTCAACTCAGGTTAACTCACCTAAACCTAAACGAGGCTTCATTTTTCGCGCGCTTTCTGTGGCTCAACGCGGCTACACGGCCATACCACATCAACTGTAGTTCTTACACAGTCAACGCTTTTCGTGTTCAGGTGAAAAACGGTTTGGAAAATGTTTTCTTTCTGCATTTTTCGCTGGTTTCAATCCAGTTTGACATATCATGATAGCTGTGGTCCACACTGGCGGCTACGCAGTTATTCAAGTCAAGCATCGGAGGTACATTTACTTAAAGCTGAAGGGGCGTTTACACGACAGAGCAAAAATGGCGCGGGCCCGACAAAAGCTGGAACGGTTCCAACAGTTTTTACAAAGAAACAGTGAACTTTTATCCGTTCCGCGACAGGTCCATAGGCGCCTATGGACCCGTCGCGGAACGGATAAGTGTTTATTTTAAATTTGCTTAGAGCTGCTGTACAGTATGGGACCCAGTTCTCGGCCACAAAAAACGTGAACTTGTATTTCTTACCTTGGAACAGCCGTAAGGATTTGAAATTTCACAGACAACTAACTTCAGCATTTAGTTTACACATGTAAAGCTATCGACTGCTCAACGCTGTTTTCTCCCGAATAATAACGAAGATTGAGGCTTCGTTCGTGGGCCCAGTTATCGGCCAGCGAGCCCAGTTCTCGGCCACAAGAGTGCGCTCGTTTCCTCAGAATAAACAACGCTTTATCACCAATTTTTGTTGTTAAGTCACTAATAAGGCCTGTCTTTGATATTTCGCTCACAAAGTATCCTTAAGGAGCTTTGTTTCATGTTAGAAAATGAAGTTTTATGCACACCTAGTTTTTCTTTCTCTTAAATGCAGTATTGGGTATTTCAAAACCGTGTTCGGTAAGTGAGAACTCATAGTTTTAATTCATATCTACTATCAGAACATGCCATCCGATTAGAGCTTTATAATTACTTTTACAAATGATTTGACAAGAAAACTCCATACAAAACTATGAGCGCTTTTTAGTGTTGTCGACGGTGAGCAGGGTGGCCGAGAATAGGCAAATACGCAAAAGTACTGAGGAAATATTGAGGAGTGAATTTAGGTCAAATATTAAAACAGGCCAACAAAAGTTTATATTTAACAGATAGCTTTATCACTCTACATTCTTTATGCCAAGAATTGGCTCATTTGGGCCTTCTATACGGATAAAATATGAACTTGAATTAGACCATGTAATTCGAGTAGCGGTAAACTAACAAGTTTTTGGGGAAACCAAATTCACCTACCTTCGCGTCACCTCGACGTACTCAAAATATGTAGTAGCTGTAAACTCAAAACTCGGCAGGACGAAAGACAAGGAATCAAGCTACCTTTGGAAGCAATTGCTATGCTGGCCGAGAAGTGGGCCCCTTACTGTATTGCAACTTTTGGCATATCTTTAGAAGCTCTGATAAAGTTACACGCTGCCTGGAGGACCCATGACTAGAACAGAAACGAAAGGAGAGCGAAAGAGAACGGCAACGACAATTGAGTGTCGAAAGTAATTACATAATTACTTTGATTTATGATCGCTTCTCTCAGTGATTGGTTCAAAGTTTTCGCGCCATTTTTTCAACCAATCAGAAGTGAAACCAAAACCAATTGTGGCTTGCGCGTGCACATTTTCCCGCCCTTTTTCGGCTACGTGTAATTACTTGGAGATTTGATTGGTTTACTGGATTGTCTCCTTCCTTTTTGATTGGCCAAAGTAATTACTTTGGTTTTGGTTTTATGACACTCGATTGAAACTCGCTCTAGCTCATACTTAGTGCAAGAAGTTACTTCACAAATTCTTTCCTTTAAACCGTTTGTTATTTTCAAAAAGTGGTTTAATCGGTTTTTTGCCTTTGTTCAGGAATGAAAATCAAATTTTTATTATTAACTGGAAGTAAATAACAATCATCTGTAGTCTTTTGGACATAAAGAAAAAGTTGATTTGTTTGTTTGTTTTGCTCTAAAATGAGATCGAACAACTTGAGTGCTTTTTAATCCGCTTGCCCAACTGGTTTTCGATGTGCCTCGACAGCGACAAGCAAATTTTGCCCTTATGTTATAAACACATAATCTCAATGAGTTCTCGTAAAATTAGGGGGAAATTTCACTAACTTGTGTTTTCAGAAGTTTTTTTAAAGCACCTAAACGTTATGTAAGTGTTGGAGCGGATCTTGTTTGAAGTTCGTCCCTTCTTGGTTGCATTTTGCCGATTCTTGTTCCAAGCCAAGCTGGCATGTTTCAATGAAATAAGTCAAAATGTGAATGATCTCGTTTTCAGAGATAAAGTGGAATAAAGTACATCAGTAAAACTCTTCTTTGACCTTGAACTGACAATTTTTTTTTTTATGGCTTCTAACTTTAGCGTGATTCCTATTCGCTGGCTATTGACAGTTGACTCTGAAATAGTTTTTTTCTTTTCCACTAATTCGCTCTCTGAGGGTGTGCATGTTTTCTTTTAAAACTCATGCAGTGCAAGAAAAATTCATTGGCAAACTGGTGAATTCCAAAGTAAATTTCACTCGCAAACGTACTCATCGCTTCGTGATTCATGCGATATCAGTTTTTACTGGGTTGCCTATGGCAAACCAGTCGGAAAATGGGTAGATTATTTTTTTTTCTTTTATTTTCCGTGTCGGTAAAAGTCTTGCCTGTCTCTCCCCTGCTAAGTGGTGTCTTTATGCATAGAGCCTTCTGCGCGTATTGTCTTAGGATCGAGAGGGTAGTGGGAAATGCGTAGATTTCTCCGGTGGACACAGTAGAATGATCAACGTAACCGGCAATGGCGTCGAAAGTCATGTAACGCGAATGGCGTTTTAGTGGATTTTTAAGCAAAATATACCCTTATGGAGCTTAATAATGGAAAGTCAATTGGATACTGAACAAGAAAGGCGCTGAAAAAAAAATCTGGAATCTTAAAAGCGACGGGTAATGGACTTCGACAACAGTCTGTCGCCCGTCGAGCCGTAATCAACTGTGAGATGTAGTTCTAATATTGTAAGAGTGTGGTGTTTTGTACAACGCTGAAATCAAATGGAAAATTCTCTAGTAACTTATGGGTTTAACAAAACAGAGACTTGGATCTGTACTCAATTCTGCACAGTCTTCTGCTAACAATTGGAAATTTCACAAATTCCTGTTAGTCAAAAATGATTTGAAAGAAAGCTTGTTGCCCATTTTTTGCTTGATAATTCAAGTAAAGGGTTTTTCAGTGAAGGGTTTGATTCTAAACACTCGTGGGAAATTTATTTACCGTGTTGCGTTTTTGACACGGAGTGTAATTTGACACGATTGATTTTCTTGTCTTCACGCACGTATTAAATGAAATAGGAAGGGTTTTTTGCCTCTTATAGCACATATGTTGTTTGTTTCAAAAAGCATTTCGCTGGAAAATGGTGGCTTTTATGAATTCATCATGTGTAATATGCGAGCTTAACTGGATAGTTTTTATGGCAATAGTAAAGCATTTTCGTGTCAAAATATAAGGTAAGCGACTCCTTTTTGTTGTGTTAACTTAATTGAATATACCATGGCTCGTAAGTTTGTATTTGTCATCTGCTGTAAACTTGATTTCCACACTCAAAATTACCTCCAGAACCTACTTTTTGCGTAAAATAAGCCTTTAGAATGATTTTCGTTTCTTCTCTGGTGATACTTGACGATTCAGGAACATTTTGTGAAAAAAGATTTATAACGGGTCACACGCGCAACTTGCCCAATTATGCAAATAACATCCACTTCGCCTTTTGACATCCCATTGAAAGAAACTCGTAAAATATTCGCAGACCGGTCGCTTTCTCTGAAATTTGAAAGGATGATTGCTAACAAATATAGAAAGATTTTCACAATAACTAAAAATTCCTGTGTTAAGCATTAGAATTCGACGAAGAGGTAATGCGACTAAATTTGTCCCGTGCGGTGCTATTTTTATGATTTGACTGTTGTGCAAATTTTGACATAATATTAAATTATGAAAAAAATATCGAGGTAAAGGTAAAGGTACACCTTATTTAACGTCGGAAGTTCCTTTACTCTCTAGAGAGTATGCTCCCAGGAAGCCGACGGATAGATCGTTAAAAAATCTTTATTTTTAGCTGTTATTTGAACATAAATGATGCAACACTTGACGAGAAATAATATTTTTGCTATTACTATGTATTTTTCCCGGGAATCGCGTTGAAAATGAGTTAAGAAATTTGCATACGTGCGTTGAAATGTGATACACGAGAAAGGAGTTTTATTTCTCTGACAGATGATTTTGTCATTGTAGTGCAAGATGAAATTTATTTGGGAAGCCAACAATATTCTTTTAACTTCCTGGTTAATCCAATTTTATTGCTGCGACTTGCTAGTGCGAAGATTGTGTACGTGAAACTCGCGCTTCTTGCGAATTTTGAGTGTCATGAAATTACATAATTTGCGTGACAATATATCCCTTTTTTAATACTCTGACCCAAATACATTCAGATAGTAACAAACTTCATATTTACTTAACCATTTCTTCGCTTTTGTGCTTGTCAGCATTGTGATTTGCGGTAATTCGCAAGTTTGTTTTTGTATCTCATAGATGTTTAGATTTTCAATTACGAAAAGTAGCTACTTTTCGGGGGAGAGAAACGACCGCCGGAAATACGTCTGCGTTCGCAGGCTACCACTCAACCTCTCGATTGTGTAAATAGTTTACCCTGAAGTCAAAATGGATACGTTTCTCAGGAACCCGACAAAGAAGGCTTCCTGACCCGACAGAAGAAATCTAAATATTCAGTTAAATATTACAATAAAATTAACTAACGACGGAAGTTTCTTCGCTAAAACGTACGTTGTCCTACTCTGAAACATTCTTTCCCGTAGTTCATTCAGTTGACACAGGGTGATCACGTGCACCTTTACGGTTGCCTAGTATGTGATCAATTTCTTCCCTTTGACAAAACGTTAGAGACTGCAAAAATGTTCGTGTTTTTAAGATCTTTCAATGAGTATTCGATTCATAGTTATATATAAACACTATGTTATTTTTTTTCTTCATCTGTCTCTTGGCTTGCCTTTTTCTGGTGCAAACGCAAAGCCAAACAATGTTTTGACCTGGCATCAGATTAGACCGTCACATTATGAAGCGGAAACAACACCTTTAGTCCTTCAATAAACGTTTGCTTAGTCCAACTGCTAGACATGCTGGAAAACGTCCGTCAGAGCAATTTCCAGTTAGTTTTTTGCCGACTATTTATTTAAAGAAGAAACGAGTGAATTTTACTCAAGAGCGTGATTTGTTATCTTTAAACTGAATTTATTACGAAAGCTTAAAAGACTAAAAGACCTTAAAATGGGACAGGACATTACACAATAATTAAACGTGTGAGCCAAAGAGCCTCTGCTAGCGCGACATGTGGGTGACCCCTCAAATGGTCTTAATGACGCCCCACTTGAAAAAATTAACTGGAACGCTGCAGTTCTTTGTGTAACGCGTACCACAGGCAACCCAGTGTAAGCTTTTCGGAGCTTCTCGTTAGCGTTAAATTTACCGTGGAATTTACTAGTTAGGCAATGGACTTTTCTGTAGGAGAAAGCAAAGAAAATGATTTAATTATTTAAAGCAGCAACCGGAAACATCAAAACGCGGACACTTCGAAACCTTTTATTTTCACTAAGCTTACAGGCATTAAGAATAAACAACCAGGGAGCTCCGCCTTTAGGCTTGGCTAAATCGATTTATTATC
>NC_090877.1:28635053-28640053 GCF_036669935.1 Montipora foliosa | reverse complement strand
CGGTACAATTGGCAAGCTGTATGGTATTTCTATCATTATTTAAATCATTGTCATTGGGACGTTTTAACTGTGAATACTTGATCGTTGTGACAAGGAGGCATTTCGTGTCGCGACAAATGTATGTACTTGTCTCTTCTTAGTACAGTTGAGTCCTGTATTGTAGGTGTACATTGCAAGTCAGCGTTTTCTTTTTCCTTTCCAGCATTGTCAAGATGGGGCGAAGACCTGCCCGTTGGTAAGTTTTTTGCTTTCTTTCCTGTTGAAAAGTGTCAGTGATGGCATTGTTTGAAAATAAAGTCGTTAACAGGGCTCTGCTTAAAAAGAAAGGTTGATATTCGTTACTCCAGTGTTGAGTAAGGGAATTTTGAAGTAAAAAGAAAAAAGATGTGATTGCAGATCTTACTACTTACATCTTAACCCTTTAATGCCCAACAGTGACTTGTAGATTTTACTCTGTCTAACGCCAGACGATTTTACTCGTCAAAGGGAGACCCCTTGGGCACTAAAGGGTTAAGGTGATTCCTTAGTAATAGAAGCTGTCGTACGATTTTCTTTAAACTTTTCTCGATTGTTCCCTACATTATGGTGACTCGAAATGTGCAATTACGAGATATAACTTCTCAAGTCACTCATTCAATCATTGCAACTTCATCTGTCAAGGACAAGTTTGTTCCATCGGTTCATGTTACGTTTTGCAGGAACAGGAAGCAGGCCTTTGACATAATTTTTGAAATATCAAAACAGGTGTATTGTATTGTTCAAAAGGAATAATTTAATGTTTGTTTTATGGCACAGGCACACGTCTTGAAAAGGCACTGACTACAAATATTCCTCGGGTGCGTGATCCCGAGGAGACAATTTTGTGTCCACGAGTGATGGCTACGAATACTTTTTTCCCTGTGACTTTTTTTTCTGAGGTTAATTTTTTAATTTTTTTTACTGCACAAAGAGGAGGAGTAAGACAATAAAATTATGCCAAAAAAAAGGTAGGTCACCAACCGCATTTAGGAGAAAACAGAAAGTAAACCAAGCTCAACCCCTCGACAACATTTCTCTGTGATAGTGTGGTTTCACTTTCACTCTTGAACTGAAATGACACTTAAGCGTCATCAAGGCTATCACTCAACTTTTTGTTTTGCGAGAGTCTAAAAAGTTTCTTGTTTTGCTCTACTACTGTGCTCTGAAAAGGGCCATTCTTCTTTCTAGCAACATTTTGAATTTTACGTTTGGAAGCAAGTTCAAACGGGTAAATTTGCAAGGAAACAAAAGAATACTAAAATAGTGGTCATTTTGAAATAAGGTGTATGAGGACATTTTGAGGCAGTCTTGGAAAAGGTAGGAGCGATTCAGATGCACTGTTAACTTTTATTTGACCTCGCTAAATGATCACCAATGCAGATTAAATTGTTTATCACTTAAAGAATTCCATGGACAGTGCATTTAATTAACTCAGACAAATATTCAGCTTTGTGATGTAGGTTTTGCGAAGTGTTGAAAGCTTGAAAACCGATTGAAATAAACTTATTCCATCCTGGAGGGTGTAAACTGCAGGTTGCAGGTCATTGTTTTACCGTAGCTGAAACTACCCAAAACTTTACCAATGCTAACATTAGGCCTAAAAAATAATGTTTAAGCCTAAGGTTAGCATTTTGTAAAGGTTTGGGTTGTTTCAGTTATTTTAAACAACGTCCTTGCAACCCTATCCTGCATGTACAGTGCACCTTGGAGATAAGCAAACCAAAAGATACCCAAAAAATGCGCATATTATGCAAACCGGGTAAACTCGTAAAAAAAAAATGGGGATGCACGTCAACACGTACCCAAAATGTATGAGCTCCTGTATTGTCTTTCTTTTGTTGGCTTGTCTTTGTTTACACTCAATCGTTTCCGGTGTGGTGAATGTGAATGAATGAATGTTTATTAATATATATATTAAAAAAAAGAGGATGGATATTACAATAATTGTGGCGAGGAGACCACAAGAAACCACCGAGCTTATAAGAGGGGCCCCCTCATATGCATATCATTTATCTAAATAATCTTACACAATGCTTGTGCGGCCTAACTCAGTGTTTTTTTAAAAGAAACCCTATTTTTCTTAAAGTTCAGATAGCTAAATGAATTAATAATTGATCCAGGAAGAGAGTTCCAGATTTTTGGACCTTGATAAAGAATTGTAAATTGTTTGATGTTAGTGCGACAAAAATGTAGCCGATAATTGTTGGCCATTCTAGTACTGTAATTGTGCACTTGGCGGCTTGTTTCAAATAAATTCAAAAACATACACAAACTGTAATGTTCCAACTCGCCAAATAGGATTTGATGGTCAATGGTATCAAATGCTTTAGAGAGATCAAGGAAAACCCCTGCAGTGGTCTCATGTCAATCAATTGCAGATGCAATGTTGTTAATAAGGTGAATAGATGCAAGAGAAGCAGAGTGGGTTTTCCGAAAACCAAATTGACAACTGTAGAGTATGTCATTTTTTTGAACAAATTGTATTAACCGATTGTACACAACTCTGTTAAAAATTGTGAAAAATTCGATAATAGAGAAATAGGTCTGTAATTCACAAAAAGACAAGGATCCTCACTTTTGTAAACAGGGATTACTTTAGCAATTTTCGGTTTGTCTTGTAAAATGCCTTTTTGCAGTGACTGATTAATAATATTCCCTAAAGGTGATGAAATTAAGTGAAAAGAGCTTTTGACGACATGCATTGGAATGTTGTCATAACCAAGGGCTTTCCCAGAAGCTAATGTTTTCCAAATATTCTCAAGCTCTGTTTTAGTAGTTGGCTTTAGAGTAATAGGATTGTTATTGTTGATGAGGAATGAACAAAAAATAGAATTAGCTGCTGGTATAGCACTTGCAAGGCTTGGGCCAATATTAGTAAAATATTTCCAAAATCTGTCAGCAATCGCCTTGGGATTGGTGATTGGCTTCCCTTCACATGTAAAGGAAGAAGGCAATGAAGGCTTGCTCGTTTGCTTGTTTATCACTGTAGCAATTTCCAAGTTAATTTAAGGTCCTTTTTAGCATTTTCAAACTTATTATCATAATAGGAGCGTTTGGCGATGCGAATTATGTGGTTCAAGTTTATTTTTATTTGTCTTATATTGTAGTTCATAAGACTTACTGGATGATTTGATTAATTTTTTTATAAAGCCTACTTTTCCGATTTATAGATTCCAAGATGGCTGGGGTCAACCAATGTGAAAATAATTTGCGTGTTCGCTGGTCGGTGTGTCATTAACAGAGCAAAAGATATGACCATATGCTTATTCTAATGGCACAAAGTCCTCCTGGCTAGTTATTTGTGTTTTAAAGCCAAGAAGAACTCATCAAGTTTACTTTTGGTGAAACATGTTAAACCTTTTTAACATTGAAATTTACATGGAAGCGTTGAGAGCAATAAACAAATGTCATGCCAGTGAAAGTCGTAAACTAAAAAAACACAACTTGTAAGCAAAGGGCTCATCATTAGCAGTTTTGTATAGCCATTCATCATTTAAAATTGAGCATTTAACTCCTTCTGTTTTTGGATGTGAGTACTGAAGTAAAGCGTGACGCTCACTTTGGCTGGTGCGTCTGTTACTCGTAAACTTGAAAACAAAACTCTTTAGCAAAGGGCTCATCATTAGCAGTTTGTACAGAAATTCATCATTTAAGGCTGAGAATTCGATTCCATTCGGACTTTGGCTCAATATGGTCAGCAGTTTCCCTCTTCAATTAATATGGCTCAGTGTGTATCAGAGAAGTGAAAGAAGTTATTTAAAAAATAACACCAATGGCAACCAAAATTGTATCCCTGGCGACCTTTTTATAAGTGAAGGTCGCAAAAGGCGACATGTAAAGAAACTTAGCTTGGAGCCCTGATTTACCAAGCTTTATTGGTTCTCTGCCTCTAAGGGCATAAGGTGTGGTTACACTCTACAAATGTGAACTGCAAAACATGCAGAAATTGTTGCCGTCATAGTTTGGAGGGATTTGGCTTGTACTACATATTTGAAATAAATTTTAAGTGCAGGTTATAGAGGAAAGGGAGAAGTGATCCTTGCACTTATCTGGAACATTTATGCATTGATTTTGTCTTCTAGACAACTGAAAAGTTCAGGTGGCTTCAGCAGGATCCTATTATTCAAAGTGTCGTAATTTTTCATGTGCCTTTTGGAGACAATAATTTGCTTAAGTTGTCCAGATAAGTGTGAGGGTTGCTTCTCCCTGTAATGTTTTAAATTGTTGTGCAGTGAATTTGTTCTTGCACGCTTTACTTTGTGGTGAAAAATAGAGCTACATGTAACTTTGTGACAAGGTCGCATAGCACTAGCAACAAGGTCACATACACGTAGTACTTTGTGCATTTGCGGCGCGACGGCTTTTCCTACATGTAGGTTAAACCATAGATTGAGTTAGCAATTTGTTACATGGAGACAAAGAAGCATGTGCATTTTTGCTTGATCAATTGACATTGTGTTTCCATTAGCAAACAAAGTTCTTTTAGGATCTTTAGATGCTGTACTGTGGGGTAAAAGAAAAAAGAGTAATTCTGATTTTTTCCTTTTTATGCAGACAATGAGGTAATTGAATGCAATAGCAAGTTGCAAGCCCTTTTTAAAAATTGATAGAATAGTTTTGCTTTGTTTTTCCTTGGTAGAATTGTTGTGTGATGGATATTTGCAATTCAGCTACATTGTAGTACTGATCAGAGAATGAAATGTTAGGGGTGAGAACTATGGTGATAGGAAGGGTGAAATGCATGGACAGGTTTCCTCCATCAAACAGGCAAAATAATAAAGTTGTAAATACATAGTCCAAGCTTTAATTTGACTAATATTTTATGCCCTTTTGTTTTATAGTTACCGCTATTGTAAGAACAAGCCATACCCTAAGTCACGTTTTTGTCGTGGTGTTCCAGGTAAGGAGTTAAATATTTGCTGGACTTGTTGTTGCACCCCCGCATTTTATTGCTTTTTTAGTTATGGCCTGTGATTAATTAA
>NC_090877.1:28627553-28630053 GCF_036669935.1 Montipora foliosa | reverse complement strand
GGCATGTGCCCCTCTGTTTGACCAGGTCTTTTCGTGTCGTGACAATAAGAACGATCAATGATTTAGAATGGTGGTTATCCTTGTGGGTCCTTCGATAACATTCGGGCATGTTGTACTGTTCGAATATTCTTCCCATCTTGTTTCCTTCGTAGGATATTTCACCGTTTCCATCCTGTAGTAGATTACCATTAAAGTCTCCGGGGAGAACATTTTTCAAGCATTTTTGGAAACGCTGAAAAAATTCGTTGGTCTGATTCGGTGGTCTGTATATGATTACTACCATTGTATCCCTTGTACCAGCCTTTACCTTAATGCATATTCCTTCCACTTTATCCTCTTCCAAATCTGATCAGTGGATTATTTTCAGAGCGCTGCGCATGCCGGCAAAAATTTGACCAACACTTTTACATTAATTTCTTTATTCCCAGCAAAAACACCACAAACAAAACCCTCACTGAGTTTTTTGTGTCTGATGGAAAGGACTGGAATAAACTTTGCAGCTCACATGGCATTCATTACCGACCAAATTCACACATTTACATATTCCTCGACACGGTCGAAGAGTTCTGACCCGGTGTCTCACTTAGTTGTAACACGTCGAAAACTCATGCCCACCCCACAGGCGGTGAGTGATAGTTTTTTTGTGGCCTCCCAGTCTCATTTTCCCCTCTTCGTTTGTATCATCAAAATGGCCGCTGCACGAATTCACGATGTCGAGCGAATAGGTCGAGAAACAGCATGTTTTAAAAGTCGTTAAAGAGCCGGAAAGTAAGAAACAAGAGGACAGTGAACAGTCTTTGTGGTGGCAATGCTTTATTGTGTCTGGATGTAAATTAAAACTAATCAATGGCTTGGGAAAAGGTCGCCAAACTCCTTACGGTATTCGTCTCCAATTTTTTGTCTACTCGCCGTGGGTGACCAAAACGGTCGCAGCTTGGAGCCCTGCCACCATTTATTTGTGGCTATGTTATCAAACTTTGTTATCACTTTTAGGTTGGGATATGAAGGGCTTTTGTAAATTTTACTTCATATGCAATTTCATCTATCCTTTTTAGCTCTATGTGTCCAAGAAATGGTGGTTTCACTAAGGTAGATCGCGATGTCTATGAGCAGTGGCGTGCCAGTGGAAAATTAGGACCACGATGGAGTGAATGCCAAGTACGTGTCAGATCATGGTCCACTTAGCGAGTGGATGAAACAGCATGCTGCTTAGTCAAACGTGCAAGACATGTCAACGTTACAGCGAAAAATAAACTTATAACTTGGTTCCACTGACTGTTGGTTTTGTTTGCCACCACCACCATCAATAATAGGCTGATTTAGCAACAGAACGGGAACGTCAGTGGCGACGGCGCGCGCAGAAAAAACGCCAATGAGAATTCACAATAGAGTAGACTCCACTCTTTTCTTCTCTATTCTAAATTTTCATTGGTAGTTTTGCTGCGCGCGACGTCGCCACTGACGTTCCCGTTCTGTTGCTAAATCAGCCTAGTACTACAACTGCTGCTGCTGCTACTACTATAATACTAATACTGCTACTACCTGCTATAATACTATACTACTACTACTAATACTACTACTGCTGCTGCTGCAGCTGCTGCTACTGCCTACACCTCCATTGTGTTCGTGTCACGGCGTTTCCACAGACCGATTATTTTTTTAGATTGAACTTCCCGCGGATGAGACTCTCACAGGAGCCCGATGACCAATTACTAGAAAATAACTGGACGTATAGGGTACCGAACCGGAACTGCCTTTGTTTGTTTCTTTGTTGGATGTTTTTTTTTTCAGAAAAGGTAGTCTAGAAATAGATCGGTCTTTAAAAATGGACATTGCCCAGTATGGGGAGTTGTAGGCTCCGGTTCATAGGTTCCTGACTACTGCTAATGCGACTACTACTACTCCTCTTCCTCCTTCTCCCACATGTACTTCTACTTCTTCTCCATTTCCCTGGGTAACAAAGTCAGACAAAAGTGGGGGATTTATGATCACACTAGACGCTCCGTGATCTTAAACTGGGTTGCCTGTGGTACATGTTAACATAAACAGCGGGCACTAAGTTGGGACAGTAGTGCTGGCTGGACCAATCCGAAAATGGCAGAAATTATCCTCGCTAACTCGTACAATGGATGGCAGCAGGCAAGGGGATCGAACTCATCATCCCCAGAGCTGCTCAGGCAGGAAACGAAACCTACTTAGTTTTGTTTCGTTTCCTTAGAAACGAATCGTATCAATTTTGACTTCAGATAAACTATTACCACAGTGCGGTGTTAGGGCCAAATGAAACTAGAATGTTTGCAATAGCTGTTATTACAGTAGAGTCCACGTCTGAAAGCGGTGTAAGTTTACAGAAAGCGCACCAAAAACCGCAGGCTTTTGGGTCTCCAAAACGGACTAATTTCTTATCACGAAGGACTGTGTGATTTCTTTTAATAATAATAATAAAATAAAAATACCGAATAAATAAAACAATAAAGATATATATTTATTATTATGTATA
>NC_090877.1:28617553-28622553 GCF_036669935.1 Montipora foliosa | reverse complement strand
GGCATTGTTTGAAAATAAAGTCGTTAACAGGGCTCTGCTTAAAAAGAAAGGTTGATATTCGTTACTCCAGTGTTGAGTAAGGGAATTTTGAAGTAAAAAGAAAAAAGATGTGATTGCAGATCTTACTACTTACATCTTAACCCTTTAATGCCCAACAGTGACTTGTAGATTTTACTCTGTCTAACGCCAGACGATTTTACTCGTCAAAGGGAGACCCCTTGGGCACTAAAGGGTTAAGGTGATTCCTTAGTAATAGAAGCTGTCGTACGATTTTCTTTAAACTTTTCTCGATTGTTCCCTACATTATGGTGACTCGAAATGTGCAAGTACGAGATATAACTTCTCAAGTCACTCATTCAATCATTGCAACTTCATCTATCAAGGACAAGTTTGTTCCATCGGTTCATGTTACGTTTTGCAGGAACAGGAAGCAGGCCTTTGACATAATTTTTGAAATATCAAAACAGGTGTATTGTATTGTTCAAAAGGAATAATTTAATGTTTGTTTTATGGCACAGGCACACGTCTTGAAAAGGCACTGACTACAAATATTCCTCGGGTGCGTGATCCCGAGGAGACAATTTTGTGTCCACGAGTGATGGCTACGAATATTTTTTTCCCTGTGACTTTTTTTTCTGACGTTAATTTTTTAATTTTTTTTACTGCACAAAGAGGAGGAGTAAGACAATAAAATTATGCCAAAAACAAGGTAGGTCACCAACCGCATTTAGGAGAAAACAGAAAGCAAACCAAGCTCAACCCCTCGACAACATTTCTCTGTGATAGTGTGGTTTCACTTTCACTCTTGAACTGAAATGACACTTAAGCGTCATCAAGGCTATCACTCAACTTTTTGTTTTGCGAGAGTCTAAAAAGTTTCTTGTTTTGCTCTACTACTGTGCTCTGAAAAGGGCCATTCTTCTTTCTAGCAACATTTTGAATTTTACGTTTGGAAGCAAGTTCAAACGGGTAAATTTGCAAGGAAACAAAAGAATACTAAAATAGTGGTCATTTTGAAATAAGGTGTATGAGGACATTTTGAGGCAGTCTTGGAAAAGGTAGGAGCGATTCAGATGCACTGTTAATTTTTATTTGACCTCGCTAAATGATCACCAATGCAGATTAAATTGTTTATCACTTAAAGAATTCCATGGACAGTGCATTTAATTAACTCAGACAAATATTCAGCTTTGTGATGTAGGTTTTGCGAAGTGTTGAAAGCTTGAAAACCGATTGAAATAAACTTATTCCATCCTGGAGGGTGTAAACTGCAGGTTGCAGGTCATTGTTTTACCGTAGCTGAAACTACCCAAAACTTTACCAATGCTAACATTAGGCCTAAAAAATAATGTTTAAGCCTAAGGTTAGCATTTTGTAAAGGTTTGGGTTGTTTCAGTTATTTTAAACAACGTCCTTGCAACCCTATCCTGCATGTACAGTGCACCTTGGAGATAAGCAAACCAAAAGATACCCAAAAATGCGCATATTATGCAAACCGGGTAAACTCGTAAAAAAAAAATGGGGATGCACGTCAACACGTACCCAAAATGTATGAGCTCCTGTATTGTCTTTCTTTTGTTGGCTTGTCTTTGTTTACACTCAATCGTTTCCGGTGTGGTGAATGTGAATGAATGAATGTTTAATAATATATATATTAAAAAAAAGAGGATGGATATTACAATAATTGTGGCGAGGAGACCACAAGAAACCACCGAGCTTATAAGAGGGGCCCCCTCATATGCATATCATTTATCTAAATAATCTTACACAATGCTTGTGCGGCCTAACTCAGTGTTTTTTTAAAAGAAACCCTATTTTTCTTAAAGTTCAGATAGCTAAATGAATTAATAATTGATCCAGGAAGAGAGTTCCAGATTTTTGGACCTTGATAAAGAATTGTAAATTGTTTGATGTTAGTGCGACAAAAATGTAGCCGATAATTGTTGGCCATTCTAGTACTGTAATTGTGCACTTGGCGGCTTGTTTCAAATAAATTCAAAAACATACACAAACTGTAATGTTCCAACTCGCCAAATAGGATTTGATGGTCAATGGTATCAAGCTTTAGAGAGATCAAGGAAAACCCCTGCAGTGGTCTCATGTCAATCAATTGCAGATGCAATGTTGTTAATAAGGTGAATAGATGCAAGAGAAGCAGAGTGGGTTTTCCGAAAACCAAATTGACAACTGTAGAGTATGTCATTTTTTTGAACAAATTGTATTAACCGATTGTACACAACTCTCTTAAAAATTGTGAAAAATTCGATAATAGAGAAATAGGTCTGTAATTCACAAAAAGACAAGGATCCTCACTTTTGTAAACAGGGATTACTTTAGCAATTTTCGGTTTGTCTTGTAAAATGCCTTTTTGCAGTGACTGATTAATAATATTCCCTAAAGGTGATGAAATTAAGTGAAAAGAGCTTTTGACGACATGCATTGGAATGTTGTCATGACCAGGGGCTTTCCCAGAAGCTAATGTTTTCCAAATATTCTCAAGCTCTGTTTTAGTAGTTGGCTTTAGAGTAATAGGATTGTTATTGTTGATGAGGAATGAACGAAAAATAGAATTAGCTGCTGGTATAGCACTTGCAAGGCTTGGGCCAATATTAGTAAAATATTTCCAAAATCTGTCAGCAATCGCCTTGGGATTGGTGATTGGCTTCCCTTCACATGTAAAGGAAGAAGGCAATGAAGGCTTGTTCGTTTGCTTGTTTATCACTGTAGCAATTTCCAAGTTAATTTAAGGTCCTTTTTAGCATTTTCAAACTTATTATCATAGTAGGAGCGTTTGGCGATGCGAATTATGTGGTTCAAGTTTATTTTTATTTGTCTTATATTGTAGTTCATAAGACTTACTGGATGATTTGATTAATTTTTTATAAAGCCTACTTTTCCGATTTATAGATTCCAAGATGGCTGGGGTCAACCAATGTGAAAATAATTTGCGTGTTCGCTGGTCGGTGCGTCATTAACAGAGCAAAAGATATGACCATATGCTTATTCTAATGGCACAAAGTCCTCCTGGCTAGTTATTTGTGTTTTAAAGCCAAGAAGAACTCATCAAGTTTACTTTGGTGAAACATATTAAACCTTTTTAACATCGAAATTTACATGGAAGCGTTGAGAGCAATAAACAAATGTCATGCCAGTGAAAGTTGTAAACTAAAAAAACACAACTTGTAAGCAAAGGGCTCATCATTAGCAGTTTTGTATAGCCATTCATCATTTAAAATTGAGCATTTAACTCCTTCTGTTTTTTGGATGTGAGTACTGAAGTAAAGCGTGACGCTCACTTTGGCTGGTGCGTCTGTTACTCGTAAACTTGAAAACAAAACTCTTTAGCAAAGGGCTCGTCATTAGCAGTTTGTACTGAAATTCATCATTTAAGGCTGAGAATTCGATTCCATTCGGACTTTGGCTCAATATGGTCAGCAGTTTCCCTCTTCAATTAATATGGCTCAGTGTGTATCAGAGAAGTGAAAGAAGTTATTTAAAAAATAACACCAATGGCAACCAAAATTGTATCCCTGGCGACCTTTTTATAAGTGAAGGTCGCAAAAGGCGACATGTAAAGAAACTTAGCTTGGAGCCCTGATTTACCAAGCTTTATTGGTTCTCTGCCTCTAAGGGCATAAGGTGTGGTTACACTCTACAAATGTGAACTGCAAAACATGCAGAAATTGTTGCCGTCATAGTTTGGAGGGATTTGGCTTGTACTACATATTTGAAATAAATTTTAAGTGCAGGTTATAGAGGAAAGGGAGAAGTGATCCTTGCACTTATCTGGAACATTTATGCATTGATTTTGTCTTCTAGACAACTGAAAAGTTCAGTTGGCTTCAGCAGGATCCTATTATTCAAAGTGTCGTAATTTTTCATGTGCCTTTTGGAGACAATAATTTGCTTAAGTTGTCCAGATAAGTGTGAGGGTTGCTTCTCCCTGTAATGTTTTAAATTGTTGTGCAGTGAATTTGTTCTTGCACGCTTTACTTTGTGGTGAAAAATAGAGCTACATTTAACTTTGTGACAAGGTCGCATAGCACTAGCAACAAGGTCACATACACGTAGTACTTTGTGCATTTGCGGCGCCACGGCTTTTCCTACATGTAGGTTAAACCATAGATTGAGTCAGCAATTTGTTACATGGAGACAAAGAAGCATGTGCGTTTTTGCTTGATCAATTGACATTGTGTTTCCATTAGCAAACAAAGTTCTTTTAGGATTTTTAGATGCTGTACTGTGGGGTAAAAGAAAAAAGAGTAATAATTCTGATTTTTTCCTTTTTATGCAGACAATGAGGTAATTGAATGCAATAGCAAGTTGCAAGCCCTTTTTAAAAATTGATAGAATAGTTTTGCTTTGTTTTTCCTTGGTAGAATTGTTGTGTGATGGATATTTGCAATTCAGCTACATTGTAGTACTGATCAGAGAATGAAATGTTAGGGGTGAGAACTATGGTGATAGGAAGGGTGAAATGCATGGACAGGTTTCCTCCATCAAACAGGCAAAATAATAAAGTTGTAAATACATAGTCCAAGCTTTAATTTGACTAATATTTTATGCCCTTTTGTTTTATAGTTACCGCTATTGTAAGAACAAGCCATACCCTAAGTCACGTTTTTGTCGTGGTGTTCCAGGTAAGGAGTTAAATATTTGCTGGACTTGTTGTTGCACCCCCGCATTTTATTGCTTTTTTAGTTATGGCCTGTGATTAATTAAATCTGGGCAACTCACATGTAACATTCCTTTTTCTACAGTGATACATGTGTATATATACATGTACAAAGCATCTTTGTTACCATCAAAGAAGCCAAAAATGCTCACCTGTAAAACCTTTTATAGTTTTAAGCCTTGTGTACATGTATTATTTATCATTTTACCTTTGAAGTAAATACTATCTCATTTTATTTCTCTTGTTTAGATCCCAAAATAAGAATTTATGATTTAGGGCGTAAGAAGGCCCGTGCTGATGAGCTGCCTCTTTGTGTTCATATGGT
>NC_090877.1:28587553-28605053 GCF_036669935.1 Montipora foliosa | reverse complement strand
AAAATGTAAATTCTGGATAGGAACCCATTTTTTTTCCCATTTCATGCGCTAAATCTCTTACTCTTCTCTCAATCCAATCGAATATTGACTCGAAAGTCATGCTTCCGCGCGCTCTGAAGCGGACACCACTGAAACGTAGGCTCAACTGTAATAACAGCTATTTAAAATTCGAACATCTTCGAGATGCAAGAGCAAATTCATGAACGCGTGAACCTGAAGTATGGCAAGATTAAACGTGACAAACACAAAAGCAATGGAACTGTATCACAAATGAAAACTTTTGGTTACCTGAATGATTTTGGGTTAGACTGAGGCGACAGACTGTTGAGAAATCCAAAGTTATCGCTTTCCATGCTTTTGGACATTTTGTAATGATCCATACTCTTTAATAACAGATATCTTCCTAATGAATACAAATTTTGGTAGAGATAATTCATTAACGGAAAAGAGTCCGAGATGACAATACTGCCAAGATACAAGATAGAATTCCGCGGAGATATAACATGTAATTCCCGAGGTCCACTACTCTCCATGTGAGTTATGTAACATGTTAATCAAAACTGAATCACGCGTGTTACACTAGTTCCGGTCAAGTCTATTTTCGATTACAACACACTCCTCCCTGATTGACGTCGAAAGTTACACTAGTTCCGGTTCAAGTCTATTTTCGATTACAACACTCCTCCCTGATTGACGTCGGAATCAATCAAGGAAGGTTAAATAAATCAGACTGATTTGACGCAAAACCAAATTTAGCTCCTTAGCTACAGTGTTGAAGATAGGGTCTAAAAGTACTCAGGAGTGACCACGAGTGAGATTGAATCAAAATATATTTCCGTTTTGTTACTATGACGTCACATTCAAATCATTTCATCAAATTCACTACTTGCACAAATCCCATAATACACCTCTTTTACCCGCCAAAAATCTGCATAGGCAGTCGCATAGGCATTGTTTTGGGCTTCTCTTGGGACATTTTCATGTCCCAGCAGAAATTGCAAACAATGGTTATGCCAAAGTTTTGGAGGGTAATAGAGGTGTATTATGGGATTGTGCAAGTAGTGAATACCGTATCTATTAAGGACGGACCATTAGAAAAGTGATTGGGGGGGGGGGGGGGGAAACCAAAAATAAAACCATGCGAGGGAAAATGCCAAGAAAAAAAATTCACGCAATGAAGAAGGTAAAGAAAAAAAATTCATGCAGAAGGAAGGTCCAATTGTGACTTTTATTAAATAATTATATTATATTTTCCAGTGTCTATTAAAAATAATTCTTATTCAAAGTATTCTTGGGGCTTTACTCCAGGCCCTGCTATATTATTATTAATAAATAAAGACATCTAGTGTACTGAGGTGTTTTCCCTCACACTGAATGAAATGACAAATTAAAGGTGACATAAATTGATTCACACTACAATAGCAGAAATGTCATTCAGAAATCAACAATATTACCAGGCGCAATATGAATAAACAAAAATCACTTTTTTCTTATTGAAAGGAGACAATTAGAACCTTGCTTTTGTTTTAAATTGCAGCTAGTGTACCTACTTGTACGATATATTCTCTGTTAATACTGTGTTACAATAAAAATAATAAAATAAAATTTGCAATAAATAAATATTAGAATTTGGTATCTTTGTAAATATTCTATACAATTATTTGTGCCCACAGTAAAACTTAGAGGATGGGTCTTATCGCCTTGAATAATGATTCTATAATAAAGTGAAAAAGAACATTTACATGTAGTAGTAGTGTGAAAACTTTAACTGTTACCAACATTAACTAGTCAACAACATAAACAGCAACACTGCCGCTGATACTTTCAACAAAAATTAAGAACCACAAAGTATGGCTTTCATTGGCAGCCAAACTACCTGCAACATACATTGTATACTGCATTATAATAAATATAAAAAAATACATTTAATTAACCAGAGTAACTACTTATCACCCAATAATTACTATAAAGCCAAATGAGAGCAACTTAGTATTAGTATTGTATTGTATTGTATTGTATTGTATTAATCTTCAATTTCTTCCTCGGTTGGCCCCCTCATCGATGACTGATCTCTCTAGTTCCTCTTTGTTTGGTTCTTTCTACTGCAAGTTGGTACACGTACTTGCTTTTTCCCCTTTTTTGCTTTCCTTTTTAGTTTCTTCTGTGCATTCCTCTTCTTTTTCCTTTTGCACTGTTGCTCAGCAACAGTGCTACCAAATTTCTTCCTGCACTGTTCCTCTAAAAGTTCATAGGTGTTGAAAACCACTTTGATCTCTTTTGAGACATTCTCAACTTGGACCAGTAATTCCTTGTAAAATTTGTTTTGCTCTTGGAGTCTTATAAAAAGATTGTATAAAAGTGGGAGAGGAATTCCAGAGGGCAGGGACTGCAAAAATGTACAGGGAAGCCGATCACTCCAAGTGGCTTCCTCCTCTCTCACTGTGTGTACATTTTCGAAAAGATTTTGCATTCAAAAGTGGCCTGTATCCTTTGATCTGTTGTGAGTGTAGAATAATTTATAAATCACAAAAACATAGATAATGAATTAAGATTTCACTGTTAAAAAAAGCAATATTTGTCTAAAAAAAATTCGTGCAGGGGGTTTCACCTGGAAAAAAAATTCCTGCACAAGCAGTGCGCGAAAAAAATAATTCGTACCAGCTGAAAATCCCCCCCCCCCCCCACCCCCATCACTTTTCTAATGGTCCTTCCCTTAGAAGGGAGACTACTGACTGAAGATTTTCCGCGGCATACGTCCGATCATTGAAAAAAGGCAAAAAGAAAAAAACTATAACTACAGCAAAACGTATGTTTTATTATGTCACCATGTTCTTTAACTTTCTTTAAACACGCCAAGCGTTAGATTTGAATGTTTCCTTTGAGACACCAACGACCAACGTTCCGCCAGTGTTGTCTACTCTTCCTCTACTAGACGTAACAAAAATTCAAGTTCAGAGCGTGAAGTAATGACTTTTTGTTTACTGGTGGGAAACAATAACTGAAATTTACTTATTATCAAATGGAATAAGAAAGCCCTATAAATCGACAAAATAAGCGAACTTAAGTTGAACTGAGGAACCATCCTTCTTACCCTTAATGAATATTGTTTCTTAACTCGAGGTAAGGTAATGTCATGGAATTAACAAACTGGATCATGTTTTCACTTCCTGCTCTCATACACAGGTGTACGATTACTTTATGTGCCAAACAAACGTACAGGAGAGCGATAAAAAAGCTTGCATCTTACCTTTTTTATCGAACGTAAGAACATATATGTATTCTCGGAATCATACGGGGAGATTAGGTGCAATTAAAAGTAATAGTGTTAATAAAAATATATTTATACGAATTGTTCACGACCCAAAGGATATGTAAGCTAAGAAAATGGCCCGACTTTTATGACGCTAGGAGTAGTGAGTTTACGACGCAAGACTCAACGAAGTACTTGTGCAGACATCTCCTCGGCAACGCATTTGAAAGTTGAATGGAATTTTCCAAAGCTATGGGTTATGATCATTGACATCATTAATTGGGTTGTTAAAATAGAGCAAAATAAAATGGTCATGTGATATTTATGACTATAATCTTTAGACTTACCTTTGCGACGTTTTAAACGTCGCATTTCACATGTGTCGAATCTAATGCAAATGATAAAAAATCTATTTTTTTCGCTTATTTGCTTTGAATTCGGCACATGTGAAATTCGACATTTAAAACGGGCCATAGCATGAAGATCTTCCACGTCGGAATTTTGTCAAGTACGTGACGTAAATAAAAACATGCAAACAACATGAAATACGAGCGATGAGCGTTTGCCGCGAAAATTCCCCCAGGGGTCTCGCCCGTTGACAGAATTATGACTTTATTTTAAGATACGTTTTTTTCTAAATAACTCGGACGCTTTTTGTAATGCTCAAAAAACGAGCAGCAGTGTTTAATCGGGGTTTAAAAGCACGAGGCGTAGCAGAGTGTTTTTAGACCCGATAAAACACGTGCAGCGAGTTTTTTGAACGGCTTAAAAAACATTCCACAAAGAGCGTGTCCCTCTGGACTCAAAACAATGGTTCAAATTGTGAGAGGTGAATATTAGCATACAAGAAAAACAAGCTATGCCTTATTAGTATTCTTTATATAAAGAATACTAACGAGGAGTGTGTTATCAGGATATAAAGCTCATACACGTGACGCTTTATCGGTGTTTTGATAGGCTGTTAGGCTCATGAATTATTATTTATTTATTTACATTATTTATACAGAAATTCCAGTTCAGCATAGCTGGTTTAAATGGAGATCTGTATTTACCCTCCCAACCATGATACATCAAAGAAGACAGACCACAACACCGGGAACTACATGTCCTACTCTTTGCGACAAGTGTGCGGGTTCTTTTACGTCCCACAGGATTATGAACATTGAAGGTTGTGAGACGGGACCTCCGGCTTATCGTCCTTATCCGAGAAGAATAGAGAGTCTAACCATTTGCAGATGTAATTACAAAGGCAGCACTTTCTCCTCAGTTATTTAAGGACCCTGAGTGTTGGTCCGGCCGTAGTTGAACTCACGACCTCCCGCGTGACAGCCCGTGCTCAACCAACTGAGCCAACGGTGCGCGGTCTGCGGACCGCGCATTTAACAATTTAACATTTTTCTTTTGTAAATGCTTGATAAAATGACTGACTTAAATTTTGTCAAATAAAAAACAAAAACGACTTTTTGACCTCTGAAGGTGGGAAGTAACCTTAACATAATATAACCTATTATTTTCAACCTTAGTACCAACTTAGGACCCTTACGTCAAAGGGTTGTTAGGGTTTTTTATAAATCCAACAACTCTTTGACCGAATGGTCTGTGCGAAGAGGTTATTATATCTTTTCCTTTCTAACCACATCTCTATTCATATTATCAAAAGAGCAAAAAAATAATCTTTGACGTGAAGACAAAATGAATGGCCGACGAATTAGTTTTCCCTATCTTCAGCATGTTTATCCTGTTGAAGAAAGGAAAAACGATTTCGACGACATCAAACAAAAATCACGAAACTCCAACCTCATTAGCATATTATACACCAACCTCCATTAGCACAAAAAACTGCACCGGGAGACTGCGTATACCACTTTTCACCGTATTTTTTGTAAGAGTCATGGAATAATTTTGAATTTAGCCCGTTGGCCTTTATTTACAGGTGACTGAAAAGAGTGTTTCAGCTTCATTTTTAATGGGTGGAAACCGCTTTGATGTACACCATTAACTAAAACAAATCTTGCGAAATTTTGGATATCATAAAGCTGTTATTGTTTTGTTTAATTCCAGAAGAAGGAAAACGGTTTTAGCCTTTACAATTCTTCTATCTATCACCCCCACACTTGCAACGTGAATGCCGGGAGAAAAAAGTAAAATAAACTTTAAAAGGTGTTTTAGGTCCAATACTCTGGCTTCATGGAATAACCGATAGTACTTGACAGGAGTATGGAATGGGTATGCCCTGGGGGTACTGATGAACCACTAAGGGGACCGACATGTTAAATATTCTACTGGTGTAATCAATATCCATGCCCATAATAGGAAGGATGTTTACGCTTCCACGCAACCACTCGCAAGCTCTTGGTTTCACAAGGAGCTTTTTATTTATGCATCTTAAATTTTTTGTTTGGTAAAGAAACACTTTGGGGCCATAAAATAAAATAGAAGCATAAGTAAATTAATTGAAATAATAATAATTCTCGACGAGCACATTTGTTTTTCCTAACTTGTTTAGTATTTATAACAAATTGAGGAGGAAAACAATCAACCACTTATTTGCATGTTCCCTCTGGTTACATCAGCGTATTTTCAGGATGATTTTGACCTTCTGGTTTCCATAAGTGGATTCCCTGGTTCTGGTTTTCAGACACACAAATGGCAGGCAAAGTGTCTCAAAATCGACAACAATGTTGTTATATTAGTGTGCTAACATATTTACTGGGTTGCCATTATGGCAATCCCAGTCGGAAAATGGGTGGGATTTGCTGTTTTTTTCTTCTTTTTCCGTGTCGGTTAAAGTCTTGCCTGTCACTCCCCTGCTAAGGGGTGTCTTTGTGCCTAGAGCCTTCTGCGCGTATTTTCTTAGGATTAAGAGAGTAGTGGAAGTGCGTAGATTTCTCTGGTGGACACGGTAGAATGATAAACTTAACCTTCAATGGCGTCGAAAGTCATGTAACGCTAATGGCGTTTTAGTGGATCTTTAAACAAAATATACCCTTATGGAGCTCAATAATGGAAAGTCAATTGAATAAACAACACAGGCGGTGAAAAAATATATATTTGGAATCTTAAAAGCGACGAGTAATGGACTTCGACAACAATCTATCGCCCGTCGAGCCGAATTCAAAGTGGGCTGTATTTCTAGTATTTTACCAAATGTGCTGTTATGTAGAACACTGAAACCAAATGGAAAATTCTCTCGTAGCTTATGGGTTCAACAAAGACAGAGAACGAATCGAAAACCTTAAGTGGATCTCGGTGATCTCTGTTGTTTGGCTAGCGGTATTTATTTGTATTCAACTCTGCACACTCTTCAGGTAAAAGAATAGTTAGAAATGTGACAGCCAAGAATTATTTGAACGACAGTTTGTCGTCTATTTTGTGCTCATCATTAAAAGAAAAGGTTCTTCCTGGAAACGGTTTGATCCTGAAATTTATGCAATTGCGTATGGTAATTTGACACGATTTAGTTTCTTCTCTTCACCATAGTTAATCGAGGGACTGGTTATGAAACCTTAGAACCTTCAAACGCGAGAACAATGTTGTCGCAATTGACCGTGACCCTGCACAATCTTTTCTTTTCGCTTCGCACGGGTTTGCAAATTAGTTGCGCATAATTTAATCGAAGGATTTGATTGGTTATCTTCTTGAAAAAAGGTGTGTTTTGTGCAGGGTCAAGGCCAAAAATACGGACAAAAACATGAAACAAAGGAACTTGTCGAGTTTCATAACCATCTCCATGCATTAACTATGTCTTCACGCACGTAATGAAATAGGAAGGAGTTTTTGCCTATAATACCAAATATGTTGTTTGTTTCAAAAAATCTTTCGCTGGAAAAGGTGGCCTCTACGAATTCATTATGTTGCAATAGTAAAGCATTTTCGTGTCAAAATGTGGTTAGCGTCTTTCTGGTGTGTTAACTTAATTAAATATACCATCTGCGCGTCGTGAGTTTGTACTTGCCGTCTGCCGTAACCTTGATTTCCACTCTCAAAATTACCTCCAGAACCTACGTTTTGCGTAGAATAAGCTTTTAGAATGATGTTCTTGTCTTCTTTGGTGATACTTAACGATTCGGAAACATGTTGTAAAAAAAAATTATAACGGGTCACACGCGCAACTTGATCGTCCGATTATGCATAACATCCACTTGGCCTTTTGACATCCCGTTGAAAAAAACTCGTAAAATATTCGTGCACCGGTCGATTTCTCTGAAATTTGAAAGGATGATTGCTAATGAATTGAAAAAGATTTTCACAATAACTAAAAATTCTTGTGTTAAGCATGAGAATTCGACGAAGAGGTAAATGCGACTAAATTTGTTGCGTGCGTTGCTATTTTTGTTTTGATAGTTGTGCAAATTTTGACAGGGTATATTAAATTATGAAAAAATATCTACGGATAGATCGTTAAAAAATCTTTATTTTTAGCGGTTATTTGAACAAAAAAGATGCAACGCTTGACGAGAAATAATATTTTTGTTAACATTTGAAAGAAGAAAAATGAAAGTGAAAATTAGTTAACAAATTTGCATACGTGGCTTGAAATGTGATACGCGAGGAGACAGGAATTTTATTTCTCTGACAAATGATTGACAGGTAACTAAGGTTTAACCTCAGAAAAATATCTGTTTTGTCATTATAGTGTAAGGTGAAGCTTATTTGGGAAGCCAACTAATGTTTCTTTAACTTCCTGGTTGATCCAATTTATTGCTACGACTTGCTAGTACGAAGATTGTTTCCATGAAGTCACGTTTTTTGCGAATTTTGAGTGTCATGAAATTACATCATTTGCGCGACAATATATCCCTTTAACCCAAAAACATTAAGATAGTAACAAACTTCATATTTATTTAACCATTTCTTCTACTTTTGTGCTTGTCATAGATGTTTAGAATTTCAATTAAATGGCCTCTAAACCTCGCGATTGTGTAAATAGTTCAGCCTGAAGTCAAAATAGATACGTTTCTCGGGAATCCAACAGATGAAATGTAAATATTCAGTTAAATATTACAACAAAATTAAAAAACCAAAGACGGACGTTTCTTGGCTAAAAAGTACGTTGTTTTACTCTGAAAACGACGAACGATTAACATTCTTTCCAGCATAGGCAGCCCAAGCTCGGAGTACGATTTATAGACTTTGTATGGGAAAATATACTTTGAGCTCATGCACCAGTCAATTGAAACCCCCACCCCCCAGGTACCGGAGAAGGGTGGGGGATTTAACATAGACCCTGGTCAAAAAGCATCAAGACCCCCACCTCGTGAGGCAGAAATTGAGATCAAATGCCCCAATACTTGGGGTAAGAAATCCAACATTTACTATGGAAAGAAATTTCAAATGTTTTGCTTTGGGTTTGTGAAGAGTGCATTTTAGTTACTGGTACAATGCTAATTAAAGACACACTTTTTGTTCAACTATTAAATATGGGCAAAGCACATTTTTCATTATTGCTCAAGACCATCTGATCACAAAACTGTTCAACGGCAACGTTCAACGTTCAAAGTGAAATTAACATTACGCTGCATATCACACATACTAAATTTTCCTAGTTCCAGTCAAGTTAAAGGAACCGAAGAATTCAGATTGAATATCATTTGCAATGGATGGTGAAGTCAAAAAATGATATGCGTGGATTAAAGCAACTCTTACCTCCGAGGGGAGTGCTATTCCGACTTCCGACAATTTATGATAGATGTGTCAATCAATCAAGGTTCTCAAACCCTGACCCTATTTGAGGGTAGAAAATCGAGATTCGATACCATCTTTAAGGCCCATACAAGCAACAAAGGTCCCTTTAAAATCGTTTTGTTAAACTTGAAAACGTGTATTCAACCGTATCTTTTTCGTTTTGCGGGTTGGGGTGGATACTGCAATTTAGTGACCCTAAGTAAGGAATATCTAAGGATCACAATACCAAAAATACCAAAAAGGATATCCTGAGCACTTCAAAAACCCTACCCTATCGGGCGGCACATACCTATATAGCGTATATAAGAGAGTACTCCCCCTCTCCCCCACGGGGGGCTTTTAAGCCTGGTTTTCACAACACAGCGGTCAAACGTCTGCGCATGTGCGAGCGTTGGAGTGGCGAAAAGGCGGCCAAAATGGCGGAGCGACCTCGTGGGTTTAAGTTGAGACACTCAAATCGCCTCACTGGAGTAAAAAACGACCACACAAGCGAGTAAGTCTGTACATATTTCTTTATTGAGACATACAGTAGCCACATGTAGAAGTGATGTCAAACAGTACATCAAACTAAAGCAATGACAGCTGATCGTACGATGTATTCGATTTATTCGGATGGATTCGATAAATTATACTAAGACATTCATGCACGAGAAGGCACAGCATTGGAAATAATTGTAAGTTACACGTAAAGAAAGGTGAATTGCCGTGTTCTTGTCGTGATCTGTGTAAATATTACATCATTCATATGATCCTTCAAGCTTACGTACAATTCTTAAGTGCATAAGCATGTTTTGTAAATTAATATATTTTGCAACAGAAATACTGAATGCTCTCCTATTTTTTTCATTTTAAGGAGTGAAAAGTTCTTTCGAACTATCCTGTTTTATTTTGTTTAAGTGTAATGCTTCTGTGTAGTTGTATTGTTCTTTGTTTTGAAGTACCTGTTATTTCCAGAGATGTTCTCTTATCTGTTCAACACAAGAACTTCGCCGTTCTTCCTTTTGTAAGAAGTTTTAAGTAATGTTAATTTATCTTCTTTTGAAATTCGTTCTGTACACTACACTGTACATGCAAAATAACTGGTCTTTAGTCACAGAAATATTACAAATGTAAGAGAACATAAGTTGTGTTGTAATGACATTTCTTGTTTACTTTTTGCCAGAACTGCTTAGCTTCTCTTCCTGTTATGTCAGACCTAGCAACTATGGAACCATGAGGGAAATGGAAGTGACTGTCAGGACAAACAGTTTTCCATCTTGAGCAACAACCCAGATGGTCATGTGGAACTGCTTTCAGGGATAAAATAGGATGCAATGTAGCACATTACAGTGAACATGCTAATTTATTACCAGATTTCTGGATTTAAAGATACTGAAATGTACATCTGCACTGTTCTCTGTATTATGCTCCACAATTTTTAAATTTGTGTAACCTTCTCATTCCCAAAAATGACCAATACAGCACAAGGCAGCAGATTGTATAGCAAACAAAGGAATTATTACTATTATTTTCAAGATTATTATTATTCTTTTGTTGTTGTTGTTATGTTATTATTATTATTATTATTATTAGTAGTAGTAGTAGTATTATTATTATTATTATTATTATTATTATTATTATTGAAAAGTCTCTTAATTTTAGACTCACTACAGGTATGATTAAAATGAAGGGCTCAAGAAATGAAATAAATATATTATTATTCATACTACACCTGAACTGTTTGATTTGCTTCTGTTTATCGTATGCCCTCAGTTGTTGGTAGGACAACTGAGGACTGAAAAATGACTTGTGATGGTTTTTAAGACCTTTGGTGAAAATTTCTTACAGGCGACTTTTTGCGATACCACCTTTACATTAAAGTGTCCCTTCCTTTGCATATGCGTTGCTTTTGACAACTTTAGATTATTTGGTATGCGAACTGTCTGGATGTTATGGAAATCATCCAGTAGTAACACCATAGATGTAGTACCCTCCTAATAAAAGAAAATGAATAATCCGTTGACAAACTAAATATTACACAATGTGTATGTTAAACAAATGAAGTTACTGACAAGCAAACAAAAGTAATTTATTTTAATATTCCATAGATTACATTCAAATTCCCTTGAGCAATAAACTCTATATTGTCTATCTTAAAAACAGTAATCTTATTTTGGCTCTGTATTCATCACTTAATATTATTTTACAATGTAATTGAATACACTCTCCCTAACATATGAGTCTGAATGCTGCTTCCGTAAGTTCCTTTTGTGCCTGTCAATAGTTTGTGGTTCAACTGAAAAACCAAAGATGGGGCCATTGTTCAGGCCAGCTCTTGAAAGGCGATGCTGATGCATGTAGAGGCCCAAGTCCTTTTGCAAAGGACATGTAATCTGTGATATATGCAAACATGAAAATTTATTTCAGATTTTTCAGATGTACTCTTTTATTGGTTTAAATTAATTCATGTTCGTGCACACCTGAAATATGCTATTATGTGAAGGAGGGCAACTGTTCTTTGTTCTTGGAGGTATCTTCTGTCTTCTGACAGTCTGGAGTCTTCCCGAAGTATTGTTTTAAAGACAGCATTAAACAATCCAGGTACTTGAAGTAAACTTCCTCATGGCAGTCACTTCCTACAAGGGCAAACTACTATTTTTATGATGACTACCAAGTGCCATCTGAAATCTTTCAATTAATTCTCCAATTAAAGGCTCTAAAATAATGATAATAAATTATAACAAAAAGCAGTTCCAGTTTTACACTCTGACTTTTGCTAGAAGTAGTTGTTAGTAAATAAACAGGAGGGCAGAATACCCGTTTTCCTTATCTTTTCCTTTCTACATATCTGACAAGCCTTGGTTTGATTTAATCTTTATTACTGGCTTAATTGATTTGGAAAAAAAATGAAATATGTAAAGGAAAGAGTTTGCAAGAGCCTTGAAAAATTAAAGCGATTTAATCGTTCTTATGATTTACTTTTGATTAAACATGTGAATGGCATGTAAGCAAATAAGAGCGATTGGATATCACAGTTAGAAATAAAAATATACACAACTAGACTTGCCTCTATTGATCAGTATTTTCACGACACTTTTCCTCTTCTCGTGGGCCCTCTGCATTCAATAAGTGACATTTTCCTCGTTATTTATATATTTGTTTATGTTTTAACTTGTACAACGGGCTAACAGAAATAATCCGTGAAATGTCAGAGTTAAAAAGTATTCTACCTTCTGTTTGTTGGAGTCCTTTCTTTTCCGTGGAATGTATTTAACGTGATCTCTAAAGCTTTTGTCGGCCTCAAGTTTGTATTTACAATACCAGTTTATTCCAGGTCTGTAATCTGGTAAGTTTTTTTTCCATCCTTTTCGAATACCTGGTAAAACCGTTCAGGGATAGGAATGAAGGACACGAACGTGGTTTGTTGTTTCGATGGATTTCATTTCTATGCCGCAAACAAATCCACGATCCCGACGGAATCATTCGAGTCCTTGCCAAGGTTTTGTCAGCTCGTCTGAGCTAAGCCGAATAACTGCCATTTTCTTTTAATTTCTTTACGAGTTTTCCCTTCGTTTACACAGCGCTTGCCGTCAGCTTCCGGTGTCACGCATCGCACGATTAATAATATAACAAATAAAAATATACTGCACTGTCAGCTCGCAGCATGACGCCGTTTTTGTGGAGGAATAACTTTTTTGGTAAAGCTCAAAACAAAATGGTAAATCAACAGAATACCGGTAATTTAATAAACTTTGTGTCTGGAAAGTCTTAAGTTTTCCTTTTACGTTCTCTTGTTTCCTTTTACAGATTTCTATGAACGTTTCAATTTGTTTCGTAAATTTTGCGTTACACCGGTTGTTTCCAATGTTTTCCTTTAAAATTTTGCGCGGGAAATTGGCGCGCGGCTGGCAAAAAATTATCCATTTGGGCATGCGTAGACGTTTGACCGCTCTGTTGGTTTTCACTAGCGACGCAAGCACAAGCACAAGAATAAGTAGCTTATGCTAGTGAAAACGAACCTCGAAATATTAAAGCATTAAATAACAACCACGGCATCCGCCATTTTGTTCAAATGCTCAGACGCGGAGAATCTGGAACGAGTACTTTAATTGGTCAGACGTAGCAAATTTCCTGGTGCTTACGCTGCGTTTCATTTTCACACGACGCAAGCATAAGCGCAGGCACAAGGAAAAGGAAAAATCCTTATGCTTATGCTGGCGCTTTTGCTTATGCTTGCGTCAACCCTGTTTTCACGGTGAAATAAGCGCTCTGATGCTTGCGCTTTTTCTTGCACTTGCGTCGCTCGTCAAAACCAGGCTTTACCTTTTTCGGGCTTTCCGCCATCTTTAGACACTCGAATGCCAGTGCTACACTTGCCCCACGTGGGGACGGGACCTAAAGTCAAAATCAGTCAAATATACCACCCCCAGGGGACAGATTGTTGTTCAAAAGCGCTTCAATGCCCCTATAATTCCCCACCCTTCCCCGGGACCTGGGGCGAAAGGGGTGGGGATTTCAATTGACTGATGCATTATAAAGCTGTAAATGTAGAAATAAACTTCACTTACCTCTACGTACAGTTGTCCTCGTCTTTTCTGTGGAATCGGAGGGCAAAGTGTTTTAGACGGGTTTGTGGCTTACGAATTTTTGCGATGTCGTTAGTTGTTATGAGGGTAAATGACAACTAACGACATCGCAAAAATTCGTAAGCCACAAACCCGTCTAAAACGGACGCAGTTTGCCCTCCGATTGCACAGAAAAGACGAGGACAACTGTACGTAGAGGTAAGTGAAGTTCATTTCTACATTTACAGCTTACTTTGGCCTTTATAAGCTCAAAATGTGTTTTCCCATACAAAGTCTATAAATCTTACACCGAGCTTGGGCTGCCCCTTTTTACCGTAGTTCATTAAGTTGACACAAGATGATCACGTGCATCTTTATGGTTGCCTGGCACGTAATCGATTCCTTCCTATTGACAAAACATCATGACCTATCCGTCTATTCATAAAAGTCAGAGACTGCAGAAATTTTCGTGTTTTTAAGATCGATTGTCATTTATCTTTCGATGAAAATTCGATTCAGAGTTATATATAAAAACTATGTTAATTTTTTTCTTCATCTGTCTTTTGGCTTGTCTTTTTCTGGTGGCATCAGATTAGACTAACAAGAAGAGAAATTATGAAGCGGAAACAACACCTTCAGCCCTTTCTTAGTGTGTGCAATAAACGTTTGCTTAGTGCAACCGCAAGACATGCTGGAAAACGTCCGTCAGAGCAATTTGCAGTTAATTTTTTGCAGACTATTTATTTAAAGAAGAAACGAATGAATTTTACTCAAGAGCGTGTTTTGTTATCTTTAAACTGAATTTATTACCAAAGCTTTAAAAACTAAAAGACCTCAAAATGGGACAGGACATTACAAAATAATTAAACGTGTGAACGTGTGAGCCAAAGGGCCTCTGCTCGCGACATATGAAAAAAATGACTGGAATGCTGAAGTTCAATACTACCCAATTCAGTTCCTTCCTTTTTTGTGTAACACGTACCACAGGCAACCCAGTATACGCTTTATGGAGCGTCTAGCTTATCATGAAGTGATGAACTGTACAAAACATCACACCTGTTTGCATTTATTCAATTTTTTTTATTTACAAGTCGCACTGTACTACAACTCAAATACGAACAGTCCTAACAGTTATCTTTAACTCAAAGGAAACAGTCGTGTTTGCATTGGCCAAGTAAGTTCTGTTTCAAAGAAAGAAAAAAAAAAAAAAGTGACACAAGTGGAAGGTAAACACTACACTACAATATAAATGGGTAGTAGCCAAAACGCCGGGCTGGGGCCGGAGTCAGCCGGAGTTTCGGCCGGCCGGCCGGAGTCGGAATTTCTTTGGAAATTAGTAAAAAAAAAAGCTATGAAAGGGCCATCTTAGTTTGTACTTGTCAGCATTGTCATTTGCGATAATTTACAAGTCCGTTTTTGTATCTCATAGATGTTTAGATTTTCAATTACAAACTCTGTTTTGATTGGCCGCTCAACCTCATGATAGTGTAAATAGATACGTTTCTCAGGAACTCTACAAAGGCTTCCTGACCCGACAGATGAAATGTAAATATTCAGTTAAAGATTACAACAAAAAAAAAACAGACGGAAGTTTCTTGGCTAAAAAGTACGTTGTTTTACTCTGAAACAAAAACAATAGGGGGGAAAAAAGACACCCCAAGCCCGACCCTGGCTCCCTGTTTTGGCTACTACGCTATAAATGGTCAGCATTCGCACAAAAGAAGGAGTGTATAATAATAATATTAACAGAAATTTCAAGCTCACGATACAACTTTTTAAAGACATGTTTCGGCATGACTCATGCCATCGTCAGGTTAATGTGTTGTTTCCTTTTCCACTGTTTTAAATACGTTTACAATTTGAGTACGTTAGCAATTTGGAAAACAAACTAAAGGCTACTTTAAACACCTTGGACTGGACAATACTGACCAGGCACCTTCAGAAGAATGTAGATAAGCAGATGAAAAAGATCATCCTGACGCATCAGAAGAAGCTGAGAACTTTAACGAAAAGCCTTTTCACTAATATCCCGCTTAGTGAGACAATCGACCTCGCCGTAGAGACCATTTTTAAGTACAACCCTGAGTTTCCTATTAACAAGGCTAATGTTAAAGAATTGTTTACTTTTGCAACTTCACAAACCCATTTTCTGTTTAATGGTTTTTTCTATGATCAATGTGATGGAGTTGCTATCATTTTATGGGTTCTCCCTTAGCACCTATTCTCGCAAATTTATTTATGGGGTATCATGAAGAGCAATGGATAGATTAGTTGCTATATTACCGCAGATACGTTGATGACACTTTATGTCTATTTCACAATGAGCAGGACGCAATGAAGTTTTTAAGTTATCTCAACTCTAGACATCCTAACATTAGGTTTACGTTTGAAACTCAACTCAATGGGAAACTCCCCTTCCTGGATGTTCTGGTGGATAACTCGGGGGCTTCTTGTATCACTTCAATCAAGAGAAAATGAGGGGACAGAGAGGGAGGCTCCCGGTCCAGCCCTTGGGATATGTCCACGAAAGTTATTTTTAGACGAGCGGAAGTCTTCCGAGACGTCCGCATGCAGGCCAACCTCGGTCCGATGTTTGAAAGAAAATAAATATTCATCAGCCTTCCACGTGCGCCGTCATTTTCTCTTTTCACTAAGAACCTGAGAGCGAAGCAAGACTGCATGCGGACGTCTCGGAAGACAGACTTCCGCTAGAACAAAGACTTCCGCTCGTCTAAAAATAACTTTCGTGGACATAACATATCCCGGCCAACGTCCTGAGCCTCCCTCTCTGTCCCCTCATTTTCTCTTGCTTCAATATATCACAAGAGAACTTACACTGGGCTTCTTACAAATTTCCTTAGTTTTACTTGCTTCTGGTGAGGTCCCATGATTTATGAGTCATATGGTCAATGAGTCAATGCGTCATGAGTCAATGAGACTCACAGTCAATAAAGCAATAATTTATTGACTAAGCCTAAGCCCTTGATTCAGTGATTAGGCCTAAGCACTCTCTGAAATTTTTAGCTTTCATTTTATGGGTTAGGGTAACTGCAGTAACTCATTGACTCATTGATTCATTGACTCATAAATACTTGATACTGGCTTCAGGTATAAGGTTGGTCTGATTTACACATTGGTTGACAGAATTTTTAAAATCAACAACACCACCACTGGACAGGAAAAAGATCTTCAACAGCTATCTATAACTCTTCAACGCAACTCCTTTCCTAGTCATCTCATAGATAAGATCATTGAGGGGTATAAAAACAAATTTTCTTTTAGACCAACTCAAAACAACACTTCTTCTGCTGGCAAAACACTACAGGTCTTCCATACTTCAAACTGCGATTTGTGGGTGATTTCTCTACCGTCACACGCAAAAAGCTAAAACACTTGTTGGACGTTTATTGCAAAGATATAGACATCAGAATTGTTTTTTCTTCTTTCAAAATCACGATTTTTTTCAGTTTCAAAGATCCTATTCCAGATGCATTAAAATCTATGGTTGTGTATCAATTTACCTGTGCGGGGTGTAACTCCCGTTACATTTGCGAGACGTCACGCCACTTTGCAACCAGGGTAAAAGAGCATCTCTCGACTGACAAAAATTCTTAGTATTCAAACACCTGAACGGTTCACCTAGTTGTAACCGCAAGTGTTCGGTTGATTGTTTCAAGATTGTAGATTCAGCCAAAACTAGACATTGTCTTAAGCTCAAAGAAGCGGTCTACATCAGCCGCTAGAAGCCAGAACTAAATGCGAAATTACAACCCAACAATGATTTTTGCTTCTTGTGACTTGCGATTACGTAATTAAGACTCGTGCACTTGCACGTGCAGAATTGTAACTGTTAATGTATTTTAAATTTCAAATTGCTAACGTACTCAAATTGTAAACGTATTTAAAACAGTGGAAAAGGAAACAACACGTTAAATTGCTGATGGCATGAGTCATGCCGAAACATGTCTTTAAAAAGTTGTACCGTGAGCTTTAAATTTCTGTTAATACTGTTATTGTCACG
>NC_090877.1:28570053-28582553 GCF_036669935.1 Montipora foliosa | reverse complement strand
TGCCACCCAGCTCGAACAAAAACTGCAGAAAGTGGCTGACCGTGAATACCTTAGACGACTATCCGTGATATGAACATCGCCCCTATCAGTTCCACGAAAGGTCATAGGTAAGAATTTGTTTGCAATTCCAGTACTTCTCTATCACATGTGGACAACAGAATGGAATATTCAACACCTACAAGAACTTGACAGAAAGACACGTAAAATAATGAACGAAAATCGACGTAAACACAATCACGAGTCTAATGCTATGATCTAACTACCTTCTCACAAAGGAGGAAAAGGACTGCAGCAGTTAAAGATTTTGTACAAATCAACAAAGATTACAACGGCACACTACGTGACAAGCAGCACTGACCCACACGTCTAACTGGTCGCGACTTTCCAAAAGTACAAGGAAACAAAGTCTTTAAGATCAATCATGAAAGGTGCGAAGATGTTTGCAAATCAACTAAACTTTGACATACATTGCGACGTCTCGAAGAAAACACCAACAATTATATCTAACAAAGGACAAATTCAGGTTACAAAATGTCAACCAAGAAACATCAAATCTCTACTCAAGAAAGAAATAGAGAAGAAATTTGAGGAAGAGGTAAAGCAACAACCCTGGGTAGCACAGTACATTGTTAACCAATGGCAAGACGAAGACTTGGATAAGGAAAGTTATAACATCAGTAAGATATGGAGGGGCATCCCAGATGTTGTCTATAGTATATATAGCAGTATTCTACAACAGTTGCTAACAACAAAGGTATAAAGTAGAAAGAAGTTAAAAGACGGAGAAAGAGATCTGATATGTCGCCGGACTATGTCACTAGAAGGAAGAGACAGTACCACACTTGTTATGTAGTTGCTCTGCTATTGCTCAGTCTCTGTACAAGGCACGACACGATCGCATGTTGCGCCCGGCTTATCATCACATGCTATCATCGTATGGTTTCGTCATATACCAAGATTCGACGCCGTGGTACCAGCAATCCCTACCAAAAAACTCTGTGAAAAACGAGAAAGCCAAAATCCTCTGGGATATCCCCATACAGCTGGATATAGCACCACAAGACGGCGCAAATAAACCTGATATCATGGTCATGGACAAGAAGAAGGAACAATAGATCCTGATTGAAGGAACTGTGTGCAACGTAGGATGTATAGATGAATGATCCTTATACAAGCAGCACAAATACACAGACCTAAGAGCTGGCCTTAAGAGACTTTACCCTAGATTTAGTGTTACTCAAGTGAACATTGTATTTGATGTCCTAGCAGGTTATAATAAACATCTTGTAATTGACTTGGATAAAATAGGTATAAAGGACAAAAACAATCTAATTAGACAATGCCAGAAGTGGGTAATCTCACAGAACTGCGAGATCGTGAAAGCAGTCTATTCATTCAACTGACTTTCCACACATTAGAGTCACTGTCCATCTTTAAGTCAAGAATATCGCGTTGAATTGTAAATTCCGCATATTCTTTGTAAAATTTGAACAACTGAAAGTTTAGGAGAAACGAAATAATAATAATAATAACAATAATAACAATAATAACAATAATAATAATAATATGCCTAAATTCCGCATGTAGTAATTAGTCGGGTATCTGCTTCGTCATCGCGTCTATTCAATGCACTTGAACACTGTTGCCTAATGATGTGTAATTCCCTTTGTTCATTTCGTTGCTTCATTAGGTATTGGTCTTTCGTATAAACGTACTGTATTCAGTCTTTTTGTAAGTCAGTTATTGTACCAAGAGTTGCCGTACAGATCTTGTAAGTAGTTCATTTTTCGTCGTTTTGGCTTTCTGAAGTTTAGTTTTAAGTATCTTGTAACTTTGTATTTGTATATTTCCTTTTCGTAGTGAATTGTTAAGTTGAGTACGAATTTCAAGCTGTGCAGGAGTTTAATTACAGCAATAAAGAAGGAGAAATGTCTGCTTACGTACCACTCTCCAGAACTATGTCCATGGGTGTTGTATACCTCATTAGGTAAGCTGAAGGTGTATTCAGGTCTTGCGAGCTCAGTATGTATTCCATGAGATCTGCATGGAAACAATACAAGTTAATTGGTTTGAGTTGTAGTTTTCTAATGGACATAATGGAACAGTGTTATTGATAAGTTTTTGTTAAAACAGGGTATCTCTCGATACCTCATGAGAAGCATCGCCATAAGCTGGTTTGCAGCTGTAACAAAAAAGTTAAGCAGCAGTTTCTACCGAATCAAACGCAATCCCATCTAATCCAAGTTAATTCTGTACACAAGGGAAAAAGATAAGGACGTGCAAGCGACCAAGTTAAACCTGTTTTCTTCATACCCTATCACATCAGATTGAGCAAATGGTCAGTTATAAGGATTCTCATGCAAATGATGCTTGTGATCAATGAAACATTCTGCTACCTTGCCGTACCAGTAGGTCTGGAACCCTCTCTGGTAAGTGATCCATGGTGTTTGCTAGACTAATCTTTACAAAGAAAAAAGAAACTGTCATGAATAAACTAAACTTCATTTTAAATACACATATATGATTTAAATAGACATAAAAGTGTCTTTAAAATACCCAACATGCATTTGTTATTGATGTGCGAACCGAGTGTTATTGGCTGTTGATACAACGACTTCTTGGTTTTGCTTGGTGACTGGCAAATTTGAACGTCAAAAGAAATTTGAAGCTACTGTTTGGTTAAAAAGAGTGGTGGAATTAAATTTAATCGCCATTTGCAAATTCCATAGCAAAGATGCATACCAGGGTCACAATGTGCGATGCTTGGGTTGCGCTAACCAATGATTAAATACTATCAAAATATCTAGGTTGTCATGGTATTTACCACAGGTTAATTCTAACCAAAGCTTTAAGCAAGCTGGCGCAGAGTGAGAGTTTGACCATCTGAATGCAACCAAGCCACCGGGCCACACCTCCAATAAAAGAGATCCTAACGAATGCACAATTTAAACAATTTCTCTTATAGCCACCTGAAAAATTCAGACGGCTTCAACGGGATTTGAACCATGACCCATATAAACCCACTTTACATCATATTATTGTTCTGCAGAAGACGGCTGTTAGAATTATCACTTTTTCTTGTTATAATGATCATACTTCTCCTACTGTATATTATGAAATTTCTCGATGTTATATATTACCTGAATTATATCTTTATATTTAATTGTCACCTTCTGCTTTCAATTATTGTTTTACTCCCATATCAAGTAGGCACAAGTATAAAACTAGACTGGCTTCTAACTCATCATTTTGCATTCCTTCTGCAAGGACAAAGCATGAGGAATTCAACATTCGTTTTAAGGGGGCTGTTCTTTGGAATGCTATTGAGGAGTCTAAAAAATCTTTGCTTATACAAAGTTAAGGGTGCCTTAAAAGAGTAATTCATTAAGTCACATTACTTTTATTAAAACGTCCTCTTTTCGTTCTCCATTTTGTTATTTCAAGTGACCTCGTTGACCTTGTTGTTGTTTTTGTGTTTGCCTGTCTTTTATCCTTATATTTGTGCCACCCTGGATCGACTATCTTCCTTTATTTATACATAATTCTATATTCCGCCTCCTAGCTGGATTAGCTTTTGTAATTTTTTAAGGGGGCATTGCACCTTACTTAAGTTTTATTACTTACTTCATAGTTCTCTATTTTTGTCGTTGCTGTTGTTGCATATAAGTGCAAGTATCACTTCTCTCTTTCGTCTGTCACCCACATTTCAAACAAACATTTATTTCATAGGTACTGAGATTTATCCACGAAAATCATAGTGAATAAAATTCGTACTGATTCTAAATGTAGCCAATCAGGAACACGAACGAAAAAATTTCACTGTGAAGAAATATCGTTCGTCCAATCAGTAACGCGAACGACGAAATTTCACCAGTGATAAATGAACGTATCGAATGGAACGTCATCCGACAGCCGTTGCACAAAAACCGTGCGCTTTGAAAAATGGCCGTGGTTTGTTCAGTTGAGGAATTTATTTTAGAACAAGAAAACAGAAATGCCGCTCAAAAAACTGAACGAGATGTACGATTACTTAAACAACTTTTGAAAACGAAGGTCGAAGATAGGAAAATGGACGTTATTCCTGCGGTTGAGCTGAATGAATACTGAAAACATCAACCAATTTATCATCTCTGTCCGCACTAAAGAAGGCAATGAATACGAGCCGACTTTCCTTCGAAGTTTAGTGGCTGGGTTGGAACGACAACTGAAGAAAAAGAGCTATTCCGCAAGCATAACAAAACGACCTGGTATTTGAGAAAACCAGAGAGTTTCTTTAGTCCTAACAAAAACAACTAAAGAGGCAAGGAAAGGGAAATAAACCCAAAGCGCCGGTAGCTTTGACAAGCGACTCTTCACTTTAAACAAACTTAACTGATTAGATTGTAATGTGAAGTGCTACTTTTGTACCCCATATGAAAAATGTGAGCGTTATCCCTACTAATGGAAATGGGCCCACACAAGGACAGAGAAAAACTCTGACCAGGGTGAGAATTGAACTCACGACCTTCGGGTTAGATAACCGCTGCTCTACCGACTGAGCTACAAGGTCAGACGGGAGCAGGCCGTGAAGTGCTACACGGCCAACGTTTGCGAAAACGTAATCCTTCTTTGTACTTGTACATGTTCATTGCCGTGATCTTCAGTTCCCACGGCCTCCTCCGTTCGCTGCGCTCACTCGTTCGCTTTCTGATACTACTCAACTCGTGAATAAAAATCGTACGCGTGCATTTTCCATGAAGTAATCTCTAGCTATTTCATTCATCGAGTCCTTTCACAGGAACTAACGAGCCCCAACAAATTGACCTGATCCCAACTGAGTGGCTTCGTAGCACAGTTGCTAGAGCACTGCACTGACATCACAGAGGTCATGGGTTCGAATCCTGTTGAAGCCTCCTGAATTCTTCACGTGTCTGAATTGTCCATATAGGTGCGAGAATGCCTTCTCTCTTTCGTCCACAGACCCACTCTTCAAATATGAATATTTGCTTCAGTCGAAAAAGATTCTGCAACTGAATTAAAATAAGCAAGGAGAACACATTCTCTCTCCTTCGCTTGGCTATTGAGCCTCAACAAGGTTTCATAATAATACCATAAATTAATAATCAATATTAACCTTTGGAAGCTTTGCTAAATATTCTGCTAACTTTATGATCAGTGTCAACGCTTCTGTAACCTGAAAGAAGAAATCATTTTAGCACCATTTTAGACTGAATTGCAACACTGTGGTGATTGCTACTCTTTTTATTTAAGCCTCCTATTTACAGTCCGAAACATTAGAAATCTACCCTTCCTACTTAGACTGCTTACACTCTGCTTCTGGTAGCCCACATAATTCACGGCTAAGTCACTGTACAACAGCAATATTTAACTCTACATTTGCTGTCAACGGCAAACAGTAGGCTGCTACTAGTCAGAAAATTTTCACAATTATTCCTCCTTTAGATTTCCCTTAATTGCTCGATAACTGGCTACAATTAGTAAAGGAAATAGCATGGTTTGTTGGGTTTTTTGAATAAATACTGCAAGTGATATTTCAAAATTCACCAAAATATCACAAGCCACAAAGAGGCGTGTGATATTTGATAAGTTTTGAAATATCATAACCCATATTTATCCCATATACCCTGCAGAAACCTAGGGGGAGGAACGCACGACGAAGCCCTAAGGAGGTCTGCGTGGGAGGCTAGCAGTTTGTTTATGCTATAGGCTGAGAAAATGTCTCACCTCAGTAACACACATAAATTTATTTAGTAACATGCAAAGTATTGGCTTTACAACATGTAATAAAACATGCAATTGCTAAAACATCACACAAATATTCTCAACTGCGATTCAAAACTGCACTGTTATGTTTGTAAATCTTAGCTTCAAACAACAGTCTCAACAATCTAAGTCAGTTAACAATTATCAACTATTGATTTTGGCCTGTGGAACATCACTCTTCTGCTTGGCAAGCTTTTGGCTTAGCTGTTAGTTAATGGTGACTTGACAGCCGTGAAAATTGTCGATTGTTGTCATTTGCCGCTCTTCATTTATCATCTGCGTGTTTGTCACAGTAGAGGAAAGGCCAAACATTTCACGTGGAAAGTGTTGGTTGGATGTGCCCGCCTAATTATCTGTGAGCTTATGACTGAGGAAATCAGCTGTTGCTCATCTTTCACAAGTCAGTTACAGAGCACTCATTTGTATGACCAGTGACACCACTAATTGTGGAGTGAGGTCGGTTGGCTACTCTGAGTTTCTTCACCAGCATTTTTCATTCACTGTCATTTATAAGCGTCTTTCATCCAATCACGGCTTGAAAAGCCATATATTTCAAGAAGGAGTTAATTCTGTGGATCTCCATTATCAATTCCTTGTATCGCAGTTGCAATTTCGGCACTCAATCATTAAGGTCTGGACTGACTGGACATTTCGGACGTTCTCGGCTGAACCACTGTCTTTTCTTGTGAAGTCCACCCTGGTGAGTTTTTGTGAAATTTTCTTTCATACGTTACATACTCGACACCATTGTCATCTTTACTAAATGACGAAATCTTTTGCAAACATGTTGTGGTGTAACTGGCAGCCTCTTAATCCAAAATGCTGGGTCACCAAAAAAACCTAACCATTGTTGCTATTAGGGACGCCAACAAGCCCCTTTGGACCACAAAAGTTCTTCATCTTCGGTGGTCAGTGCCTTTGATGCACGGGGGATGTTTCCCATAGCCCCGTTCACAGAGGAAGAGAGCTTTTCCTTCTGTACTTTGCAGCCGTTAACTGACTCTATGTCCTTAACCATGCAAGTTCTGCTGCCTTTTACCTTTAAATTAAAAAATGATGGTCCAGGGACGCTAACATTACCCACAAACTGTCTGGCTGGTTGTCCAAACCATCCTTCTTTCTCAGCTCGGTCAACAACTTCTGAAGTTTCTCATCAAGTTCCTTGGCTTCGTAGCTTATAAAATCCGGATTGTATCTATTTTGTTCAGCCCAGGTTGTCCAATCAGTAAACCAGGCTTTAGTGATTTTCATAGTGCTCGCACTGTCTGCATTTTCCTTAAGTTCTTGTAGTTGTTTCACGTCACAATCGGGAAATCGTTCTGCCATTGTTTCAAAATTAGAAACAATATCAATTTGGTTACCATAAAGTGTGTCAAATGTGGCTGAAATACTACTGGTCTTAGCCAATCACATTCAGAAGTTTCTTACTCTGTAGTATAAAGGCAAGAAATTGCTGAAACGCTAATGGCTGTTGGACGGACTACCGATTGACCCCACTGTTGGCACACCAAATGCACAGGACACATTCTAAATGCAAGGAGAAGGATTTGGAGTTCATGAAATTACAGTTCATCCCTGCCAAGCAATTTTTGGCTTGGCTGCATGATTTTGAAGAACTTTTGAGGTACTGTTGCAACAGAAACATATTGGCCAGACGTCAGGTTTCTTCTTTTACAGGAAAACGGAGTGCCCTAATGTCTGGAAAAGTTGTGGAAAAGATCATCCCCAACCAGCTGAAAGGCATCTCAGAGCAGGTCCTACCAGAGAGTCAGTGTGGCTTAAGATCAGGTTATGATCTTCACACTGCGACACATTCAGGATAAAGCAGTGGAACAGGACCATCCTCTCTTTGTGGACTTTGACGCAGTGGATAGGGAACCCTAGGAAAAGTGCTGGAGAACTATGGATGCCCTGAGAAGTTTGTTAACATCATCAAGCAGTAGTACCACACAGGGAAGAAAGGGCAAGTCTCAGTTGAAGAGAAACCTTTTGAAGCCTTTGCAGTCAACCACAGCATGAAGCAGGGATGCATGCTTGCCTCCACTTTCTTCTTGATCTCGCAGCCCTACTGGACACCATGAAGGTCAATCTGTGCAAGGGAGCACTAGAACCGATGGGAAGCTCTCTACATGCCTCCAGAGAAATAGGCATCAGGGAGTTACTCTATACAGATCACTCAGCTCTTGTGGCCAGCAATGTCAAAGACATCCAACACATTGTGGACCGCTTTGACTGTGCAGCCGACATGTTTGGTCTCAGGATCAACATTTCAAAGACCGACCTACTCTACCAGCCCCCAACATGCTGTTGCAACAGCATGAGAGAGCCTGAGCAAGTGAGAGTGCATGGAGTCCCCCTTCATCTTCCTAGGCACCACGATGACCAGCATCTGCTCACTTGAGAAACGTCTTTGGAACTGGTGTGACATCACCTGCAAAACGAAGGTCATGGTTTACAATGCTGCAGTGCTCTCATGCCTACTCTGCACCACAAAGAGTCTGACCCTCTACCGCAGACACATCAAGGCCCTGACACAAATCCAGCTACGTCGTCAGTGCACCATCCTACATCAGACGGCAGGGTCGCATTCCAGATCTCGAGGTCCTGCACTGTGCCAGCACAGCAAGTGCTGAGGCCCTCATTACGACATCGCAGCTGCGCTGGGCAGGGCATGTCCCCAGAATGGAGGACAGCAGACTCCCAAAGGCAGTCTTCTATATACTAAATTGCGCAAAGCAAGGGGAGCCAGGGTGGGCAAAAGTTGCTGAACAAAGATGTGCTGAAGAGACATCTCAAGAACTCTGGCATTTCTCCAAACAACAGGGAGGGGAAGGCCCCACAACATCTGGAATAGCATCAATCGCTAAAGCATTCAGTTTTGGCCAATGAAGAGAGGTGCTGTATGGAATACCAGAGAGCCTAAGAGAAACGTCACTCCTCCACTGCATCAAGTGACGCCATCTGTAGCAAATGCCATCGCTGCTGCAGATCAAGTGCAGGCTTTGTGGCCCATCAGTCAGTTGTGCCCGTGCTGACTCTCTGGACTGACCAGCCAACGTCGACCCTGATGGACAGCCAATGATGACTTTCTTGACTCAAATAAATTAAAAATAACTTAAGTTTGTTTAGAATGTCTACTTTTTAACCATGTGATACTAACAAATAAATCCATGCCCATTAACATGTAAAGGATTTATTGAATAAGTAATCAAAATGCGACTGGCCATCAAAGACCAAGGCGAGGAAAATGGTTTCAACAAAGGGGAAAAAAGGCAGTGAAAATGAAAATGAAAATGACAGAGGTGACCAATACAGCGAATGAACCTGGAAGTGATCATGCACCTAAACATATTTCTTTTGCAGTACATCTTCAAAGTAACCGATCAACACCCATGGGGTAGTGCATGGTACATGGAGTAGGGTCAGTGGGTAGTCCATGGAGTTGATGTCAGCCTTGGTTGTATTGACTTTGCTGGGCAAACAGCACATTTCAACTGGAAAAATACCACTTTCAGCAAACACCAAACGATCTCTGGGCTCGCAAATTAATTGTCGCAAATGTGCAAATTGTGACTGATTAGAGGTTATTTCCTCCTAAAACTTTTGGCATACAAGTAAATGTGCCCCAGGAATTTTTGAAGTTACCTTTGCCATTGAATTCGAAGCCTTCGATCAAATTTCTTGTGGTTAATATTCCACTTGTAGAGCTCTAAGCATTCGAAGGACAGCCAGCACAAAATGTTACGGGCACTAGTGTTAGAGCAAAGGATTGGAACTACTCTGATCCATTCCCCTCTCATGCCTCTGCTTTTCTCGATAATTTTTCTGCTTCTACCTATCTTTGGCATTGATATGCACCGTTTTTCTTTTTTAACTAAAACAAAGGAAGCGGAAGAGCCACAAAATCTGGATCCAGCTAGGGCAGTTGGTGCTGACCCCAAACCATCCACGTCAGGATCAGTGTGAAGCACAGAGAGCAAAGTGAAGTTACTAGTCCAGCTGTTAAGCGAAAAGCATGAAACTTGGTAGGATGACACTTATAGGTACCGATCATTCTCTGATATAGGGCCAGCGAAAAAGTGCCTTTATAAGAGGATAAGGGGGGCGTGGCCATATTCAAATGACTTCAGTCTACATGAAAACGAGGTTGGTATAAATCATTTGTTTTTTCGGGTAGAACGTTCACGTTTTATGATTCAGACACTGACATTTATCAGCGCAACCAAAAAATCTTTGTGACATGAAACATATATCCATCACGTGGTCTATCATTTTACATCATTTAACTATGAAAGACGGTAAACAAAAAAATACCCACAGTCATCCAAGATGGCAGCACCCATTAACAGGCAGTGTAAGGACACTTGTATTTTTAACACGAAACGTTTCTGCTCCGTCCTTTCTTATTCACTTAAGGTTTTCACAATAATGCAAACAAGAATTAACCAGCTTCACTGTGTATTTTAAAGCTGATAAAAAAGGTCATTACGCTTTTTTGCTTCCATAGAAGAGAGAAAGTTAAAAATCAAAACATTGCTTTATTTGTAAAAGAATAACTCGTTTTGGAGTAATTCAGTACAGCTATTTAAGGTTCATAGATTCTAAAAAAAGTAGTAATCAGTATCTAACCAAACAGTAATGATTTTGATGTACAATGTTCAAGTTGGTTTTGCTGTTCAAACGGGACCTAAAATTAGTCAAGCTTTATCCCTTTGGGGAAAAAGAGAATAGAGAACATTATTTCTCTGTAAATGAATAATTACTTACTAAGCCCAATAAGTAGTTTTATCGAAGGGTATTTTCATCCATAGCAATGGATCATGCTCACGAACAAGCTAATGGTAGTGCTGTTGGACTTACTGAGAACCCTGGCGCATTATTACGATGGACGGTTGCTGGACTTGAACTTGTACAAATGGCAGAGGAGTTTAAAAACCAATCCAATCAGTTACAAAGGAGGATACATGCCATCACGAGCAAGTACCAGGTGTACAAGCTGTGTTTAAGAAGAATGTCGCATCACTGGTGTTCACAATTAAGGAAGTGGGAAATCCCTTTGAGGAAGACAGACAAGATCGTTATGCACTAGACCCAAAAGTAATTGTGGGAGACCCTGCCATCCAAACAGTAATTATATAAAGAACGTGGTAGCCACTGGTAAAATACAGTACAATACATTCGTTGCAGAACGATTTGGCAAAAGGACCAACGAAGTGACTTCTGTAATAAACAATCATCCATTGTTTGGCAGTCCTCTAGAACAGAAATCAGACAAGATAAAAACACAAGTTGCAGCCTTGAAAGATGATTGTGCCCTATTCTCCAGATTGTATATTGCTTGTCAAAGTCGCGAAGAAAATCTCCAATAATTTACCATCTGAAAGAATGAGAGAAGGCCAGAAGTCGGATCTTGTGAGTTGTTTGGAAAAGGTTTTTGAAGCAACTGGACTGTTCAGAAGTTGACACTCGCTATACTTAATTGATGGAGCTGTCGTAGTACAAATGGCATCACTTGGGGCAGCTAAAACACTTCAAGAGTACACAGACAACGTTCTCATGTTCAGCCATTGAAAAGAAAAGATGCCATCTGGGACGTTTATCCTCAGGGAAGCCACAAGGCAGCAACCAGGGAGAGAAGACTGGAAACTGGAAGACTTCCTTATGCGTCAATGAAAACAAGACAGAGCTTTTCCACTTCTTTTCAAAACAATTAGAATCCTGTCATGTAGAAGGAAAGGAACTATGTAGCACATACAAGGAAGACTGTACCCAAGAAGAAGTGGATACATGCATTAAACTCCATGTGCTTCTTGCCTTGCAGTCTGGATGCCGCAGAGTCATGATAAGAACCATCAACACCAATGTTGTTGCTCTTGCAGTTTCCAAAATGCAAGACGTTGACGTTGATGTTGATGAAGTTTGGATCGCCTTTCACACCGATAAACATTTCAGGTACCTGGCAATATATGAGATTGCTTCTCATCTGGGACTACAAAAGGCCAAGGCTCTTCCAATGCTGCATGCCGTAACAGGTTGTGACACCGTTTCCTTTTTCTCTGGTAAAGGCAAACGATCTGCTTGGGATAATGGATGTGTTGGCTGAGCTCTCTTTGCAGAGATCATTTCCGAGGACAACATGTTACTGATTGAGAGGTTTGTTGTGCTTTTGTACTGCAGAACCAGCACAGCAGTGACAGTGAATGACGCCAGACAAGAGTTCTTCTCAAAGAAATCGAGGACATTCCACAACATTCCACCAACACCAGCAGCTCTCTTGCAGCACACCCTGTGTGTTGCCTACTAGGCAGGGCATGCGTGGGGAAAGGCATTGATTGCAAAGCCACAGATTCCACGTCTGCAGGAATGGGGCTGGAAAAGGGAAGGAAGTAAATGGAAGCCTGTGTGGACAGCCCTACCACAAGCTCAAGAGTCGTGCTATAAGCTTATCCACTGTGGGTGCAAAAAGGGATGCGCTGGCCAATGGAAATGCCACGAGGTGAGTCTGAAATGTTCAGCTCTATGCAACTGTGGAGGACATTGCCAAGAGGATGATTAGTTCCTTAAAGCAAAATAGGACTTAACAATTAATAATGTGACTAGGAAAGAGTACACTTTTCTACCCTAGTGAGGGGTAGGTAAAGAGTGGCAAAAGACAATGTGTAAATAAATAATATATAGATTTAGCCAAGCCTAAAAGCGGAGCTCCCGGGTTGTTTATTCTTGCTGGCTGTAGGATA
>NC_090877.1:28542553-28557553 GCF_036669935.1 Montipora foliosa | reverse complement strand
CTGCAGAAATTGGAGAACGACTTGTAAGGCTTCAGTACTGTTGGTTGCTTCTGTGTGGCTGACGCAGCTTTGGTTGCCTCGGCTACTAAGCCTTTTTGTGGCAAACTCATTAATGCTCCCACAGTACAAGGATCTCCTCACCCTGCAACAATCAGGGACTCTACATCTAATACGAAACCAAATGAGACTGATAGCACGTCTGTTGTCAAGCAATAGTATGAAACAAGAGGAGTATCGGATTGCTCAAGACATCCTGATGACGAAGTGCAAAGAAAGAGTATTCTGGTTATACAAAAAAATGGACGGAGTTTTGTCTCCAAAGGAGAAGTTAATCATCTTCAACTACCTGTTTTGAGTTGTTTTGGATTTCCTTTCTGAAATTTTTGGTCAAGTGCCATCAACCGTGCTAGAAGAGCATTGTTTTCGTATGTGTCTTTAGATGATGGTAGTGGGACAGAACCTGCTGGTTTGCCTCTTGTTGAAAGGAATTTTCCAGTCATGCCCACCCAAGCCCAAGTACACTGAGGTTTGGGATGTCCAAGTGGTATTAGCGTACTTGGCTACTCTCCATCCTGTTGATGCAGTGACACTCAAAACACTCATGTTGAAACTTGTTATGTTGCTGTCATTAGTATCAGGACAATGAGGCCAGACTATTCATCTGTTAGACATAAACCATAAGGTTGTCACTGATGACAAATACACATTTGTCACCCCTTACCTCAAACAAAGTAAACCAGGGGTACCTAACCGTCGAGTTGTTTTGGGAGTCATGAACAGTCCTCTATTTGTGTTGTAACTACTCTTAAAGAATACCTTGTGAGAACCAAAGCATTGAGAGTAAGTGGCCAGTCACAGTTGCGCTGCACCATGGCATTACCTGGCACTGATGTAACAAAATATTCAGCACACAGTACAAGGGGTCCTGAGTCTGTTTCAACAGCAAGCAGGGCTTCTGTAAAATAATATTGATGACATTATCCAGACCGCAGGGTGGTCATCTGAATGCTTGCTTTGCTTCAAGGTATGCACAATCAGTCTTATCATGTCTGTAGGATGCATCATTTACATAAAGGGGCATAAATAATCAAGTGGCCTGTTGTTGTTTCTTCACATCCATGTTGCTTTGAAGTCTTTTGGAATCTCTCAGCATGGTAATTACAATCAAACTTCAACTTACAGGCAAGTCTCGTTTAACTTTTAAATAAATCAATAATAAAATAAATGCGTAATTTAAAAAAGCAACAAACAAGAAATGGTAGGACTACACACAGAACATGTGCGGTGCCCCTGCACATGTGCCTTTTTTGTACATCACAGGAAGGTGTAAAGGACCTGCCTGGGTTGTCCTTATGCATAGTCACAAAATTTTGCTACCTGATACTTTGTTCATCTTCTTCCAAGTCTTTTATGACCTTTACAAGCACGCTATAAGAGGTCTAAAAAAGATATAATCACTCCATCAATTATGTTCATAATTTTGACAGCACCTCCCGAGTACTTTTGTCTTTTTGTGAACAACAAAGAAAACCTACAAGTAATGAAAACAGTCTTATAGTACTGGTAAATGAAAATACCTCTTTTAACAATTCTCTACCAAGTAACTGCTCTGATGTCAATGTTGTGCACCAACAGAAAAATTACCCTCCACTAAAGGCAGACACCCAATCCTAAATCAAATAGAAATGTCTACTGGGTATATTGCTTGTGTAGGTGTCTGATTTCAATAATTTATTGCTGGCACAGTGAGTGAGGCTCAAAGGCTCAAACTGCTGAGATTCATAGGGACTGACTTTTTTCCACAACCAAACAGCGTTGTATCAAGGTGTCACACAAGGTGACAATTTGAAAATTCAAAATGCTGTATTTTCTAAACAAAAGACATCACAAACCTGGAAACTTCAAAATTATTGCTAGGTCATCTTCAACCTCCTTTAGATGAAAATTCAGAAGACCTTACGATTTTGATTTTAGAATTTGATGACATCACTGTGAAAACCACCCATTGTTTTCTTTCTTCTCTCAAGTGGGGTCTGGAAGGAGGTCCAGTTTTGCACCATCCCTTTTCAAGACCTATTAAAATCTCCCTTCAATTCCACACATGAACCGTCATTAAATTACTGCAAGCAAGAGTCAACGTCTCCCTTCTCCTCAACAGCATTTCTACCATTTAGGTAAACTAAGTTTACGTGTATTTAGTATATGCATGCATCTGGTATCATGACCCTCTCACATGCATTCATTCTTATCTTCCTTTATCTTTTTATTCATGCATGCCTCTGTTTATCTGTCATTCATTCGCTGCTTTTTCCCTCCCTAATCCTTCATCATCTACAGTATTCAGATATTTGTAAAAAGCCAACAGTTTATAGACGGTCAATGACAATAATAATCAAACTTTCCGTTTCTAAAATGCAACCTTGGAATCCACTAACTTAAGGCAGACCAATTCCTTCTAGATCCATAACCTGGCTCAATGTCAGGCCAATTTTATTCTCTTACCTCTATGACATGAATTATATGAAGTGGATAAATCAGCAATAAGCCTGTGACTGCTTCCCCGTGAACTTGGGCCTGTAAGTCCTTGAAAAGTCTTTCATATCGAACTAAATGAAAACATAATTTTAAGGAGGAATGTGATAGAACGTTCAACTATTAAATATCACACAAAAAAATAACTTGGAATAATTTATTTATTGTGTCCCTAATTTAACAAATGAAAAAAAGAATTCTAATCTAAATAATTTAGAGCATTGCAGTCTTGAAAATTAATTAAGCAGAGGTATAATTTAGGAAAGAATAGAAGTAAGGTTCATGCTTGCACTGCATTCAAACCCATGACCTATAATTATACAAAAAATAATATAAAATTAATTATCAAATATGGAAAGAAGCTTGTTAAGATTTTAGATCACTGCAGTAATGTTACTCAACCAGCAATGAAAGGGAAGCCTAAAAAATATTCAGGTTTCCACAGCATTCAAACCCATTGATCCTTTCTAATTTATTACTGCTTTAACCCATTGACTCCTGAACCTCCCTCCATTGACGAGTAAAATTGTCTGGTTAAATGGGAGTGGAGGTACACATGTAGAGGTTGTTAAGCAAATATCATAACTGGGAAGATGTAAAATTTTACAAAGCTTCTTTCCAAAGTTTGTGTCTTCTTGTAGATATTTTAAGTATATTGGTTTCATACAATGATTGTTTTACTGTAACAAAATGGCATACAGTTCATTGACTCTCACCTTGCAGACACCCAACGGTAGCAAGGCATAGCGTGAGATTTTGAAGAATCTTTCTAGCACAGAAGGCACTTCAAAGCAGGGGGCTGTGGGGCATGCTCCCCCAGAAGATTTTGAAATGTAGGGTCTCACAAATGCTATTTCCATGCAACTATTACTGAAGGACATTTCAATAAATAAATGCAAAGGAAAATGCAGTAGTCAGTTGTTTATTTTATCCATCTTTAAAGTTTTCAGCAAACTACAACACAGAGGTTTAATGCAAAGGCCACAAAAATAACCGGGAACTGGGGAGTGGTAATGAATCTGACACTGTATAGGGGCCTCGCAGGGCTTTTTATCTATAACAGAAAATCTCTTTAAATTTCTCAAGTACGCATGTGCATAATTATTTGTGTAAAGGACGCTACACCCCTGGGTAGTATAGAAAAGGAAGCACTCGGAAACGAAGAATGAAGAACCCAAAAGATCGAAAACAAAGCAAGCAAAGTCCAAAACGAAACACCCCAGTTTGAAAACGAAGCACTCAATCCTCGAAAACAAAGCAGCATACTTTTCATTGGAAGATTGCTTTGATGAGAGCAATCCAAAGTCTTGGGTTTCACAACAGGCACCTGAAACACCATATTTAACACCTTAGGCCCATTCCATGTTACGGACATTACATCCAGAGAGCAACATTTTGGAAATAAAACTATTTTTTACAAACTCCCTCACATGGTACTTGACTAGCAGCAGAAAAGAAACTTTGATTTCATTTACAAATGCTGCCAATATGCTTGTCTTACATTTTGAGCTGGATGTAAAAATTGCTGTTACGGACATTACATGTTTTTTGTTACAGACATTACACTGTGAAATGTGTTTTACACAGATAACGTTTAGGGCAAATTTAGCTTTTCTCTATGAACTTCTGTTAAGTAACAATGTCGTGTTAATTCTAAGTTATTTCTCTCTGTTAATTGTACTGATCACCAAGACTTAAGTTCTGCTCTTGTGTGTGAATTAAAACATTACTGTGGTCTGTTTAAGTGGTCTGTGGATTATCCCATGTAGAGCATGCTCAATACAATTCACTTTTAATGAGCATGCTCTGACTAGTGTCCCTGCTGTCTCTTGGTTTGTGCTCTCCAAGATACAGTGCACATTTGTAGATTTGTCATAATATTATTATGGCAAAGTCTGTTAAAGAAAGAGTGTCAGTTTTTAGGAAGAGGCTAAAAGCTAATCCTGTGAAGTAATACAAGCAGAAGGAGAGAAAAAGGAAACAAAAAGCAAGAAGGAAAGAGAAGAAGACTGTAGATGCTGAAGAAGTTAAAAAAAGTAGAAAGTTTAGAATAGAGGAACCTGTGTACAAGACTCCTCAAGCACTTGCAAAGCAGTCAGTAGAGTAAAATGAGTGCTCCCACACAGTCCACAAAAGAGAAAGCTGTTGTCACGAACTTTGCCAATTCAGAGGGTATTACAGCAGTGAAAAAAAATGCACATTGAAGGAAGACCAAACTGTATTCCTGCTGAAACAGTTCAACTTGTTGAAAGCTTTTTTCTTTTAGATTCAGTCTCTTGACAAACGCCAGGAAAATGGGACTTTGTGACAGCAAGAGTCAATGGCAAGAAACAGCAAATTCAGAAAAGGCACCTGCTGTGGTCATTAGAAGAAACATATGCCCTCTTTAAGAAAGAACACTCCTCGGTTAAGATTGGTTCAGTAAGTTTTGCACTTTGCACCCCCAGAATGTCCTGCTATCAGGACAATACCCACACTAAGCATGTTCTTTCTTTTCATGGTCAGAGCATTATAAGTGACACTGACCTCAAGGCCTTGCTGGGTGCAAGCTCAGTCGAAAGAGATAACTGGCTTTCTAACTTTGTCATTGATCACTACCTTGAAATTATGAGAAATACATACTCCAAGGATAATTTCAAAATCAAGAACATTACCTGGGAGAGGTTTGAAAGAGCCGTTGGCATTGTGCCAGCAAGAGAAATTTGGGAGGAAGGAGATTCATTGTGACACCAAGCTATTGTCTATGTCCCATGCAATTCATTTCAGACTGAACACTGGTTTGCCTTGGCAGTGATGCCAAAGAAGAAGCAAGTGGTAACTCTTGACAGCAAAGCAGGGGATTTTGTTAAACCTACTATCCGTGATGCACTTCTTAAGATGGGTTCATTCTTGGTTGAGCTGGATGAGAGTGTTGATCTGAGTGAGTGGTCAGTTTCTTCTCAAACAGGAAACAAGATGCTCCACAACAGGCCAACCTCTGTGACTGTGGAGTATACACTTGCCTATTGCAAGGTGCCTAAACTCTAAGAGCCAGAGTATGGTCACTGCCGCCTGTGGCAGCATTCCTCACTTCAGAAAAGGCATGGTCATAGAGCTGCATATACAAGATAGGTATTCTTCCCAGTCCACCAGAGGACACAGTATGTGAAAGGTATTATGCTGTCGAGTATGAGAAGAAGTTCTACTTTGGAAGAACGGTGAGTGTAACTGACAACAACGTTGAAGTCAAATTTCTACATCAAGGTGGAGTCCAAACATTTGACTGGCCTATGAGAAATGATTTGGATACTGTCTTCAAGAGAAGAGTGTTCTATGTCCCAAAAGAGCTGCATTCCATATTCCAAGCCTTGCTGAAATCACCAAATTGGTTAAGCATCTAAGGAAACAGCCACATGTCTTTAAGGAAAACAAACAGTATTTATGAGCAGTCAAATTGCGTAACGCATTTCCCAAGGTTGAAAAGTTAGAAGTACCAGCCGTGTGAACTGAAATTACTTTTTACAAACCATGTGTACTTGTTGAAAATTGTTGGGAGATTTTTAAGGTTGTGATTGATCGGAAATTTAAATCACATTAGCTATGTGTAGAGTACAGTGTTACTGTTAAAACAACTAAGCTAGCTTTGTTGTTCTTGTAAGTGTTTAGAGGAAACTTTATTCTATTCTCTATCCTCTATATTTTCTTTTCTATGAGATTGTACCTGCAGGCAAGTTCCTTATACTTAACCTTTTTTCCGAAAGGAATTAAAATGAATATTTGACCATTTACAGTTTAATAATGATATTATATGTTCCTCCAATCCCCCTTTGTGAGAACTAATGTTGGAAATGAGGTAATTAAACCTTTGACGTTCAAACCAGCTGAAACCGGCCAGACTTAGTATTTTACTCTGTCTAACGCCAGACGACTTTACTCGTCAATGGGGAACCCCTGGGAGTCAATGGGTTAAGGTGCCCTGGTATAATAATTTGAAATATTACAGCTTAGTAGCTACTTAAGCATGCTTCTCATTGGTCAAAAATCAATGGCCTCTCTTTGCCGTTTGCCACAAAACAAACTTTTGACAAATTATTTCCTGACCACTTTGGGTTATCCTCTTTCCAAATATGCTTGGTTGGGTGTAAAAAGATACGTTTGAAATTTTGACATTTTAGCTGTTCTAAAATAGAATGGCCCCTTAGCACAATTGTGCCTTAAGTGCCTGAGGCGGGAAACTAAATCAAACGACTGCACTTCACCTTGCTAAATTTTTTCATGCTTCCAACCGCAAATTTTTTTTCCGTAGAAAAAATCTACCGGCAAACAAAAAAAAATGAAACTAAAGCGGAAGTGAATATCCCACAAAAATAAAATTAATGGTAGTAGCCAAAACGCCGAAAATTAACTTCAATTTTAAAAACACAAAAACTAAGCCTGAATAGAATTAAAAAAAAGGCTAAGATGTCCCTTGAGAGCTTTCGAAGCTTCCGTAGGTTCATAGCTCAGTTGGTAGAGCATCGCACAGGCATCGCAGCGGTTGAGGGTTTGAATCCCACTGGAGCCACCTGAATTTTTCAGGTGTCAATGAGAGATAATTGCTTAAACTGTTTAGATAAGTGCAAGGATCGTTTCTCTCTTTTATCTATTGCCCACGCATTTCAAACATACACCCTTCTTGAAAGTGTCACACGACTAAATTTAGGGTGCATTCTTTTGGGAGTATCCTGGCTATTCTCATTCAGGATTAGGAATAACAGAATACACGGAATATCAATTCGCAAAAGCATGGGAGTTATTGTATCTGCGCATGCACCAGTTGAAATGGCATGGCAACTGAAAAAGGTTTTCCGAAAATTTGGAACAGCAAATGCAGAAATATGTACCACTTTTTTGGTGGTTTCTTCGATTTTTCGGTTTGCTTCATTTGCTAAAAACATTAAGGGAACGCGTCCAAATATCGACACCGGGTCACGCCGATGCCGATCAATCGATGCTGAATGAAATGGAATCGACAACGGGTCAAAATTCTTCATCAGGCCAATTAACAGAAGTCATCAAATCTTGACTTATATCTGTCAGCGTTTATCAAAGGGTTGAAATTGTCGGTCGCGCTACATTAATGACAAAAATTATATTGGGAAATGTTTATGTCAGCAAAAGCAAACTGTGAATGATTGAGTTTTCAATGCACAAACAGGCTGGGTAAGACCAACTGTTTATTGCCATATTGTATCTTGTCTTTCTAAAATGTGTACAGTATGGTGTCCGTGGTCCGTGAGAAAAAAGGATAATCTTGAATATCTTACCTGAACCAAAATGCCAAAAACTGAAATTTTCCCTAAAGATAGCTTTTTCATTTCTTGCGATAATATTTAATTGGCAAGTTCTAAACTGAAATAATTCTCTTGTAATTAAAAAAAGGTGAACATAATCGCGAGCCCTTCGTCCCCGAATTCGGTGTGAATCTCGATTATAATTTCTGGACAAACATGAAAATTTATTAATTCTTAATTTATTATCCTCAATATATCTCAGCTTACAGTTGTATTGGGTGTCGTTGTGAGTATAGAATCTGCTTTTATTTTCAGTTGACCGTCTCCCAACACAAGCTCCATTTCATTATAAAACCGTATAGGTATTCTTGACATACAAATGAAGTTAACCTATTCGTAAACCAGTATAAAAAAGATTTTTAAAATATTCAGTTCAAGCAAAGCCTTTTTTCCATTTAGCAAAGGCTTTCTGTATCTGCTTTGCGAGATGTTAGTTCTCTGAGGTCATAAATTGTATACGTCGTGGGTCCGTGCACAGTTCGGCCAATTCAGTTTTCTATTTTTTCCACAATAATTGAAAATTCATATTTTGTGTATGTTAATTTAAGGGTTTGTTGTTTATTTTTGAACTGACAACTGATAACGTAACATGGACCAAACAACGGAAATTTGCACCGATTTTTCTTTTTTCTCTTTTCAACTTTATTCAAAGTTTTGAAAATATGATTTTATTACTCAAAACAGCCTTTTTGGACATTTTTTTAATTTTTCTGTTTTCTACAAAAAATAGAAAATTAAAATGATGGGATAACCTCGTTGAGTTTCTTGTCTTTGTTGTTGCATTATTCTATATTTATATTATATCTCTCAGATAGTACGCATGCTGTAATTGGCTAAATCATCGCGCTTGGGCCATAAATCAACAGGAAAAAACTCGGTCCGTAACTTACAGAATGGATCTCGAACTCGGTTAGTAAGAGGTATAGACATAAAAATAGAGCAAGGAAAAAAAGGGTCCCAGCGGCACATCCCTACCCAGAAATTCCCCCTCCCCCCGGGGCCTGCATGCCATTCCTTTTTTTTCCGGGATCATTTGCTGTTCTGAGATCATTTGTGGTCCTCAGGGATCATTTGTGGACCCGTACAGATGATGAACATCCATGACTGTCGTTTGGTTTCAGCGGGCGGGAGAAGTATTCCCTCGAGAATGCTTTTGCCTTGCATATTGGGAAGGTATGAAATCCAAGTCATTTTTTCCGTTGTTAAGATTTAATCACCCTTAGCCTATACCAGAGCAAGTTCAGCTGAATTTTGCTACCCTATACTAGAGTAAACTCCCACCAATTTCCGCCTAATTTCCGATTCTTGACAGTTAATAATATCCAGAGGTGTTTCATGATTTAGCTCTTATTAACCGAGCAGGAGGTCTGTATGGCAGAATCTTGTAACTTGTTTGTACTAACTGACATTTTGCTTGCGAACGGCGATGAGTGGCGATGAGCTGAACTTAATTCTATCAAAGTTTGCTCGTCATCCTCTCTTTTGCCATCATGCTGTTTGGCACTCGCATAAATAAATATTGTTAGAAGGAAATACTCAATATTTTTGCATTTTACTTTACATCTTTTCACCGCAAAACATTACCGGTCTAGATGCCGGTCTAGATGGGAAAATCTAGACCGCCGTCAATATCGATTTCAGCCAATCAAATTCGTGAACTTGGTAGTTCCCAGTCCTTGTGAGACAGAGCCATATAATAAAGCCCTTTATTGACACTGTTGAGGCTGAGTTACGTAAACTTAAACTTTGCCGATTTGATTTTTTTTATATTCTTGAGTGGGAATTTCTGGTTTCCTTAGTCTTCATAAAATCTTCAACCAACTGGTCAGTTTTGTGAAAAATGTTACCCTATTCTAGACCGAAAGGCTATGATTTATATACTCTATCTTAGAGTAAACTGCTTGAAAACCATACCCTTCACAGTGGCACATACCTATATAGTCCATATATGGCAGTACCTCCCCTGGGCATGGAGGGTGGAATGGTCTGACTAGAGAATTAATGTGAAGAGTGCTTATTTTTATTAAAACCGCTGTAGATCATGCCACACAACAGGTTCCTGCCTTATTACAGTTTTCCAGAAAGACTGAATTTTGTTTTTTGCCATGCGCTATTATAAATTTGCCACATTTAATTATCGGATACAATCATCACAAACTAACTCGGACGCAATTCTCAACTGATTGTCACCAGGGGCCCGTTACTTGAATCCTGCGAGCAGAGTCTCTGGGGTCTGCCAGCTGCCTCGATTCAGGGACATTTCGTATTGAGCATGCATGAGTTAAAATTTCAAATAAATTCTGGTGTCAGTCACGCGTGACCAGTAACTGCAAAACCCCGAAACGAAAACAAGAAGTCGGGATATTCGAACAACTCTGGCAAACACACGCAGGGTTCGAAAAACCGATCTTAAAAATAGCCAAAACCGCAAAACCGAAAATCCCAATGTCCCCCTCTTTTATCTTTAAACAAGCCAAGTAAACATGACCATGTCAAGTACGGAGCCGCAAAAGTAGAGACTTCCTAGAAATGCAAATTAACACACCAGTCAACAAACTTGAACTCCCCACAATCACCGATACTGCGATAGCGGGAAAGCGGATTTCGTCACGTGAAAGAAGAATAATCAAGATATCATCGGGCAAAAAAAAGTCGCGGACCAAGGACACCATACTGTTTTGTTTTCATCGAAGATTTCTTACGGAAGACAATACCAGGTAATATGAGGAATTTTTGTATCAAATTGTTTCATGAAGAAACAGCGAATTATTCAACAACGCTGAAGACAAGCGAAAGATAGCGTACTGAATACATTTACGACCTTTGAATCCAACACGCGTGATTTAAGAATCCTTGCTGAAGGAATTTTAAAATGTTTTAGCCAAGAAAATAGGGGAAAGAACACTGTCAGATCAGGCATTCATGACATTGCGTGTACTGGTAATGTTAACGTTGTCAGTGGAGACACTTGAACCAGCTAGAATCGGGCAAGTTGTTTAGGGAATGCGTCCAAATTTCGGAATCGGGTAACATCAATTCCGATCAATTGCACTGATTTTTTGCGATAGACTGAATATTAATATTTGTACCAATTTTATCGGTGCCGAATGAAACGGTATCGGCAATGGGTCTCATACTTTCATCGGGCAGTGGTAATTAAATTAGATTGTTAAATTTAATAAGCTTATCTGTAAAGAGTTCAAATAGGCGGTCTTGCTTCGAAACGTTGACTTGTAGCATTTCTTATGAAATGTTTATTATTGACAACAGCAAAGAGTGACTGGATACCTTCTCTGTTTTGTGCATGTGTCTTCTTTCACCCAAAATTGAATGTTACATCTTCGAACAATTGCCACTATTTCCCTTGAAACGACCAGACAAGAATCAAATTTGTCACAAGAAGAAACAACGGATTATTCGAAACGAACATGTAACAGAAAGCGCGACATTAACTATATTTTTGTACGATATTCCTTTAATAGCTTGGATTTGTGTTAACCAAAAATGCGTAGAAAAGGAAAATCTTTGCAGGCAATCAAAATATATTTGGCCAAAAAGTAGCAAAGTGAGGAACATTACAGACAACTGTAATAATTATATCAGTCGTGTTTACCGTGTTATTCATTTAGCCACAGCAGCCGCCAGTTTGAAGGCAAGTTGTTAATTTTTTGCAAATAAATTAAAGAAGGCGATGAAAGAGACTTTCAACTGTTTTTCTCAACGAGATGTGCCTGGTATATCTTGCCTGCCGTACTTGTGAACTAGGTTATGGCACGCCATTTGTAGCAAAATTCAATCAAGTGAAATGTTTATGCAATCCAATCATTTTTGCGTGATTCCTTTTAATCCAATCTTCCAAATACATTTAAACAATCTGAAAAAGCATTTAATTCAATCCTACGATTCTCAGTTCAATTTAATCATGACTGGATATTCCCGCCGGGATATTCATTCAATGCAATCATGAAAATATGTATTCAATTCAATCATGGCAACTATTCATTCAATCCACTCACCATGACGTGTATTGAATTCATTCGCTAAAATATAAATTCAATCCAATCATTACTTTCTTTTTTCAATTCAATCTGCACAATATTTGATCAATCCTTTCATGAACATATTCATTCAATCCTCACGAGAAAGCCTTCCTGGGGCGAGCCCGGCCAACCAGAAAAGTCACGTGAGGTTGTCAGAACCCGCCATTTTTTCCGCCATTCAACTCTACAGCTGCTACAGGAAGGTGCAAGGTGTTTTTGCGTATCATTTGGCGATAAATCATTTCTTTGTCGTGCTTCCGTTAGGAAAAAAATAATCTTAAGCGTTTCTGTCAATTCAAGGAGCAGTTTTAGAAGTAATATCGTAGTTTATTTTATATTTGCGTACGTCTGGCGTGTCAAATATGGATCAGTCTCAAGTGCAACGTACCGCCCGTATGCTCGAGGAGGCATCGCGAATCCTCCGAAATGATAGTTCACAGGCTGCAAGTGAATCCAAGGCCATCGTGTCTGATGCTTGAATGTCACTTGTCTCTTGCAATGTCCGAATCAAAGAAACAGTTTGATCTACTACTTCAGAATATGTTCATGAAAGGATTGATCAAATATTGTGCAGATTGAATTGAAAAAAGAAAGTAATAATTTATATTTTAGCGAATGAATTCAATACACATTATGGTGAGTGGATTGAATGAATAGTTGCCATGATTGAATTGAATACATATTTTCATGATTGCATTGAATGAATATCCAGTCATGATTAAATTGAACTGAGAATCGTAGGATTGAATTAAATGCTTTTTCAGATTGTTTAAATGTATTTGGAAGATTGGATTAAATGGGATCACGCAAAAATGATTGGATTGCATAAACATTTCACTTGATTGAATTTTGCTACAAATGGCGTGCCGTACTAGGTTTGCTTACTTTGAAAGTCCGCACAATTACCTAAAAAATTGACCTTTTTCAAAAACAGATAGACGGTGCCCCCTAAAAAAGATACCTGATTCCTGTTTTCCTCTAGAAATTGTCAAGTAAAACTGCTTTTCCATGCGCTCGTGCTTGAGCCGGCTCGTGTACGAGCGTGTAAACACAATTGGGGACGATTTTTTGGCTCGTCACACACTCCTGAATTTCGACGTGCGAGTCAAAAGAACGTCTGTGTATCATGATACCATAGTTTAACTCGAGAAAGCACTTTAATACCATACCGAGAACTCAAAAGTAAATCATAGATCTTTTAATAGCAAATTGATGTACAATGCAGAAACTCGCTAAAGATATATATATACATTGTATAAATATATAATGTCAGGTTTCAGGCGTCAAGTTTATATTTTCCAACTTGCCGATATTCCTTTCAACTTTTTCCTTTTCTCACACTTAGCAGCACCTTAGCTTTCCGTTTAGCCACTCTCATTTTCGCCAAAACTAGGTTTTGTAGTCACATCAATTTCATCGACCGTTGCCTCAATTCTAAAGTCATTCGTAAAGGTTTTCGCTCAAACTTTCATGCGTCTACATTCTCTCACTCGAATCAATATCTTCACCAAATTCGATACGCGCAAAATTCTTTTTCACTTAATATTGAGGATCACAATTAGAGCCATGTGCCAAAAACGAAACGTACTTGACAAACAAAATTTTCAGTGCCGCTCCGAACTTTCCAAAATCTGTCCAGCAGTTTTATTACAATCGATTCGCGCTAAAATGCGAGAACTTAATTCTGGACAGTTTGACCATTTACACCAAACCAAGACTCTAAAACTCCAACAATTAATAGGTCCGCAAATTACCGACGACACTACATTGCATAGCCATAATACCGTAGTTACAATTCCAGACAATCTTCCGCTTACTGACTCAGAGAAATCTGTTCTCAGTAAGGGCCCAAATTTTGTCCCTATTACCAAACGCACCAACGAATTTTCTAGTAAGCAAGATGTTGAAAAATTCCTTCGCCGCTTTCAGTTAAAAGCCTTTTTTCATGACAAAGAGGACGATTCGGACACTTCTAACAAAGATATTTTTGAAACACTTCAAGTTCGCAAATCTAAATGGACTCCCCCAGAGGGGCAATTTGCCTCTTTAAATTCAATCGTAACACAAAATTTTACAACCTTTCCTCGGAAGAGTGGGCGGCGCTTAAAAATCTTAGTAAACGCAATGACATAGTTGTCAAATCGGCCGACAAAGTCGGCGCGGTAGTTGTTTGGCGGTCCGACCTTTACCAAAAAGAAGCTTTGGGGCAACTTTCGGATACCTCGTTTTATGCCAAAATCCAGAAAGATCTCACTTCCAAAAATCAAAAACTTGTCAAAGACATCATTCAGAATCTCATAGTTAATCAACAATTGCCGGACACTGCCACTAATCTCATCATCAACACCCCTAGAACTTCGTGCATTTACTTCTTGCCTAAAATTCACAAACCTAACAGCCCAGGTCGCCCTATCGTTTCTGACTGTAGTTGCCCCACCGACTAAGGAAACACCGGCGACTGGGCTGAACATCGAAAATCCTTCAAACAAAACTTGAAACCCAACGTGTAATCCGCGGAAATGTTGTACAAAAAGTTAAAAGTAACGCTTTACCATGAAATACTTGAGGACGTTTTATAAATACACAATGTAATTGTTTCTTTTTTCATATCGGTGTGGTTCATGGGGTTTCGTGACACGTTTACCAGGCATGATGCCACTAATTCACATCGGAATGTACTTACAGTTGTAGCCCCGATTGAATCGGTAACGGGGTTATCGGCATCGGAAACGGCAATCGGTACCGATTAGGAAACATCGGAAATTAATCGGACCCGTTTCCGATATTCGGGACCCCGACCGAACTTTGGACGCGTTTCCTTATTTGGTTGTAAACTTCTCATGTAGACTGGGCCTTTCATTTGTTACGTTGATCGCACATTCGTTGACATTCTGAATTTTGAAAGAAACAACTAATTTTTCGCTCTTTTCTTACCTAGATAAAACAAAGCTTTCTGTAAAATTTATTAACTCGAGTTAAAGAAAGGAAAGATAACTGCTTTTAACGATCCGGCTTGCGACGTGCGAGCCAACTCTGTACGTAAGCAGAAACAACTTGAAAACGCCGTTCCCTATATTTTCAGCTCAGAAGTGAATTGAATATGATAAACTTTTAAT
>NC_090877.1:28530053-28537553 GCF_036669935.1 Montipora foliosa | reverse complement strand
TTATCATACACAATTGCATAAATTTCAGGATCAAACCGTTTCCATGAAGAACCTTTTCCTTGAATAATGAGCACAAAATAGACGACAAGCTTTCTTTCGAATAATTCTTGGCTGTCACATTTCCAACTATTCTTTTACCTGAAGACTGTGCAGAGTTGAATAAAAATACCGATAGCCAGACAACAGAAATCACAGATGCACTTAAGGTGTTCGATTCGTTCTCTGTCTTTGTTGAACCCATAAGTTACCAGAGAATTTTTCATTTGGTTTCAGTGTTCTACATAACAGCACACTTGGTAAAATACTAGAAATACAGCCCACTTTGATTTCGGCTCGACGGGCGATAGATTGTTGTCGCAGTCCATTACTCGTCGCTTTTAAGATTCCACATATTTATTTTTCACCGCCTGTCTTGTTTATCCAATTGACTTTCCATTATTGAGCTCCATAAGGGTATATTTTGTTTAAAGATCCACTAAAACGCCATTGCAGGTTAAATTAATCATTCTACTGTGTCCACCAGAGAAATCTACGTATTTCCACTACCCTCTCGATCCTAAGAAAATACGCGTAGAAGACACCACTTAGCAGGGGAGTGACAGGCAAGACTTTTACCAACACGGAAAAAAGAAAAAAAACGAAAAAAGAAAACAAACAAATGAAACGCATTTTCCGACTGGGATTGCCATACTCTCTGAAAAAGAGATCATTCACATTTTGATGTATTTCACTGAAACATGCCAGCTTGGCTTGGAACAAGAATCGGTAAAGTACGGCAATACAACCAAGAAAGAACGAGCTTCAAACAAGATCCGCTCCAACACTTAAATAACGTTTAGGTGCTTTAAACAAACTTCTGAAAACACAAGTTAGTGAAATTTCCCCCTAATTTTACGAGACATCATTGCGATTACGTGTTTATAACATAAGGGCAAAATTTTCTTGTTACTGTCGAGGCAAATCAAAAACCAGTTGGGCACACGGATTAAAAAGCACTCAAGTTGTTCGATCGCATTACTGAGAGCAAAACAAACACACAAATCAACTTTTTCTTTTTGTCCAAAAGAGTACAGATGATTGTTATTTACTTCCAGTTGACATTAAAAATTCGATTTTTATTCCTGAACAAAGGAAAAACCGATTAAACCACTTTTTGAAAATAACAAACGGTTTAGTGCACAAGGAAAGAATTTGTGCAGTAACTTCTTGCACTAAGTATGAGCTATTACTGGTATTCTGTTTTGTCGTTGTCGTTCTCTTTCACTCTCCTTTCGTTTCTGCTCTAGTCATAGCTCCTCCAGGCATCATGCAACCTTATCAGAGCTTCTAAAGATATGCCAAAAATTGCAATACAGAGAAAAAAGCTGCTCTAAGCAAATTAAAAATAAACACTCAGCTTTAAGTTTATATATGCTTGACTTGAATAACTGCGTAGCCGCCAGTGTGGACCACAGCTATCATGATATGTCAAACTGGATTGAAACCAGCGAAAAATGCAAAGAGAAAACATGTTCCAAACCGTTTACTACCTGAACACGAAAAGCGTTGACTGTGTAAGAGCTATAGTTGATGTAGTATGGCCGTGTGGCCGCGTTGAGCCACAGAAAGCTCGCGAAAAATGAAGCCTCGTTTATGTTTAGGTGAGTTAACCTGAGTTGAGCCTGCAATCCAATCGAAAACCAGTAACTGGTCAGCGATCAACTTCAAAAAAATAGCTGACCTCGGTGAGCTCTAAGCTTGAGCCCGCGATATGGTGACGTGGGCTCGGGGCTACGTGGCTACGGGGCTACGTGGCTACATGGATTAAAGAACGAGCTACATTCATGTGTCGCTTTCTTGTTTCGGCTCATGGATTATTGTTTCGGCACATTGATTAAAGAACGAGTTAGATTCATGTGTAGCGTGCTTTTTTCGGCCCATGGATTATTGTTTCGGCACATGGATTAAAGAACGAGTTACATTTATGTGTAGCGTTCTTGGGAGCAACTTCAGAATACCCGGCCAATCACGCCCTCCTTAAATCTACGTATACTGCTCCCGTGGGCCGCAGTCCGCAGTCGGCTAAGAAGTCAATATGTATTTACTAAGCGTTGAAGTGAAGTGCTACCGCGGTCCGCAGTCCCGCAGTCGATGAATAAGAAATGACCTAAGTGTTGAAATGAAGTGCTACCGCGTTCCGCAGTCCCGCAGTCGATGTACAATGAACTAAGTGTTGAAATAGAGTGGTACCGTGGTCCGTGGTCCGTGGTCCCGCAGTCGATGAAAAGTGTAGTTAACCGAACCGCAAAATGAAAGCTAAAATTTTACGAGAGTTCTTAGGCCTAATCACTGCAACGAACGCTTAGGCTTGATCAGTAAACGAGTGCTTTATTCTTCACATGATCTCGTGAAAAGTGTAGTTGACCGCACCGCAAAATAAAAGCTAAAATTTTACGAGAATGCTTAGGCCTAATCAGTAAGCTAGTGCTTATTCATTTTGGCGACTACGGGACACTGCGGTAGCAAAGACCAACAAGGTCAACACCAACGCGGTCGATGCAAGCGGCATATTTCGTGACGTTTATATAAAAATACTATGTATATTATGTCGACTGCGGGACTGCGGTAACAGGATTTGATGCGACATTTCAGTCGCTGGGTATTCTGAAGTTTAGCCCGTTCTTGTTCACTTCGGCTCATAGATCATTGAAGAACGAGGTAATATACATTGAACTGTGCAGCTCCGTAGCCGCGTAGCCCCGTAGCCCCGTAGTGTGTCTAGTTCTTGTTCTAAAAACATAAAAAAGAAAGAGCGTGCGCAAACTGCGTAGCCAAGTATCCCGATTTTAAGGGGTACAACTTCGAGTGGCGGGGTATTCTGCAGTTAAGCCACATGGTACAATGAGCATAAACCATAATAAACAAATGCACAACATTAACAACATCAACTAAAGAAACAGGTTAAACTTACCCCCAATTTCTTTTCTGTCACTTACATCGTGGCGAATTTTAGATACATAAATGAGTCGGTGAACCAGTTGTTTCTGCAAATATATCATGTCAATAAGGAAATTAATGATAAAAGCGAAGTTACATGATGTTTCGACGACTTCATGTCATCATTTCAAAAGTAATGTGAAATGTGAAGAAATTAACATAAGTATTTATACACAAGATGTTCGTCACAGCAATAAGCATGTACAAGTACAAGGAAGTGTTACGTTCTTACAAATGTTGGCCGTGTAGCACTTATATTTAAACAGACTTAACTGATAGAGTGTAATGTGCAGTGCTAGTTTTGTACCCCATATGAACCATGTGAGCGTTAGCCCTACTAATGAAAATGGCCCACACATGGACAGAGAAAAACTCTGACCAGGATGGGAATTGAACCCACGACCTTCGGGTTAGATCAATGCAGTCAGCTTGAGTTTCAGTCTTTTCTTTTGGATGAACAACATTTCAAAGATTAAGCACTCAAGCTTGCTTCGGAATTTCTTCAGTACTTTGAATTTCTCACGGAGGTTTGAAGGTCTCAAATTATGTTTGTCCGTAGATGTTTTCCGATTGCACATTGTTTGTGTTCCTCAACACGTTGGTGCAGATGCAGAGTGTGTACCCAATATTATTTGTATTGCACAAATCACATCTAAATTCATATTAAACAACAATATGCTGGTTAACTAAGGGAGGCTTGAAGTCCGTTACGTAATAAATCAAAAACGCGTGCGAGTGTTTGACCGGGGTTTCCAGACACCCAGAAACAGATTGTTTCTGGAAACCCCGGTCAAACACGACGCACGAGTTTTTGATATGGCTTCTAAAACTATTCACTTTTCTTTTAGGAATTAGGGGGTATTGCCTCAGTGCTCTAATTTCCCATGAGATTATCTATTTTAAAAATATTCAGAATGTGGGAAATTTCTTGATGTTCGTTGTAAGTCATGGGGGAGTGTAGATGACGGAGTCTTTCGCAGTGAATACCAAAAGCCTTTTTTGCTCTCCTAAACGTTGGGAAGAAGAATCAAAGTTGTTGCAAGGGAGTATTCCAAGACTCACAAACCTAAATGGGCAATAAAAGGTAAGACAGGAGACAGTATTTATAAGCTACTGTAGGTTCAATGCAAGATACTATTTTTGTGGAAGACTACATTTATTAGAAAATATATCAATCTTTTTAAATCTTCCTGTATTTTATTGAAGATGAAAAAATGTTTGTCAACGAAAAAAAAATGAATTGGCAGTGAAGCTGATTAATTATGATAATTAATTAAACTGAAGCATGTTCAATTTGTTTTGTTTTGATCCATAAATCTTGATGTCCAATGAGAAGACAGATGAAAACCACGCGTGGTTTTGATATGTGATCCAAAACACGTGTGGTTTTCATCTGTGTTTTCAATGGGTATCAAAACTCATGCACGCGACGAACTTAGCCATTTTTTATTGGCTATCAAACTTATGAATTATTAATGTATTTTAGAATTTTAAATCACCAACGATTCTTCTTGCTCGTAGAAATCGGCTGCAATTCAAGATTGATTTTTCTTCCGAGGTTGCGAAGCTGTTTGCGCACCCGCTTACCATTAATGGCCATGGAGATACTCAAAATAAACCTTCATCTGGAAACCTGTGTCTACACAAAGAAGACGAACAAAGGACGTGTTCTGCACGTCGAGAGTCACGTTGACAGCAGGTACAAACAGCCACTACTGAGAACTATGCTAGATCGTGCAAAACGCCTGTGGTATACACAAGAGTTCTTTTCGCAAGAATGTGGGAACTTGAAAGGGATATCAACCATACCATTACACTCCAGACCCACTTCATACACCATATGACAGCCCCATAAGGATCATTATACCCTATGAAGATCAGAAATTCGCCGACCTTTGTTCGCAAACAGCTTCGCAACCTCGGAAGAAAAATCAATCTTGAATTGCAGCCGATTTTTTCAAGCAAGAAGATCCTTGATGATTTAAGGACGGTGCCTACTAATTCAATACTTTTGGCCCGGTTTATGATTATGCAGAAAATGTAGATCTTAACAACTGTTATTGAAATCCAAAAAGAAAATTAGGGGTAACACGCATTTTTCAAAGATAATTGATGAATAATATTTGTAAAAAGCTTTAAAATACAAAGCAATGTATGGGGTTCTTTCTTAAATCGAAGCTTAATTATGTCTCAAAAATGCATGGTTAGCCCCACATTTCTCTGTGGATACGAAGAATACTTACTAAGACAGTTTTAAGCCGCGCAAAAATATCCCTGTATTAATAAGCACCACCCATAGGAGATCCGAGTATCTCGAGATGCGCAGAACGTATGCGCAATGACAATAGTAGGCGCCGTCCCAAAGAGTAACTGAACTGTGAAGCCTCCCCTAGTTAACCAGCAGAGTGTTGTTTATGAATTTATATGTGATTTGTGCGATACAAATTATATTTTAAAATATTGAAGATCCGTTACCAGGATTCATGATAAGAAATAAGTATAATCGTTCTCTGGTAAAACGTTTAAAAAGACTATGAGCTTTCGACAGACTGAACTGCTGTCTTCAACGGATAAAAACGTTTTTATCCGTTGAAGACAGCAGTTCAGTCTGTCCAAAGCTCATAGTCTTTTTAAACTTTTTACCAGAGAACGATTATACTTATTTCTTACAAATTATATTGGGTACACTCGCCGCCATCTGCACCAACGTGTTGAGGAGCACAAACATTCCGCAATCGGAAAACATCTTAAGGACGAACATAATTTCCTAACTTGTTTTTTTGTTCAGGATGATACCAACTTTTTAAGGCTCCTTAAAAGAAAGTTCCTTAAAAAAGGTTATTTTCGATCACTATCCTCTCTCCTGTTGTTTTCTCTATTCCCTGACTTACCGTATGTAAGTTGTGTGTGTTTAAATTTTAATTTTTTCTTAGTGTTTTTTAGTTATTATTTTGTTGTTGTTGTTGTGATTTTTCTTTTATACTGGTGCCTCCATTTAACAACTACTACTATTGCAATTTGACTATCACTTCGCCTCGTAGCTATCGTAGATTAGCATTTTAGTTATTTTCTAGGTGGCCTTATACCCTACACAAGTTGTATTGATTCTTGTTCTCTTCTCCTTTTTCATGTTTGGTATAAATCAACCTTGTTGTGTTGTTGTTGTTGTTGTTGTTGTTGTTGTTGTTGTTGTAGCAGTTGTTGTTATAGCTCATAAAACGTTGTGATAGTAACATTGATATATATTTACTCTCAACTCTGAGCCAGAGGACACGTAATAGCATCCTGGTATAAGGCAAATAAGAAAAGGCAGAGTATGAAACAGTTTGACTTCTTTACAGATAATAACCAAATTTTAATTTGAATGTCTTCTTACTCTGTCTTGGAGAACCAACATTTCTCTTGGAACAATCAATTGGACTAACTAAAAAATCAGCTTTCCTCCGTCCAAGCCCAGCCTTATAACCTAACTGTTGCTAAGTGTTAAATTACAAGTTAAAAGAAATGATCAGAAATTTCAGCAAGTCTCCTTTTGATATCCCTTCAGAATCTTTAAGGGACATCATACATGTTAGTTTGTTTGTTATTTTTTGTTTATTTATCCGTTTGAGCAGGTTGATGTTTCTGGCAGCTAGTCAGCTTACGTGGACCTGCTATACCCACCCCATACACTCACAAAGGACAGCCACAACGCCAGGAACTTGATCCCCTACTCTTCTCGAATAGTGTGTGGGTTCTTAACATCCCACAGGGAACTTATGAACATGGAATATATTTGTGAGATGGAGCCTAACTTTTATAGTCCTTATCCAAGAAGACTTGAAAGTTGAACCATTTGCAGCTGTAATTACAAAGGCAGCACTTTGTCCTCAATTATTTTAAGACCTGAGTGTTGGCCCGGCCACAGTCGAACTCACGGCCGCATGGCAGCCTGGTGCTCAACCAACTGAGCCACCAGTGCCAAAAAGGGTTCCAATCAGAAGTGGAAACACACATGTGACTGGAAAATTCCGAGCATGTGGTTAAATTTGTACCAAGCAAAAGAGCAGAAATCTACCAAAAGTTTGCTGGTGTACTCCGAAGAACACCTTCATACTGACGAAGAGTCAAAGGTCTTGCGCTCTGCTCCCCCAACTGATCACCACTCTTTTTTTCTGCTTGACAACCTGTCCAGGTTGCATGCTGTTTACTCCTGGCCCCTCTGCTGTCTGTATTTTCAGTCTCATTTCCTTTAGCAGCAACACTCTTCTGCCTAACTGCATGAGTCTGACCGTCTTTTCATGTTCAGGATTCATTAGGTGGTTGGCCTTGAATTTGACAAGATGAGTTAGAACATTGGTCAGGCACATCCTTCAGATCTCCAAGAATTCTCCAAGGTGTAGATCTGCTCCTCCAGTCCTAACCACTATGGATCTGTCATCGCATCAATGTTTCCCAATCTCTCTTTCTTCATGGCTGTAACCATCACAATACATCCCTTAATTCTCCTTTTATCAAATTTTCTCTTTGTATTGTACATTGTAC
>NC_090877.1:28455053-28525053 GCF_036669935.1 Montipora foliosa | reverse complement strand
TAATTTGGGTTCGCACCACAGACATTATAAGTACTATTAAATTTTCAACCTCGGATAATGCATTTCTCTTGCTCTGATTGGTTCACTCAATCTCGGTTATCAGCTCATATACTTTAGTTTGACCTTATATGGTAAATGATTGCGCTAAGCGTTGCTAAGCTAAAAGTGTTTTCGCCGGAAAGCAAAATTTCTCTCCAAATGAAGCACAAAAAAAAAATGTTTTTGTGGAAAGTTTGGATCAATTCCGACGTTTAGAAGTACGCGAAAAGGTAAGAAATGTTTTTGTGATGAGCCTGCGTCTGCGTGACCACCACGTATTACACAACATCGCGTCAGTTCTCATTACGTTCTTTCGATTTCGCTCGGACTTGCTCACTTTTTTCGCTCGTATTTCGTACTTTCTAAACTTTTGGAGTTAAGGAATTTCATAAAACAATTATTCCATTCGCGCTTGATGGATATGAGACTACTTATAGCCAACTCATATCCAACACGCGCTCATGGAATAATGGGCCCTTTGCAGGTTAGTGATCACATGGTACAAAAACCGCCAAACTGGAACGCAAATTGCGCACCGGGACATCTTAAACGAGGCAAGACAATTTAAATTTTCTTTGTTTTAGATGTCCCAGTGGGCAATTTGCGTCCCAGTATGGCGGTTTTGGTACCATGTGATCACTAACCTGCAAAGGGCCCATTGTTAATTAGCCTTAGCTCAAGTCAGTATATCCAGGGGGTATATTGATAACAAGAAAATGAAAAGTCATTGGACAAACTTGCGAATTCTGAACATAGCCAAGCTTGTTAATACACCAGAGTTCGAAGTCACGACGGCCTTCTCAAACCTTCTAGAGCTTACAGTCAGTGAATCGAAGTTTAGCGACAAGCATCTCATGGAAGTTTCCAAAATGTGTGATATGCTCCAAATGCTTATAGTTTCTGGTTGCGATATCACTGATCTCGGTATCGAGAATACCTCGTTAGAGAGTCTAATCTTCATCAACATTTCCAATTGCAAAAATGTTGACAGAGCGATCAATATGCCGCATTATTGAAAACTGGGAAACTGTATGTTTATGTGTCAGAGGCTTGAATCTTTCAGTCGTCCGGTTACAGGAACTCTACGTCGATGACATGGAAGCAGGAGTATTATTTTCGTGTGTTTTATGGACCGCACAAGAACGAACGTTCAGATATTGTCGCGAAAATATATGCCTAACTTGGACACATTGAGGGAATTGATTCTCTATCAAAACTGATCATATGACTCGACGAACGAAAATTGTTCCTCCAAATGGCGTGAGCTGTGTAAACTAGCAATTGACAAACTGATTTTTTTTCTGAAGACATGAACTGCCTATCTCTTTTTACCAGCAATCAACCGAACGTTTCTCGACAGGCATAGGTCAACCGGAAGTAGTATGTTTTCTTAAAATTTCCGTCAAACGAGTCAGCGGGTTTCAGTTTAAAGGAAAGTTAAGGAACTTTATTTAAGTGTCTATAGTCGTTCTAATGCTGGAGCACTAACTACGGACACCGTAAACGTAGGGTGGGGGGTAGGGGATTATTGAAAAAATTTAATAGCTGCCGGAAAATGTATTGCTGTGTCAGAAAAATTAATAGAAAGACTTGAAAGTCTTAAAATGTATTTATCCTTGGAATATCAGTCCATTTTGCATGAAAACATAAACAGTGCATGTTCGAAGAAATCAACCATCCGTCTCATTTTTCAAGCCCTTACGTAGACTTGCCACAATTCCACCTCACGAGAATCCCAGGAGGAAATGTTTTGTCGAGTGAAGAGTATTTTTCGGCCGCGAATCTACACCAGACGAAGGACTTTTGAAAGTCCAGCCCTTCAGATGTGTCATTTTCTCTTGGATGTGCATGGTCGCCCCCGATCATCGCATCTTGACTGCACCTGTCCATCTGTCCAAACTTTGTGGTTGTAGTCGCGGTCGTACGGAGCTGTTAAAATAAATCTTTTCGGATTGTGGAGCCAAGGGTAAGTTGATGACATTAAAAGACAAAATTAATTTTTTTCTAAATTAAAAATTTGTTTTACAAACACTTTGCAAGAGAGCGGGGATCAACATAAAGTTCAGGAAAACTGATCTCGATCAACAAGCCGGTCATCTCCTAGTGATCTTTGAGAGCCTTGGAGCAGCTTTGAGAATTACTTTGAGCGAAACTGAGAATACCTGAGAAAAACTGATCCGACTATTAGCAATCTGAGCTGTTCTTAGAACTACTGTTATTTTCAATATGGGCATGCGACGAAGTGAAAATTGGGAATAGTTTCAACAATACAGACTAGTCGTTGGCATGCATTCTGTTTATTTGGTGGGAAAGGAATTTCGAGGATGCTTCAAGGGAAAATTCTGATGTTCTGTCTTACTTTTGTTTTACTTAGAGGCCATTTACTTCCCAGTATTGAAATGTTTGGTTCACATTTACGAAATGTCGCAAATTTAATCATGTGTGGCTTACACAGATCTATTTGTATCGCCGTTACATTCCTGAGTTAATTCGACTCACAAATGACGTAGAAACAAACCCAGGTCCAGGAATTGTTGATCCAACTAAAATTATTGCCGCACCATACAGACAGGGTACCCGGTAACGTTGAAGTATTTGGTATGGCAAATGCAGGCACACAATCGGTGGCAATGTCTCTGTCGGCACATGTTTATAATTTCAGAAATCCAATAACCATATGGAATGGAAGAGCATTTTATCAGAAATGTTACGCGTGCTGATTTGCTAAAGAAATTATACATAATGCACTGACCATGTAAAAGTTATTCATTGACCAAGATGTCAGGGATATTTATCTTGTAATGTGGTTCCCAGTAACTGAAACAATTAACAGCTTAAAACTGCCATTTTGGATAATAAGGAACACAGCACAGGCTTTTTGATGTGGATTTCCAGCTACTGAATTAGTTGTGTTTTCCAGTGGCATGCAAAGCAAAAGATGAGTTTTATATGTCGTTTTTGTACGCAACGGTTCTGGACCAAAAATTGTACCGAAAGTATTTTCAGATGTAGATTCTGTTATTGATCTCTTTTGTTCTATATTCAAAGTAAATTTAATTGTTTTGAAACAAAGTGTGAGGTTGCATTTCTTAGATGTTTAAGTGAACTGTCGAATATTGACAGGAAAAAAATAATAAGAAAGCATAAATCTACTTCAGAAATTGTATAAAACATGATGAATACATAAAGGCCACCTTTTCCAGTGAAAATTTTTTGAAAAAACAACATATTTGCTATTACAGGCAAAAACCCCTTCCTATTTCATTATGTGCGTGAAGAGAAGAAACTCAATCGTGTCATATTACCATACGCAATTGCAACAACATAAATTTTCAGGATCAAACCGTTTCCATGAAGAACCTTTTCCTTGAATAATGACGCACAAAATAGACAAGCTTTCTTTCAAATAATTCTCACCTGAAGACTGTGCAGAGTTGAGTACAAATAAAATTATAACAACAGAGATCACAGATCCACTTAAGGTGTTCGATTCGTTCTCTGTCTTTGTTGAACCCATAAGTTACCAGAGAATTTTTCATTTGGTTTCAGTGTTCTACATAACAGCACACTTGGTAAAATATTAGAAATACAGCTCACTTCGACTTTGGCTCGACGGGCGATAGATTGTTGTCGAAGTCCATTACGCGTCGCTCTTAAGATTCCACATATTTATTTTTCACTGGCTGTCTTGTTTATCCAATTGACTTTTCATTATTGAGCTCCATAAGGGTATATCCACTAAAACGCCATTCACGTTACAAGCCTTTCGACGCCATTGCAGGTTAAGTTAATTATTCTACTGTGTCCACCAGAGAAAGCTATGCATTTCCACTACCCTCTCGATCCTAAGAAAATATGCGCAGAAGGCTCTATGCACAAAGACACCACTTGCAGGGGAGTGACAGGCAAGACTTTTACCGACACAGAAAAAAAAAGAAAACCAGGAAATAATTATTACCCATTGCCATACTGGCAGCCCAGTAATAAAGTTGGATAGTAGAAGTTGTAGTATTTACACGTAAATGATGTGAAACTGCATTTGGCGCCCGACCGTGAGTGCAAGGTGATGACTGTAGCAGTCCAATTTGCTTACAATCATTTCTTTGCAAGATTGAGCAATTTGAAATCACTTTACCTAAAGATTATAGACGGGACAAACAAGTAGGTTCAAAACTTAAGTAATATTCAGTAGCTTTTGCTGCATAACAACAATTTTTTCGATTCGGTATAAAACACTTAGAATAAAAGGCATACAGCGTAAAAACAAGCGTGGTGACCCCATCTTTTTATTGCATTTTTTAATGTCGAGTGTATGAATAAAAAAATCTGGATAGTACGTCATTTTCAAGGGAATTACCCCTATGATCAAAATTTTATCCCTTGAATTTTTAGGTTTATGACATAGAATTCCAGGAAAGTTTAATAATGCCGTTTACCGTTCGGAAATATCTGCATTGGTTTTGCAGATATTTAAGTTTGAAAAACATCATTCACTCAACCCAATAAAACATCAAGTATGTAAATAGAGCTATTTCGGTCAATTCGCAGCAGAGACCATTGAAACTTGGTAGACCAATAGTACTACAGGCAACACAATTGTGGCTATCAAGATATCGGTTCCCATGACAACTCACTCTTTTCCAGTTCCCTCCAACCTGATTTCAATATTTTGGTGAGCTTAAGCTAGAAAAACATTTAACAAGGCCACAAACTCAACCTAACATACTGTATTTACATACTTGCAGGATCATGCCGAAGAGGCACCATTGGCAAATATCAAAATATAACGCCAAAGGTGGCAAGCAAAGCCTTTAAAATCAGGGAGGTCTAGTAACAAAATTGGTATTTGCATATTGTGGAGCACATCTAATACAAATTGGCCGAGATATCTCTTTTCACCATCACCACCCAGTTTCATCCTTCTTAATTTGCTGATAAATTTTTTCCACGGAAAAAAGAATTTGCGGTTGAGAAGCAAGAAACAGTTTACCGTGGTGAAATGCCTCATTGCATTCATTTAATTTAGTTGCCCGCCTCACTGTGCTGAGGCAGAGTCATAAGATGCATGTGCTACGTTGTTGTTTGGTGGGTGTTAAATATGGTGTTTAAGGGCCCACAGACGGCTTTTTCGCGCGTTGCTAAGGAAGTGAAATATTGCTTCCGGCGACTGACCTCATACCAGAAAACCCACTCAAAGCAAAAATCACCACACAAACTGGTGTTTGCATCAAAGGTTTTTCCTCGCCCTTCCTCACACTCGTTCTCAGATCAACTGCGCATGCGTAAATGAAGTGACTTTCATGCTAAATTTTGGGCGGCCTTTAAATTGAATTAATATTTTTTTATATGGCACATTTCACCCCCAAATACAGAACATAGCTAAGCATTGATTTTTTCAAATCATCTTGTTTCAACATGTTATGTGTATTTCAGTATTGTTTATCTCTTTAAAAAGAACATTTTTCAAAATAAAAACAAAAGCATGCTTGGCTGGATGCAAAAACGAATACAAATTATCAAACCGCTGATCAAATACCCAAATTGTGTAGCACGTAGACAAATTTAGAGTTTTCTTTTATTGGTCATGACCATTGGTGTGGATTGATGACGTCATATTTAGGGTCACTGGTTAACAAAAGTTGGAAACTGACCGAAATAATGCCAAATTCTCTCAATTTAATAAACCTTTACATCCTCAGCAATGCCCCCCCCCCCCCCCAAAAAAAAGTTAGGACAATGAGCAAGCCACCGAGCCATGCGAGCCATAACTGCCAGTCATGCGAGCCAACATGGCAAGCCATGCAAGTCAAAATGCGAGTCACACAGTTATCGAAAGCTAACCGTGTTAAAATGGGTGCTTAGCCTTAGTAACTGTTTATCAACGCTATTTGAAATGGGTGCTCAGACTTGAACGCCAAATTTGCTTGGCTCGAATAACTCGCAGATTGCTCACCCCCCCCCCCCAAAAAAAAAAAAACAAAACAACATGTCAGTTGGCCCTTGAGGTGCGTGTTGACTTGTTGCAAACCCAAGACTTCGGATTGCTTTAGTCACAGGCGCACCAAGCTCAGTGTCAGCATGGCCGACATAAAATATAAGGATTTGTATGAAAATCCGATAAAAAGCTAAAGAAGATAATTACATGAAAAACAACTCAAATAAAAAGCCGGAAAGCATTGAAAGATGTGAGAATGAAAGCCGTAGTAAACAAACTTTTGAGCATTCATGCCGCTGTTTTTAGTTAATAGGATTTTGCCGGTATTAGGCTGTTCGCTATCGTAACTGTATTTTATCAAGCCTTCAAGGAATTAACATTAATTATGCAAATAAAACTTGTTGCCATAGTTTATCAAGCGTAAATTTCCCTGACTGTATTGACTCAAGCCTTCACGGAATATATTGACATACAAATAAAACTTTGTTCTCGTAGGATATAATGTGCTATGAATATTTTGGTGGCTGGACTTATTGAAGCCAGTGCAATTTAATTATTAGCATCTGAGAGAAAACACTCAAGTCGGGAGACCCAGGGGAATTTGCGCTTGATAAACAATGGGAACAAATTTTATTTGCATAATTAATTAATGTTAATTCCTTGAAGGCTCCATAAATACAGTTACGATCGTGAACAGCCTCCTACGTACAAAATCCCATTAACTAATAAAAGCAGCATGAATGCGCAAAAGTTTGTTTACTATGGCTTTCATTCTCGTCTTTCAATGCTTTCCGTCTTCACGAATGTGTTTGAACTTTGTCAACAAGGAGGCGTGACTGTGATTGGATGACGGAGTCAATGCAGTCATGCCAGTAGATCCAGGGGAATGAAGAGATTTTGCGGTTGACAAACTACGGTCTACCACCCCGGTAAGGGTCAGTTTGTTATCAACCGTCGAAGCCGTGGCCACTATGGTGCTAAAGCACCGCCTTCGCACGCTGTTTGTTGCAATATTCACCACCTGACGTTGCTCGCAGGACTGCTATTGCGTTGATGGTGGGTTGAGATGAAAGTTCAATCTTTGTTAATTGATTCTGATGTGAAATTGTGACCGTGGAATATTTTATCCAGGAATATTTGACTCAAACTGGTGGCACCTGAGAATTTAGTCTCCAGCCTTGGGATTTTATTATAATCGTTGACAACCACGAAATTGAGAAATGGCTCAAATCGCGTCGGATCTGGAAAATAACCACACAGGAAGAAAGCTATTTTTATTTTGACTTAGGGTGCTTCGTTTTCGATCTTTGGGTGCTTCGTGCTTAGGTCTTCGTTTTCGATTACTACCCGCGCCCGCGTTGGATTCAGCCTTCCTGAAATTTTGCGACATGTAAGTTGATTATGACAATGTATAACCGCTTACCCTTAATATTGAGAACGGAAGCCCATTCATGAGCAGCTGAAACTTACACTCTTTAGTCTCCTACCTTATTTGGGCGCGAGTTCTTTCTATAATAAGGTCAAATAAAGACAATCGACCAGTATCAAACACTGAATCTTCTTCTGCTGCACCCGGACTCGCCGCCATGATTTTCTCGTCGACTTTCTCGTCTGTTTCCATGGTAAAAGGTTTGGCATTTGTTTGGCATCGTTTGGCATCGTTTGGCATAAATAATCAGGACAATGATCAGCGGTTTTATTGCGTATGCGCAGTGTTCTCACGAGCTTGCCTTGGAGACGAGGAGACGAAGAAAACATGTCATACAGAGATTTGAGAAGTAAGTGACCAAATTCCAAGTTTGGACGATAATTGAATTGCTTTGGAAATACAAATCAAATATTTTACTATTCTTCCAACCAGTGGAGCGAGAACTGACTTAGTATTTTGTTGATATTTGCATAGATTTTACAGAAATGATGAGAGCTCTTGGTTACCCAAGACTGATATCCATGGAGAACTTTCGTTCCCCTAATTTTCCGTTGGTTGCCGAAGTGTTGATGTGGCTTGTCAGAAGGTATAGCAATATCATTTCTGCGAGGTCAACTACCTCTATGTCAGCACTGTAAAGTTCACTTGGCTTCTAGTTTATTATTAGGTTATTATTATGCACCTATCAATGTTAAGCCCCAGGTCGAGGAGGGGCAGACCCAGGGGAATTGTCATTTTCATGGAAGATGGAAATTCCCACTCCTTGGCCAACATATCTCTACCTCTGAAATGACTATTATCGACAATTCGTGATTTTCCCTGGAATGTCTGTTATCGTCATTTTTGGATGACTCTGTCCCAGGACTTGTGGTAGCAGATGAAAAGAAAAAAAGAAAAATGGCATCACTGGAAGGGATTTGAACCCAATGTGAAGGAACTGTTTTTATCCACTTAACAACTAAAGATCAACTGGCTGACAATTGCTCTGATTATTTATCAAATCTAATATTATTAGTACACACAAAATCATTGCTGAATAGTGGTCAAGTCTAGTACCTTGATTTTAAAATGGTTAGCTTTCTCTTAAGGTTTGGTAACTGACATTTTCTCCTTTTTAAACTTGTTTCTTAGCTGGTGATAAGACACGTTTACAGCAGCATGCGGAAGAAAGAATATATCAATATCTTTTAAAAAAGTGTTTTGACAGTTAGCGATACAGTAGTCTAGTGGTTAAGTGAAAGGGTTATTAATCGAACATTCCCAGGTTCAAGTCCAGCGAGTTTAGGCATTGGGGTTCGGATTTTAAAAATATATCCATTTCCCATAATCCGTATCAAGCGCTAAGCGTCCTAAATTGACGATAATAGTCAATTTAGAGAAACTTTAGGAATTGTCGATAATAGGCATTTCAGAGGTAGAGGATGGGTTTCCTGGGCACCTACAGACTGTCAAATTCCCCCACCCCCGGGCATCTGCGGATCATCACATTCCTGCCCTGGCGTACCTTTTTTCATTAGATTTACATTCTTGGAACACCAATTTTCTTGACTGTCTATTTCAAATTCCCTTTTAACAGCTGATGGAAATTGTCGTGTAACAGGAAACCTTTCTCACGGCACTGGACAAGAACCTAACATTTAGCAAACAACATCAATCAAGCATGCACAATTATAGAGTGGAAAATTCATGATATGTAGAAGTATATGTTGCAGTTAATTTTTCATTTCAGTTAATTTTTACTGGGTTGCCAGTATGGCAAACCCAGTCGGGATCTGCGTTTCATGTGTTTGTTTTATTTATTTTCTTTTTTTTTTTTTTTTTCCGTGGCGGTAAAAGTCTTGCCTGTCACTCCCCTGCTAAGTGGTGTCTTTGTGCATAGAGCCTTCTGCTCCTATTTTCTTAGGATAGAGAGGGTAGTGGAAATGCATAGATTTCTCTGGTGGACACAGTAGAATAATAAACTTACCCGCAATGGCGTCAAAAGTCATGTAACGCGAATGGCGTTTTAGTGGATCTTTGAACAAAATATACCCTTATGAAGCTCAATAATGGCAAGTCATTTGGATACGAACAAGACAGGCGGTGGAATCTTAAAAGCGACGAGTAATGGACTTCGACAACAATCTGTGGCCCGTCAAGCCGAAATCAAAGTGAGCTGCATTTCTAAGATTTTACCGAGTGTGCTATTACAGTACCGCTCGAAACTATTAGTGCATTTTCATGCGCTAATACCTCGTCTTTGCCGATAGTGTTTACCATGAAATCACCTAGGTTGGACGAAAAACGCAACCGAGGCAAAGACGAAAGCAACCGAATGCTGCGGCCGACTTAATTGCGGTAATGTGCCGCAAGAAAACACTGGTACTTTGCAAAGCATTGTTTAATATTATCACACATAGATCCCCAATGTAAAGAATGAAGATCCAAAGTGTTTTTCACATCTCCGAAGCAACGCAACGCAATGTTTAAATATGTTAATCTCATTTTGCCGTGACAGCTTAGAACAGAGAATGTTGATAAAGTTTCATTATGCCTAATTCTTACATCTTTATGTTAATAACTTGTAAGTTTTTCGCTATCATGATGAACAGTTTCTTCGAAAAGGGTGAAAGGACATTTCTTTAAAAAACTGTGTGGATTATGCATATTAAACTTAAGTCGCCGCCAGTGCAGTCCGACAGGAAATGTGTAATAATTTAGAATGAAAAGCGCTTCAAATTTTGCGTCCAGTCCAAATAGAAATGTTTACGGGATAGTTGTTGAAAAGCTCTAACTTTGAACTAAACCTTACTACAACATGTAATGACTTAAAGATTTTATACACCAGCGAAGAACCGTAACTGTATTCCCGAAGTTTCTTAGCAACTCCTGACCACTCCTTGTCGCGCGTTAATTACGATCATTTCTGATGCAAAATATTAAGTGGCAGGTAATTTCAGCAGTTGAGCTTGAAGTTCAGAAATATTCATTCCTCTGAATTGTTAAGATTAACTTAAATTAATGCTTCAACGATCACACGATAGACAATTTCAATGAAGCCTCTGACAATTTGGCGAGTTAAAACGTAAATTAACTATTAAGCTGCATGCTTCCGTCACGCAACGAGAGCAATAGCTCATGAAATATGTTGTTCGATTCGAACTGCTTAAACAAGTTTGTAACAAATGGAGAGCCACGTTTCTTGAACGGCTGACAATTACTTGTAAAGTTAATCGTTTTTTTCCATCTTTCGGTCAATAAGATCGAAATGACTTTCGCATATCTTTCAAGGCCGGCCACTCGACGAGCAGGGTCACCGTTAAGACGAGTTTCCCAAACACGGTAATTTCTTGATAGAATTTCTGCCGATCTTATAACATCTGTATTAAAACAGATTTCGAACAACTTTTAGAAATCTTGTCGTTTGCTGGAAAAAGAAAAAACGATCAACACTTTATGAAAGCGACTTTATTATAATCGAATGTGCCAAACTTCACAGATTGTAAATACGGCAAATACGCACACTAATTATCGCTGCGATTGATCCGCAAAAATATGCAGATTTCTTTGATAGCATCTGCTCCAAATAAAAGCATACTGCATCCTCTCTTAACCGCAGCGTAAATCAAACCTGAAAAAATCTCGGTAAACCTCGGCTTTCGGTTTACAACGTAGACAAGGTTTTAAAGGCTAACCCTAAACCTCCGGTCAAACTGGGGATTGAACCTGCGGTTTCACCCTAGTCAGAAACCGTGGCAAATGCACCAAATAGTTTCACAAGCGGTACTGTACATGTATTTAGAAACACTGAAACCCAATGGAAAATTCTGCTGGTAACACGTTACGTATGGGTTTCCAACAAAGACATAGAACGAATCGAACGACACACTTAAGTGGATCTGTGATCAACTCTGTGCACAGTCTTCAGGTTAAAAAAAAACTGTTGAAATCTGACGCCAAGAATTCTTTGAAAAGAAAGCTTGTCGTCTATTTTGTGCTTCCTTATTCAAGGACAAGGTTCTTGCATATGGAACCTGTGACGGGTTTGATCCTGACATTTTAGTTTGTTGTACGAGCCTCGAAGGAGTTTGAAAATTTGAATATTTTTCGCTGTTTCTCAGCAATGGATACTCGCTGGACCTTGAAACTTGGTTAAGGGGAAGTAAATTTATCCGTGTAGCCATCGCCGGAGTTTGAGCGTGACTGATGCCGGAGAAGTGTGAAAATTTTTCGGCGAGATCTGAGGTAAGTTAGAAATGAGTTGCCCAGCCTTTCCTTTATAACTCGGGAATTTGAGAAGTCGCTTAAATCGCATTCAATCAGGCAAAAAACCACACAAAAAGCGAGAAATTCACCACGACAATACAGTACGGCTTTTTTATTGAGAACTTTTGCGGGTAAATATCTTTTTCTGTCTGTTATCGAGATTCCCATACAAATCCTTATAATTGTTTTCCGACTCTGGGCACACCTGTGGTATTATGCTTTAAAATGGAGAAATCACGATGATACTCGAGAAGCCGGTTCTTCGTTTTAAGTTCTTTTATTTCGCACTCCGCACACATCATGACAACATCTGAAAAATTAAGCTTTTTCCGAATCCTGTTGGCAAAACGGCCATTACATCTATACAGTTAAAGAGATGGCGCATTGACACTTCTTTTTTTCCTTTGCAATGTAAAACCCGAGACCCGATTCGCTCAGCTTCGACACACGATTCAAAACATTCCACATCTTCCACCATTGCCTTTGTCACGCTAGAACTTAGGAGAAATATTTTGCTCCAGAATTTGTCACCTGTCAATCATTGTGACTGTGCCGTACCAATCAGAAGCCCCCGTTCGTGGGGGAACGGGTTTTTTCAAAAATAGGGGGTCTTCTTGCAAGCGTTCCCTCAGTCTCTTGCCCCAACTTTCGCGCGGCCAGTTTCCAGAAAATCGGTTCGAAGCTCTTCTGTCGAACAGGAACGCTTGCTACGCAGGCTAAATGCAAACGGTCGGCGACGATTTGGGCCGCGTTTTCAATCTCGTACCCAGAGTCCTCGGGCATCGACTCCATTTTTCCCAGAAAACGTGGGTTCCGGTCCGGATTTCGTATGCTTCAGTTTAAACGGAAGCAGAAAAGAGAAAACCGTAAACAGTAGAAATGGCGGGGTTGAAAGTGTTCGAGAAACAAGAATTTTAGCCTTACACACAAAGAAACTGGAGAAATGATCATTGGCTTGCTGTAAGAGCAAGTGAAGATGAAACCTCTGACGCTTTCGGTGAGTGTATTTTTAGTGTTTCAGCGTACATTCCATCGTTCAGAATGCAATGAGAATGCCATCGTGCAAGCAACACGATCGACAAATTTTTTTGTGGAAACGACACAAATGTCCTCTTCTTCTACAATTTGATGTTTCCGTAATTCTGAATGGCTTCGACAAGACCTATTTCCACGGATTTCTCCTCAAAGAGACTGATGTAATGTTTTCCCACGGTACTTTTGCAACAGCAACAGTAATCACTTTTTAGCAGCGTGGGAAAATTCCCTTGCGGTATAAGACATAATTCAAACCTCGTCGTTTATTATTTTTGTAATTTATACATTTCTGAGATAGAAAAAATCAAACAGCACTGAAAGTAGTTTTAGATTTTGAATCTCCCTCCAAATTCTGGGGTTTCCGAATTACTTTACGACTTCCTGTTCAGTATTCTCTACTCCCAAATGCTTCATTTTTCGCGCGCTTTCTGTGGCTCGAACTGGCTACACGGCCATACTACGTCAACTATACTTCTTACACAGTCAACGCTTTTCTTGTTCAGGTGGAAAACGTTTGGAAAATGTTTTCTTTCTGCATTTTTTGCTGGTTTCAATCCAGTTTGACATATCATGATAGCTGTGGTCCACACTGGCGGCTACGCAGTTATTCAAGTCAAGCATCGGAGGGATATAAAACTTGAAGCTGAGTGGTTATTTTTAATTTGGTTAGAGCTGCTTTTTTTCTCTCACGTGATCAAGATTTGTCCATCGAGGATGGACAAATATGCAAATTTTTTTCAAAATGGCGGCAAGGAATAAGGTGAGAGAAATCTGGGTACGACAACTGCCAACAAACAAAATGGAGTACGAAGGGGGGTACGAAGGGGGAACCCAAGCTGTAAAATTTGATGTAAGAAACCAAAAATACGGATGGATGAATGCACGAGCAACGAGAATGCGGTAGTTGACAGAGAAATCTTGCTTTTCTTTTCATTTCATGTTATTTTAAACCAATGCAATTTTATAGACGGCTATTATTCTCGGGGCTGTGATTTTTTAAACAGTTTGGAAACAGCCATTGCATGCAGTTTCACCCGTAACATCACAGACATTTGATTACCGAAAAATCCAGTGAGCTAAGGTTTAATGAAAGCCTTGTTCTAGCTATTTAGTGATGGAGGAGGTGTTCGCTGTCTTCCGTAATGTATAGTTTATATTGCATGTTTATTTTCAATCATTAAACCTAATTATATTATCATTAATTTTTCATACAGTTGATTGATTATCTGATTTCTTATCGGTGTATATGAGCCTTCTGACAACGACTTTCCCCAGTATACATTGACCCAAAGCTATTTTCCTAAAAGAAGTATTATATTATTACCACCACATAGCTGTGGTACTGTCATTGGATGCGTTCCGTGACAGCATTGCCGAGTCTAACAGTGAAGATAAATTATTTGTTTCATTGAAACTTCTGCCCACTCCTGGATAATGGTTCAAACTCTACCTTTTGCTCGCTCAGGCTTTAACAACATCTTCTTATTAGTGGAAAGAAATAAGACTTTGAATGGCACTATGGGCAGAACTGAAGAAGTGGCGCACCTCATCGTTAAAAGATTTAGAAGCCTCTGACTTAGATGAGAATGTCGTCATTCCTCTGCATGAGACGTAGCCAGACCAATTATGAAGTTGATAGAGATGAAATCCCTAAACAAGGAGACATAGAATGATAGCCACATCTACGTGGCTATGTCCTTCTACCTGATCTGAATTCTCAAGTGGAATTGTTAGTTGAAGCTGATGTTCCTGAAGCCCTTAAGCCCAAAGAAAATTATCCCTGCTGTTGATGGAGGCCCATACGCCACAAGAGTTGACCTTTCTGGGTTCTTAACGGCCCACCGAAAGAAAGTTGAAGTATGTTCCATCCTCCAGTTTCATCCTATGTGTGTAGCCCGTGCCAACTTCCGCCACATCTCTCAGTGACGATTGAAGCCTATGTTAAGATGATTTTTGGAAGTCTTGAACATCACAGAAGATTCAAGCTAAGCAGTGCGAAGATGGTCTTATCAGCTGTCACTTTCTTTGAAGAATGTCTCTCAAGATGCCAATAAATAGAGTCCGGGCTGAACACAGAGCTCTTTATCTCAAATTTAAGCTCCCGAAGGGTGTTTCAATAATTCAAAGCTAACCGTTTTAAAAATGGGTTCTTAGATTAAATACTGTTTATCAGCGCTATTTGAAATGGGTTCTTAGACTTAATACTGTTAATCAGCGCTATTTGAAATGGGTTCTTAGACTTAAATACTGTTAATCAGCGCTATTTGAAATGGGTGCTTAGACTTAAATACTGTTTATCAGCGCTATTTGTAGCCAGTCTGCAGTCTGCAAATGTCAGACACCGATCTGTAAATCTGTATTGCAAAAAGACACGTGTTCCCGCGGCGTTTTAGCTTTATACACAAGCCAAGTAGACATGACCATGTACGTTACGGAGCGGCAAAAGTAGAGACTTTCTAGAAAGACAATTAACACACCTGTCAACAAACTTGAATTCCGCACAATCACCGATAGCAGGAAAGCCTATATATCGTCATGTGAAAGAAGATAATAATCAATAAATTATTGGACACATTCGTGTTAACAATTATTAGTTAACAAGGAAATATAACATCATGTTCGTAAAAGTCGCGGACCAAGGACACCATACTGTAGTGACGCAATCAAGCACATGGACAACATTGAGAGGAGGTTTCCCTTTGAAAAAGAGAATTGTAATGATCAAAACGTTTTGGAGTCTGTTCCAATCCATGACAGAGCCAAGGAAGTTAAAGAGCTGGATTTCCTATCGAGAGATCTCTAGGCAAATTGTGGTCCGTCCAAGAAGAAAAGTTCTCCTTCAAACTCAACGGAAGAAATGACTAGGCAACGAAAACACGAAGTAAGGGATTTTGTCTACAATCAGCTCAATATATGACCTGCGCGGATTGGAAGTGCCTTTCATCTGCCCTCAGTTGGGATGACGAGATCCCTAACTACTACTTGTCCCGTTGGCGAGCTTGGCAAAATGAATCACTGAAACTTTCCGAGTTCTTAGTTGACAGATACGTCAAGCCTTAAACTTTGGCAGAATTGTCAATAGCCAAATTCATCACTTTTGTGATGCTTGTCAGTCTGCCTATGGCTCAGTTTTTCACCTTCACCTGGTCAATTTGAATGGACAGATTCACTGTTCTTTCCTGATCAGGAAATCCCATCTCGTCTCATTGAAGCAAAGCACTAACTACTCCCAGTTTGGAGTTAGCTGCCAGCACAGTTAGTATCCACTTGAACAGAATGATAAAGAAAAAACTGGAAATGGCTATTGACACCATCATCTTCTTGACGATAGCATGACTGTCATACGCTACATCGAGAAAGAATCGAAACGTTTCCCGCACTTATGTTGCAAAATGTGTTCTATCATCAGAGAGGAGGTCTAATCCTTTACAGCGGAAATAAATTGATACCAAGTCTAATCCTGCCGATGATGCACCCAGGAGCCAGTGCAGAACAAACTTTGGGTAAAGGGGCTGGCCTTTCTTTCAAGACCGGAATCCGAATGGGCGATTCATGCCCAAAGCACAGAGGAGTTTCCTGATGGCAATCCCGAAGTTGCTTGCTGTTCAAGTCAGTAAAGCTTACGCAAGCTTTGCTTTTATCGTTCAGCGGTTCTCATCTTGGTTCAAATTGCTAAAGTTTATTTCCATGTGTCTTCACTGTCAGAGAAGATTTATTATACAGAAGAGACAACGGAAACAAGACAACAGCAGTTTTCGCAAAAAATCCTATTGCAAGTTAGTGTCACTTCCAGAATTGGTTATGTGTACAGTGCTGCCTCCCAAAGCTGTTAAGTGGTACTGGTGCAATTTATTAAGCACATAGTAACGCACCAGAGCGCCAGTGCAGTGTACTATAATTATTCCGTGCACTAATGTAATCCTTAAGTGCACCGGTGCAGTGCAGTAGTGCTCCAGTGCAGTAGTGCTCCAGTGAGAAGTTTAAATGTTGCAAATACTAAACAATTTGTTACTCAGGGTACACGCTCTACAGTTTTCGTGACTGCATGGCACAAAACGCTTGTTATGAATTTTAATTTACTTTCCGAAAATGTGATTTTGCACATAGTTAGCTTTGTTTCCTTAAGCTTCTTCGACGAACTATTTCTCTTGTTTGAAAGAAGTGGCATACAATTTTTGATGACCCAGCACTTGTGAGATGCTTCTTCTGAAGAGTTTCAATCAATGCGTTTGAGTGAAAATCTTACCTACCAGCAGCTGCAGAATATCGTCGAAAGAGTAATTTGGGTTCGCACCACAGACATTATAAGTACTATTAAATTTTCAACCTCGGATAATGCATTTCTCTTGCTCTGATTGGTTCACTCAATCTCGGTTATCAGCTCATATACTTTAGTTTGACCTTATATGGTAAATGATTGCGCTAAGCGTTGCTAAGCTAAAAGTGTTTTCGCCGGAAAGCAAAATTCTCTCCAAATGAAGCACAAAAAAAAATTTTTTAGTGGAAAGTTTGGATCAATTCCGACGTTTAGAAGTACGCGAAAAGGTAAGAAATGTTTTTGTGATGAGCCTGCGTCTGCGTGACCACCACGTATTACACAACATCGCGTCAGTTCTCATTACGTTCTTTCGATTTCGCTCGGACTTGCTCACTTTTTTCGCTCGTATTTCGTACTTTCTAAACTTTTGGAGTTAAGGAATTTCATAAAACAATTATTCCATTCGCGCTTGATGGATATGAGACTACTTATAGCCAACTCATATCCAACACGCGCTCATGGAATAATGGGCCCTTTGCAGGTTAGTGATCACATGGTACAAAAACCGCCAAACTGGAACGCAAATTGCGCACCGGGACATCTTAAACGAGGCAAGACAATTTAAATTTTCTTTGTTTTAGATGTCCCAGTGGGCAATTTGCGTCCCAGTATGGCGGTTTTGGTACCATGTGATCACTAACCTGCAAAGGGCCCATTGTTAATTAGCCTTAGCTCAAGTCAGTATATCCAGGGGGTATATTGATAACAAGAAAATGAAAAGTCATTGGACAAACTTGCGAATTCTGAACATAGCCAAGCTTGTTAATACACCAGAGTTCGAAGTCACGACGGCCTTCTCAAACCTTCTAGAGCTTACAGTCAGTGAATCGAAGTTTAGCGACAAGCATCTCATGGAAGTTTCCAAAATGTGTGATATGCTCCAAATGCTTATAGTTTCTGGTTGCGATATCACTGATCTCGGTATCGAGAATACCTCGTTAGAGAGTCTAATCTTCATCAACATTTCCAATTGCAAAAATGTTGACAGAGCGATCAATATGCCGCATTATTGAAAACTGGGAAACTGTATGTTTATGTGTCAGAGGCTTGAATCTTTCAGTCGTCCGGTTACAGGAACTCTACGTCGATGACATGGAAGCAGGAGTATTATTTTCGTGTGTTTTATGGACCGCACAAGAACGAACGTTCAGATATTGTCGCGAAAATATATGCCTAACTTGGACACATTGAGGGAATTGATTCTCTATCAAAACTGATCATATGACTCGACGAACGAAAATTGTTCCTCCAAATGGCGTGAGCTGTGTAAACTAGCAATTGACAAACTGATTTTTTTTCTGAAGACATGAACTGCCTATCTCTTTTTACCAGCAATCAACCGAACGTTTCTCGACAGGCATAGGTCAACCGGAAGTAGTATGTTTTCTTAAAATTTCCGTCAAACGAGTCAGCGGGTTTCAGTTTAAAGGAAAGTTAAGGAACTTTATTTAAGTGTCTATAGTCGTTCTAATGCTGGAGCACTAACTACGGACACCGTAAACGTAGGGTGGGGGGTAGGGGATTATTGAAAAAATTTAATAGCTGCCGGAAAATGTATTGCTGTGTCAGAAAAATTAATAGAAAGACTTGAAAGTCTTAAAATGTATTTATCCTTGGAATATCAGTCCATTTTGCATGAAAACATAAACAGTGCATGTTCGAAGAAATCAACCATCCGTCTCATTTTTCAAGCCCTTACGTAGACTTGCCACAATTCCACCTCACGAGAATCCCAGGAGGAAATGTTTTGTCGAGTGAAGAGTATTTTTCGGCCGCGAATCTACACCAGACGAAGGACTTTTGAAAGTCCAGCCCTTCAGATGTGTCATTTTCTCTTGGATGTGCATGGTCGCCCCCGATCATCGCATCTTGACTGCACCTGTCCATCTGTCCAAACTTTGTGGTTGTAGTCGCGGTCGTACGGAGCTGTTAAAATAAATCTTTTCGGATTGTGGAGCCAAGGGTAAGTTGATGACATTAAAAGACAAATTAATTTTTTTCTAAATTAAAAATTTGTTTTACAAACACTTTGCAAGAGAGCGGGGATCAACATAAAGTTCAGGAAAACTGATCTCGATCAACAAGCCGGTCATCTCCTAGTGATCTTTGAGAGCCTTGGAGCAGCTTTGAGAATTACTTTGAGCGAAACTGAGAATACCTGAGAAAAACTGATCCGACTATTAGCAATCTGAGCTGTTCTTAGAACTACTGTTATTTTCAATATGGGCATGCGACGAAGTGAAAATTGGGAATAGTTTCAACAATACAGACTAGTCGTTGGCATGCATTCTGTTTATTTGGTGGGAAAGGAATTTCGAGGATGCTTCAAGGGAAAATTCTGATGTTCTGTCTTACTTTTGTTTTACTTAGAGGCCATTTACTTCCCAGTATTGAAATGTTTGGTTCACATTTACGAAATGTCGCAAATTTAATCATGTGTGGCTTACACAGATCTATTTGTATCGCCGTTACATTCCTGAGTTAATTCGACTCACAAATGACGTAGAAACAAACCCAGGTCCAGGAATTGTTGATCCAACTAAAATTATTGCCGCACCATACAGACAGGGTACCCGGTAACGTTGAAGTATTTGGTATGGCAAATGCAGGCACACAATCGGTGGCAATGTCTCTGTCGGCACATGTTTATAATTTCAGAAATCCAATAACCATATGGAATGGAAGAGCATTTTATCAGAAATGTTACGCGTGCTGATTTGCTAAAGAAATTATACATAATGCACTGACCATGTAAAAGTTATTCATTGACCAAGATGTCAGGGATATTTATCTTGTAATGTGGTTCCCAGTAACTGAAACAATTAACAGCTTAAAACTGCCATTTTGGATAATAAGGAACACAGCACAGGCTTTTTGATGTGGATTTCCAGCTACTGAATTAGTTGTGTTTTCCAGTGGCATGCAAAGCAAAAGATGAGTTTTATATGTCGTTTTTGTACGCAACGGTTCTGGACCAAAAATTGTACCGAAAGTATTTTCAGATGTAGATTCTGTTATTGATCTCTTTTGTTCTATATTCAAAGTAAATTTAATTGTTTTGAAACAAAGTGTGAGGTTGCATTTCTTAGATGTTTAAGTGAACTGTCGAATATTGACAGGAAAAAAATAATAAGAAAGCATAAATCTACTTCAGAAATTGTATAAAACATGATGAATACATAAAGGCCACCTTTTCCAGTGAAAATTTTTTGAAAAAAACAACATATTTGCTATTACAGGCAAAAACCCCTTCCTATTTCATTATGTGCGTGAAGAGAAGAAACTCAATCGTGTCATATTACCATACGCAATTGCAACAACATAAATTTTCAGGATCAAACCGTTTCCATGAAGAACCTTTTCCTTGAATAATGACGCACAAAATAGACAAGCTTTCTTTCAAATAATTCTCACCTGAAGACTGTGCAGAGTTGAGTACAAATAAAATTATAACAACAGAGATCACAGATCCACTTAAGGTGTTCGATTCGTTCTCTGTCTTTGTTGAACCCATAAGTTACCAGAGAATTTTTCATTTGGTTTCAGTGTTCTACATAACAGCACACTTGGTAAAATATTAGAAATACAGCTCACTTCGACTTTGGCTCGACGGGCGATAGATTGTTGTCGAAGTCCATTACGCGTCGCTCTTAAGATTCCACATATTTATTTTTCACTGGCTGTCTTGTTTATCCAATTGACTTTTCATTATTGAGCTCCATAAGGGTATATCCACTAAAACGCCATTCACGTTACAAGCCTTTCGACGCCATTGCAGGTTAAGTTAATTATTCTACTGTGTCCACCAGAGAAAGCTATGCATTTCCACTACCCTCTCGATCCTAAGAAAATATGCGCAGAAGGCTCTATGCACAAAGACACCACTTGCAGGGGAGTGACAGGCAAGACTTTTACCGACACAGAAAAAAAAAAGAAAACCAGGAAATAATTATTACCCATTGCCATACTGGCAGCCCAGTAATAAAGTTGGATAGTAGAAGTTGTAGTATTTACACGTAAATGATGTGAAACTGCATTTGGCGCCCGACCGTGAGTGCAAGGTGATGACTGTAGCAGTCCAATTTGCTTACAATCATTTCTTTGCAAGATTGAGCAATTTGAAATCACTTTACCTAAAGATTATAGACGGGACAAACAAGTAGGTTCAAAACTTAAGTAATATTCAGTAGCTTTTGCTGCATAACAACAATTTTTTCGATTCGGTATAAAACACTTAGAATAAAAGGCATACAGCGTAAAAACAAGCGTGGTGACCCCATCTTTTTATTGCATTTTTTTAATGTCGAGTGTATGAATAAAAAAATCTGGATAGTACGTCATTTTCAAGGGAATTACCCCTATGATCAAAATTTTATCCCTTGAATTTTTAGGTTTATGACATAGAATTCCAGGAAAGTTTAATAATGCCGTTTACCGTTCGGAAATATCTGCATTGGTTTTGCAGATATTTAAGTTTGAAAAACATCATTCACTCAACCCAATAAAACATCAAGTATGTAAATAGAGCTATTTCGGTCAATTCGCAGCAGAGACCATTGAAACTTGGTAGACCAATAGTACTACAGGCAACACAATTGTGGCTATCAAGATATCGGTTCCCATGACAACTCACTCTTTTCCAGTTCCCTCCAACCTGATTTCAATATTTTGGTGAGCTTAAGCTAGAAAAACATTTAACAAGGCCACAAACTCAACCTAACATACTGTATTTACATACTTGCAGGATCATGCCGAAGAGGCACCATTGGCAAATATCAAAATATAACGCCAAAGGTGGCAAGCAAAGCCTTTAAAATCAGGGAGGTCTAGTAACAAAATTGGTATTTGCATATTGTGGAGCACATCTAATACAAATTGGCCGAGATATCTCTTTTCACCATCACCACCCAGTTTCATCCTTCTTAATTTGCTGATAAATTTTTTCCACGGAAAAAAGAATTTGCGGTTGAGAAGCAAGAAACAGTTTACCGTGGTGAAATGCCTCATTGCATTCATTTAATTTAGTTGCCCGCCTCACTGTGCTGAAGGCAGAGTCATAAGATGCATGTGCTACGTTGTTGTTTGGTGGGTGTTAAATATGGTGTTTAAGGGCCCACAGACGGCTTTTTCGCGCGTTGCTAAGGAAGTGAAATATTGCTTCCGGCGACTGACCTCATACCAGAAAACCCACTCAAAGCAAAAATCACCACACAAACTGGTGTTTGCATCAAAGGTTTTTCCTCGCCCTTCCTCACACTCGTTCTCAGATCAACTGCGCATGCGTAAATGAAGTGACTTTCATGCTAAATTTTGGGCGGCCTTTAAATTGAATTAATATTTTTTTATATGGCACATTTCACCCCCAAATACAGAACATAGCTAAGCATTGATTTTTTCAAATCATCTTGTTTCAACATGTTATGTGTATTTCAGTATTGTTTATCTCTTTAAAAAGAACATTTTTCAAAATAAAAACAAAAGCATGCTTGGCTGGATGCAAAAACGAATACAAATTATCAAACCGCTGATCAAATACCCAAATTGTGTAGCACGTAGACAAATTTAGAGTTTTCTTTTATTGGTCATGACCATTGGTGTGGATTGATGACGTCATATTTAGGGTCACTGGTTAACAAAAGTTGGAAACTGACCGAAATAATGCCAAATTCTCTCAAATTACTAAACCATTACATCCTCAGCAATGCCCCCCCCCCCCCCCCAAAAAAAAGTTAGGACAATGAGCAAGCCACCGAGCCATGCGAGCCATAACTGCCAGTCATGCGAGCCAACATGGCAAGCCATGCAAGTCAAAATGCGAGTCACACAGTTATCGAAAGCTAACCGTGTTAAAATGGGTGCTTAGCCTTAGTAACTGTTTATCAACGCTATTTGAAATGGGTGCTCAGACTTGAACGCAAAATTTGCATGGCTCGCATAACTCGCAGATTGCTCACCCCCCCCCCCCCCAAAAAAAAAAAAAAAAAAAAAATGTCAGTTGGCCCTTGAGGTGCGTGTTGACTTGTTGCAAACCCAAGACTTCGGATTGCTTTAGTCACAGGCGCACCAAGCTCAGTGTCAGCATGGCCGACATAAAATATAAGGATTTGTATGAAAATCCGATAAAAAGCTAAAGAAGATAATTACATGAAAAACAACTCAAATAAAAAGCCGGAAAGCATTGAAAGATGTGAGAATGAAAGCCGTAGTAAACAAACTTTTGAGCATTCATGCCGCTGTTTTTAGTTAATAGGATTTTGCCGGTATTAGGCTGTTCGCTATCGTAACTGTATTTATCAAGCCTTCAAGGAATTAACATTAATTATGCAAATAAAACTTGTTGCCATAGTTTATCAAGCGTAAATTTCCCTGACTGTATTGACTCAAGCCTTCACGGAATATATATTGACATACAAATAAACTTTGTTCTCGTAGGATATAATGTGCTATGAATATTTTGGTGGCTGGACTTATTGAAGCCAGTGCAATTTAATTATTAGCATCTGAGAGAAAACACTCAAGTCGGGAGACCCAGGGGAATTTGCGCTTGATAAACAATGGGAACAAATTTTATTTGCATAATTAATTAATGTTAATTCCTTGAAGGCTCCATAAATACAGTTACGATCGTGAACAGCCTCCTACGTACAAAATCCCATTAACTAATAAAAGCAGCATGAATGCGCAAAAGTTTGTTTACTATGGCTTTCATTCTCGTCTTTCAATGCTTTCCGTCTTCACGAATGTGTTTGAACTTTGTCAACAAGGAGGCGTGACTGTGATTGGATGACGGAGTCAATGCAGTCATGCCAGTAGATCCAGGGGAATGAAGAGATTTTGCGGTTGACAAACTACGGTCTACCACCCCGGTAAGGGTCAGTTTGTTATCAACCGTCGAAGCCGTGGCCACTATGGTGCTAAAGCACCGCCTTCGCACGCTGTTTGTTGCAATATTCACCACCTGACGTTGCTCGCAGGACTGCTATTGCGTTGATGGTGGGTTGAGATGAAAGTTCAATCTTTGTTAATTGATTCTGATGTGAAATTGTGACCGTGGGAATATTTTATCCAGGAATATTTGACTCAAACTGGTGGCACCTGAGAATTTAGTCTCCAGCCTTGGGATTTTATTATAATCGTTGACAACCACGAAATTGAGAAATGGCTCAAATCGCGTCGGATCTGGAAAATAACCACACAGGAAGAAAGCTATTTTTATTTTGACTTAGGGTGCTTCGTTTTCGATCTTTTGGGTGCTTCGTGCTTAGGTCTTCGTTTTCGATTACTACCCGCGCCCGCGTTGGATTCAGCCTTCCTGAAATTTTGCGACATGTAAGTTGAATTATGACAATGTATAACCGCTTACCCTTAATATTGAGAACGGAAGCCCATTCATGAGCAGCTGAAACTTACACTCTTTAGTCTCCTACCTTATTTTGGGCGCGAGTTCTTTCTATAATAAGGTCAAATAAAGACAATCGACCAGTATCAAACACTGAATCTTCTTCTGCACCCGGACTCGCCGCCATGATTTTCTCGTCGACTTTCTCGTCTGTTTCCATGGTAAAAGGTTTGGCATTTGTTTGGCATCGTTTGGCATCGTTTGGCATAAATAATCAGGACAATGATCAGCGGTTTTATTTGCGTATGCGCAGTGTTCTCACGAGCTTGCCTTGGAGACGAGGAGACGAAGAAAACATGTCATACAGAGATTTGAGAAGTAAGTGACCAAATTCCAAGTTTGGACGATAATTGAATTGCTTTGGAAATACAAATCAAATATTTTACTATTCTTCCAACCAGTGGAGCGAGAACTGACTTAGTATTTTGTTGATATTTGCATAGATTTTACAGAAATGATGAGAGCTCTTGGTTACCCAAGACTGATATCCATGGAGAACTTTCGTTCCCCTAATTTTCCGTTGGTTGCCGAAGTGTTGATGTGGCTTGTCAGAAGGTATAGCAATATCATTTCTGCGAGGTCAACTACCTCTATGTCAGCACTGTAAAGTTCACTTGGCTTCTAGTTTATTATTATGGTTATTATTATGCACCTATCAATGTTAAGCCCCAGGTCGAGGAGGGGCAGACCCAGGGGAATTTGTCATTTTCATGGAAGATGGAAATTTCCCACCCCTTGGCCAACATATCCTCTACCTCTGAAATGACTATTATCGACAATTCGTGATTTTCCCTGGAATGTCTGTTATCGTCATTTTTGGATGACTCTGTCCCAGGACTTGTGGTAGCAGATGAAAAGAAAAAAAGAAAAATGGCATCACTGGAAGGGATTTGAACCCAATGTGAAGGAACTGTTTTTATCCACTTAACAACTAAAGATCAACTGGCTGACAATTGCTCTGATTATTTATCAAATCTAATATTATTAGTACACACAAAATCATTGCTGAATAGTGGTCAAGTCTAGTACCTTGATTTTAAAATGGTTAGCTTTCTCTTAAGGTTTGGTAACCGACATTTTCTCCTTTTTAAACTTGTTTCTTAGCTGGTGATAAGACACGTTTACAGCAGCATGCGGAAGAAAGAATATATCAATATCTTTTAAAAAAGTGTTTTGACAGTTAGCGATACAGTAGTCTAGTGGTTAAGTGAAAGGGTTATTAATCGAACATTCCCAGGTTCAAGTCCAGCGAGTTTAGGCATTGGGGTTCGGATTTTAAAAATAGATATCCATTTCCCATAATCCTTATCAAGCGCTAAGCGTCCTAAATTGACGATAATAGTCAATTTAGAGAAACTTAGGAATTGTCGATAATAGGCATTTCAGAGGTAGAGGATGGGTTGCCTGGGCACCTACAGACTGTCAAATTCCCCCACCCCCGGGCATCTGCGGATCATCACATTCCTGCCCTGGAGTAACTTTTTTCATTAGATTTACATTCTTGGAACACCAATTTTCTTGACTGTCTATTTCAAATTCCCTTTTAACAGCTGATGGAAATTTGTCGTGTAACAGGAAACCTTTCTCACGGCACTGGACAAGAACCTAACATTTAGCAAACAACATCAATCAAGCATGCACAATTATAGAGTGGAAAATTCATGATATGTAGAAGTATATGTTGCAGTTAATTTTTCATTTCAGTTAATTTTTACTGGGTTGCCAGTATGGCAAACCCAGTCGGGATCTGCGTTTCATGTGTTTGTTTTATTTATTTTCTTTTTTTTTTTTTCCGTGGCGGTAAAAGTCTTGCCTGTCACTCCCCTGCTAAGTGGTGTCTTTGTGCATAGAGCCTTCTGCTCCTATTTTCTTAGGATAGAGAGGGTAGTGGAAATGCATAGATTTCTCTGGTGGACACAGTAGAATAATAAACTTAACCGACAATGGCGTCAAAAGTCATGTAACGCGAATGGCGTTTTAGTGGATCTTTGAACAAAATATACCCTTATGAAGCTCAATAATGGCAAGTCATTTGGATACTGAACAAGACAGGCGGTGGAATCTTAAAAGCGACGAGTAATGGACTTCGACAACAATCTGTCACCCGTCAAGCCGAAATCAAAGTGAGCTGCATTTCTAAGATTTTACCAAGTGTGCTATTACAGTACCGCTCAAAACTATTAGTGCATTTGCATGCGCTAATACCTCGTCTTTGCCGATAGTGTTTACCATGAAATCACCTAGGTTGGACGAAAACCGCAACCGAGGCAAAGACGAAAGCAACCGAATGCTGCGGCCGACTTAATTGCGGTAATGTGCCGCAAGAAAACACTGGTACTTTGCAAAGCATTGTTTAATATTATCACACCTAGCTCCCCAAGGTAAAGAATGAATATCCAAACTGTTTTTCACAGCACCGACGCAACGCAACGCACTGTTTAAATATGTTCATCTCATTTTGCCGTGACAGCTGAGAACAGAGAATGTTGATAACGTTTCATGATGCCTAATTCTTACATCTTTATATTTAATAACTTGTAAGTTTTTCGCTATCATGATGAACAGTTCTTCGAAAAGGGTGAAAGGACATTTCTTTTAAAAAACTGTGTGGATTATGCATATTAAACTTAAGTCGCCGCCAGTGCAGTCCGACAGGAAATGTGTATATTTAGAATGAAAAGCGCTTCAAATTTTGCGTCCAGTCCAAATAGAAATGTTTACGGGATAGTTGTTGAAAAGCTCTAACTTTGAACTAAACCTTACTACAACATGTAATGACTTAAAGATTTATACACCAGCGAAGAACCGTAACTGTATTCCCGAAGTTTCTTAAGCAACTCCTGACCACTCCTTGTCGCGTGTTAATTACGATCATTTCTGATGCAAAATATTAAGTGGCAGGTAATTCAGCAGTTGAGCTTGAAGTTCAGAAATATTCATTCCTCTGAATTGTTAAGATTAACTTAAATTAATGCTTCAACGATCACACGATAGACAATTTCAATGAAGCCTCTGACAATTTGGCGAGTTAAAACGTAAATTAACTATTAAGCTGCATGCTTCCGTCACGCAAACGAGAGCAATAGCTCATGAAATATGTTGTTCGATTCGAACTGCTTAACAAGTTTGTAACAAATGGAGAGCCACGTTTCTTGAACGGCTGACAATTACTTGTAAAGTTAATCGTTTTTTTCCATCTTTCGGTCAATAAGATCGAAATGACTTTCGCATATCTTTCAAGGCCGGCCGCTAGACGAGCAGGGTCACCGTTAAGACGAGTTTTCCCAAACACGTGTAAATTTCTTGATAGAATTTCTGCCGATCTTTATAACATCTGTATCAAACAGATTTCGAACAACTTTTAGAAATCTTGTCGTTTGCTGGAAAAAGAAAAACGATCAACACTTTATGAAAGCGACTTTATTATAATCGAATGTGCCAAACTTCACAGATTGTAAATACGGCAAATACGCACACTAATTATCGCTGCGATTGATCCGCAAAAATATGCAGATTTCTTTGATAGCATCTGCTCCAAATAAAAGCATACTGCATCCTCTCTTAACCGCAGCGTAAATCAACCGGAAAAAATTTAGGTAAAACCTCGGCTTTCGGTTACCGTAGACAAGGTTTTACCTCAGTCAAACTGGGGATTGAACCTGCGGTTTCACCTAGTCAGAACCGTGGCAAATGCACAAATAGTTTCAAGCGGTACTGTACATGTATTTAGAACACTGAAACCAAATGGAAAATTCTCTGGTAACAAGTTACTTATGGGTTCAACAAAGACAGAGAACGAATCGAACACCTTAAGTGGATCTGTGATCAACTCTGCACAGTCTTCAGGTTAAAAAAAAATTTGAAATCTGACAGCCAAGAATTATTTGAAAGAAAGCTTGTCGTCTATTTTGGTGCTTCCTTATTCAAGGAAAAGGTTCTTCATGGAAACGGTTTGATCCTGAAATTTTAGTTTGTTGTAATATTGGCATTAATAATTGCACATATTTGACACGATTGAGTTTTTTCTCCTCACACACGTAATGAAATAGGAAGGGGTTTTGCCTCTAATAGCAAAATAATATGTTGTTTGTTTTAAAAAATTATTCGCTGGAAAAGGTGGCTTTTATGAATTCATCATGTTTTATGATATGCAAGCTTAACTGGATAGTTTTTATTGCAAGAGTTAAGCATTTTCTTGTTATTCAAGTAAAAGGTTCTTCAGGAAAGTGTTTGAACCTGAAGTACATGGTAATTTGACACGATTGAGTTTCTTGTCTTCACGCACGCAATGAAATAGGAAGAGGTTTTCGCCTCTTAGAGCAAATACATGTATGTTGTTTGTTTCAAAAAATTGTTCGCTGGAAAAGGTGGCCTTTATGAATTCATCATGTTTTATAATATGCGAGCTTAACTGGATGGTTTTTATGGCAAGAGTAAAGCATTTTCGTGTCAAAATGGGGTTAGCATTTTTCTGTTGTGCTAACTTAATTAAATATAAATATACATTCTGCCTCATGAGTTTGTTATTCTCATTAACCAGCAATGGCGTCGAAAGTCATTGCAACGCGAATAGCGTTTTAGTGCATCTTATGTTGTTTGTTTCAATAAAATGTTTTGCTGGAAAAGGATTCTGTGATATTTTCTGCCTTTGTGAATTATAATATCATGTTGTGTATTGAATTTTCGAGCTTAAGGTTGAAACGTGATACGGGAGGATATTTTTAGTATTGTTCTGTAAGCAGGAAAGGTTTCACGAAAATACATTATAAACAGGTCTGTTGGAAGCTTGCTTGAGTTTCAACAAAATGAGCCCCCAAATCAGCAAAAAATTGTGACGGCAGTGAATAATAAAGTAGCTGCTATTTCCAAAATGATGGAATTACCTGGTGATAAATAACCTCGTCTTGGAGAGTAAATTTTTGACTTTGCAGAAACAAACCTCTCTCAGAGTTTGGGCGATTGTGATCTTTGTTTTGAATTCGCTCATTTATTGTCAAACTTTATAACACTGGACAGAAAAATAAACTTACGAAAACCTGGTATCTTGCCATCATTTGACACAGATGCTTCACTGTTTGGTAACACGATGCCCGCTGAATTCCTGCGATGTCATTTTCGATTTTGGGATTTATTTGTGCAACCAAAAGTACAATTATAATAAAATTGAACGTAGAAAAAATCTTCCAAAATGTTTGTCACTGATCGTAACTTTTTATAATTATTCTATATTCACGGTTCAAAATTAATGTTGTTTTCATGTCGTAAATATGTTATTCTCGAGCGACCGTCCTGGAAACTTCCTTCTGCTCTTTCTAAAAACTGTGTATCAATTTACTTTTGCATCAATATTTGTTTTTGCGTAAAGCAAGCTAACAAAATCTGTACCTTGCTGAGTTCGTAATTGTTAGCGTTAATAGTATTTTCTGGCCAATGCCTCCGTTTTACGAAGGGGTGTGGTCAACCATCCAGATACTAACCCTGCTGGACAGGGTTAACTTTAGTAAATTTTAGTATTACAAAGCTGCTCAGAGGCCACGCTTAAACTTGTGGTGAAAGAAGTTGTGAGGGAGCTTGAAAATTATCAACATGACAGCCCAGAAGCCAATGTTTCTCACTTCCCATTTATTTTCTTCAATCTTTCTGGGTTCAGTACTTTGCTAGTAACCACATCTTCTCAGGCTATTTACCCAAGACTTCTACCATGGCACTATAATGATAGACAATAACAAAACAATATCGTGCACTTGAATCTCCTGGAAGACAACACACAGCTCAGTTGACATTTTGTATGGAATAAATCGCTGTGTTACGTCACTACCACACGTAAGCAATGCATGTTTATTTTTTCTAAAGAGGACAGGAATTTCTTCTTTCTGACAAATGATTAATTAATAGGCCGGTAGCCAGGTTTTTAACCCCAGAAAAGGATCTGTTTCGTCGTACGAACGTGTGAGGACTGGTGAATCAAAGGGCCTCTGCTGGTATGACTTCTGGGTGACCCCTTAAGGAGGCTCGAAATAGTTTCTCCTTTTTTCAAACAAATAAACATATTCTGTCCTTAGATACAGTTAGGGCAATCATATCAAGACGAAATTTGGCCAGGGTATTAAGTACCTATCGTAGATTTCTCACATTATGTTTTCTTCCAAAATAATGTTACCATGGCAATGATATTAGGCATTTCTTTGAGCCTTAAAATCAACATGTGTGGTCCTTTTTGAAGAAACGGGACGGTGAAATTTTCCCATTCATCGTTACCAGATAATGTTACAAATACTCTCCAAAATATTTAAAATTCAACAAAATCTGTAGGTCAGTTTTTCAGAAAAATAAGTTTTTTTGAAATGTGCCTCTACTTTTTTTTTTCACCTACAGAATTCTTTTAAATTTGAAAGACAAACGGTTTAAATTAATCTAAGCTAACATGCAAAAAATGAAACCGTCCAGAAGCAGAGATATAAACGAGTAAAGTTGCAAAATCAGGAAAAATTAGGGGGTTACAAGATCAGCATTTACGCATGCGTCACCCGATCATTCGAGTCCGCGCGCGAGTGGAGCTACAGGTCTACACAAACAGATTTAAGTAACTATTAAACCGTTTAAGTAGAATTTTCGTAGTTTTCGTGAATAGGAGATGTCTATTTATATGCCATGTATATAGGAATTGGAGAAAGGTAAGCGAAATTAGTGGTATTTGTTTATTTCTGGTGACCCATTTAAATCATGAGCAAGCAGCCTAAGAATTGCGTGTGTGGCTTACGCACGCGGGCTCAGCTGAAAACCCTTTCGAGCCTCCTTAAATGGTCTTAATGACCCCCCAACTTGAAAAACAATTGTCTGGAACAGTGTACACGTATGTACCACAGGCAACCCAGTGTACTCTCACGGAGGGTCTAGTTTTTTTTAACTAGGTAATTTTTTTTTTAACTAGGTATGTTTTGTTAACTACATGTAGGTATTTTTTAATCAACTGTCTAAAAAAAGGATTTTCCTTTTTTAGTTGTGTTAAGTTAAAAAACAGGGGCTTGGTTTTTTAGGGGGTATGAAAAAATAACGAAACTCTCCTCTTCTCCATTCTAGTTGTCCTACCCGTCCCTCATCTTCCCCCATTTTCCCTAACCTACCCCACCCTTTCTTCACAGATCTATCCCCCCCTTACCTTCCAGTTACCTCTGCCCTTGAATATCTCTTATGCCCACCCCCTCTACAGCACTTCTCACAGACAGCAACGGCAAACATCAAGAAAGTAGCTCCAAAATGGGAACTGTTTCAAATCTTGTCCCAAGTACATGTACACAGTTGAATTTCTCACACAGGACACAAGTGTGAAAAAGTGACTTCAAGAAATTACGCAGAAATCAGCCAGCAAGTTGTTAGTTAACACAAGTGTTGAAATGTGCTTTTTCCCTGCTTAGAAAGTGCCCACCAACCAATGGCAGCTCCAACATTCCTATCTTTGATAGAGATCGACTGAATGGTAAAAGGTCACCATTGTACCCCAACAGTAGTTGCTTTTAGGAAAAGTAACTGATGTCGAAAAAACATTCTGCTCGAGTAGTGACCAAGTTTGGAAAACTCAAATCACTTATTTCTTCCACTAGATTAGATCTGTGCAGCATGTAAACAGGCCATTTTGCAAAATGAGTAAACAAATTTCCTTTCAAGATAAAGTGAAGTTTATTCATATTGTAACCATACCAAATAAGAACACCATTGTAACATTATTGTAATGTAGTTACTATCCGGTAGTACACAGCTCTTGTTAATTGAAAATCTGAGAGAGAAATATTTCCAAAGTTATATTTCCAAAGGAATCATAAAAAAATTTCACTGTTTTTTCATTTCCAAAAGTAGTCCTACTATATGAAAGACAAAAAAGGGTTTAGCTCTGAGGAAGGGCTAACAATCAAAATGCCAGCATTCAAATTTCTTCACAGTGGTCAATTTACCATATCAACTCGCTTGATAAACCCTTTCCTTTACTTCGCTTTCCCACCGACACAGCACCACAGCTTCTTTACAATCTAACCCCTTTATCCTACAAGTGAAAGAATGCTTTACTTCCAATAACCAGGGACCAATATTCTTAACCCAATGACCAAGACAACGGTTGTTTCAGACTACACACTTCAGATAACTGATTACTTCAATCACTATAATACATGCCAATCCCTTGCATGGAATGCAGCGTCTCACACTTACACACTGGCTTCAGATAATCCTAACTCAGTTATTGAAAGCTAACTATTTTAAAATGGTTGCTTTGACTTAAATACTGCTTATCAGCGCTAATCAAATGGGTGCTTAGACTTAAATTCTGTTTAATATCAGCAATATTTGTAGACAGTCTGCAGTTGTCATACACCTCCTGGAATGCTAACTGTTTCAAATAAGACAGTGCATAACCATAATCACTAAATTGAAAGCTTACCGTAACCCTATTTCCTAAAATGCGGGCAGTGTCCCTAACCTTACATGAAAGCTAATCATTCAAAATAAGTGTTCAGTAACCCTAATCACTCAGCTGAGCATTTGACCCTAATCACTAAAATTTGTTGGCTTTTAATAGCACCAGAGAGAAAGAGGTTTACCCAGTTTTTGAAAAATTTACCTAGTTAAAAAAAAATCCTAGTTAAAAAAATATTTCCTAGTTAAAAATAAAATCACCTAGTTAGAAAAAAACTAACTAGTTGAAAATAAAATCACCTAGTTAAAAAAAAAAACTAACTACGTCGTTGAAAATAAAAATTAATTGAAAACAAAAATTAACTGCAACATATACAAAAAGCAATCACGAAAAAAAGTGGAAAGAAGCATTCTCGTACTTGTGAACACTCCAGCAAGGACTGATAGAAGTAATGGTCCTTATTTACAAAAAGACTAGACCAGGGGTGGATCTAGGATAAAATAATGACTGGTCTCCAAAACAACGAAAAAGTTCCTAGGGGATGCGGGGGCATGCTGCCCCGGGAATTTTTTCGATTTTAACTCTTTAAAGTCCGCTTTTTCATGTTTCTGATAGACTTCTGTAAAACAGTGGAAACCAGTATGAATCCGCCCCTGAAGACGGATTTGCTTACCTTTCTTTCACCCATGGTATCCAGAAAAATCGGGAAAACCGGAGAAGTCTCATCAAAACCAAGGTTGGGGATAACTCATCTCCAGGTTCTCTCTGTGTTCCAAGATGGCGGACTTGTCAAATTCCCGACGATGGGGCAATGCATACGTGTCAAAATCCCTACCCAGGGGAAGGCTCTTTGAGTCAATTTCCCGTAGGTACTGGACCCCCCCCCCCCCCCACCCTGGGGTTTAACATTGATAGGTGCATTATTTATATTATTATAATTAAAAGTCAGATTCTATTTACTTTTGTGCATATCATTATTGTACATCAACCAGCAGATTTTAAATCTTAGCTCTAGTTAATTACATCAATTTACATTTCTTTTTCCGCTTAAACAAATTCGTAGAACTTCTTAATTATATTTACATTCTGGCGCAAAATCCATTTCTGGCAGCATTCGATGAGGTAACTCAGTTCCTTGTCAGTGTGCGTAATTGCTCTTAAGTCATTTCTCAGTTGTTCATGGTGTCCTCCAAGAAAGTCAAAAACAATATTGATTTGATATACGCTTGTACTTTTGTACTCTCTTTTAATGCCTGCACGCAGCTCTATGTATTTTGTTTGTCTTTCTTTGAATCGCTCCGCAATTTTGTCTACTTGGCAGACTGTGCCTTCAAATAGATTACAGATGTTGGTTTCTTTATCATGTACAATCATGTCAGGTTTATTAGCTCCATTTTCTGGTGGCTTCTCAAGGATAAAGGGCACATTACAATATATCTTTGCCTTCTCCTTTTCAAGCACTGCGTGCGGTAGGCTCTGTTGGTACCATGGCTTTCCATGATCACTTTCCTGGAAATTGTACTTACAGGACCGCCTGGAAGTATTGACTCCCTTACCACATCATTTCCCTCGGTATTCCCATGGTGGACCAATTTTCTGCCGAGGGAAATCAACGGCTAGGCTCCAAAGTTCCCGCAAGAAAGTGAACCAAGGTAAACCCTCGGTAATTAAAATTCCATGGTAGAGTTGTAAAAGGTTTCTGTTGACTTTGTGTTTCGATAAGCCAGATTATAATGTTGAATTCCCACCGAGGAACAGAAACTGAACAAGTTTCGGTTGAAAATTGGGAACAGCAAAGAGGATTATAGCCACTAGGCATGGACCTTGGTTACCTTTATTTTCCTTTTACATGCGAAGAGAATATCCGTAGCCACATTCCAACTATATTTGAAACCTTCTTTGCGAGATATTTTAATTGCAGTGATTATTTTGAAGACTTCTTGTGGACTGTTCATTCGAAAGTTCGACAAGTCGATTTCGTGGATGCTTGTCCCGCATGCGTCGACTTCGCTGTCATCACATTTTAAAGTTGTTATTCATTTCAGTTTATGGGAGAATAATGTCCGCTTGTTTTTTGCAGCTCAGCGCATGGAACATACATTTATTATCTCAATATCCTGCAGCCGGAGAGGGTTTCAACAATATATACAAAGCCTTGCATGACCAACCATTTGTTGTTCAAAGTAAGACTTATGTAAATATTATTCTTGGGTTAAGTTACTAGCTTTTTTTTCTTCTGCCTCAACAAACGAAAACCATGTTTTGTTTCCACTGTAAGTCTACCATTGCTGAAGGTTCCAATTACTGCTCCAGCCGTGGACAAGGTAAATTTTCCCTAGCCATTTGAAATTGACCTTTAAGGAAATGTGGTATCAAAATGGCAAGGGAAAACTTACCTTGGAACCTTCAGCAACGGTGGACTTACAGTGCAAACAATACATGGTTCTCATTCATTGAGGTAGAAGAAAAAGCTAGTAACTTAACCTATTGACCCCTAAAAGTGAAACTTAATAAATTTTGCTCAGTCCAACGCCTGCCGAGTTTTTTAGGTGTGAACGGGTTAATTTGACTCAGAAAAAAACAATGTTGTGAGTGATTTGAATTTGTTGCGACTGATTAGAATTTGCTGTGAGCATCTGGTTTTGATGTGAAAGTTGTGGGCCATCGTAAGCATTTGATCATTGGTGCACATCGGCATGGCTTATGCAAATTCATCACGAGTGACAGCCAGCTGCCAAAAGAGTTACTTGTGAAAGCGTAACGTGAGCACAGGAGCAAAGATGGTTTGAACATCAGACTATGTCAAGTTAAGAATTATGTCGTTCTTTAGCGAAATTTCAAAATTTCCCAAGTTTGTTTTGCTTGCCGGTTTTGCGTCTTTATAATTTGTATGCAAACGATGAGGGTTCAGATAATTAAGAGACTTCATTTCTCCACTAATCACAGTCTATTCCTAAATTTGTTTTCCATGCACAGTCAACATGCTGCCTATTACACATAACAATTTATTGCTGATGAAAGTGATGAAAAAAAAAACCATTCTTAAATATTTTCGTCAGCACGTTTGGTCTTAAAATAGTACCGACAGAGGCTCCGATGCCTCGCAAGAATGTATCAATTAAAATTGAAATTTGACAAGTTTAACAATAATATGTGGATGGAATACTTGCTTTTCACCAAAATGGCGAGATAATTAAAAGGAAGATGATCGCACAAGTTTGAACAGACACAATCGAACCTTTTTCGAAACCAAAGAAATTTCTCACGCACACATACAGTATTACAGCCTGGATAACTACGAGTGTTTTGTTGGTTGTATAACACAGCTGTCGCTTACACTGTAGGTAATAACAGTATCTTTGTATCTTTACAGTAAGGAAGTATTTTCTCGTCTTTTCTCTCGCGGCAGATTTACCGCGGCAAATCGCACCTCGGTTTTACCAAGGGAAAAAAATTTGCATACCTCGATGGCGTGCAACCACTACCCGTGGCAAAGACGAGGTATTGCCTTGTCCCGAGGGGTCATATACTTCCAGACGGTACTGTATGCAGTAAGCAGTGGTATATCGGCCTTAGCATCCTGTCGCACCTGGCTGTGTAGAGTGTCTGGGCAATCTTTGAGTAGGCACTAAGCACATGTGTTGTTGATTCTGTAGCAGTGTGGCACATTCTACGATTGGTGTCTGTGATGGTCATCTGTGCTTTACTTTGCTGATATGTCTTTGTTGGTAGTAGTTGTTGTCGTATGGTCTTGTCTACGCTGTAGACAATATGAGGTATATTTTTCCATTTCTTCAGGATTTGGTTGGCTGTGGGAGACAGTTGTTTAAGTCTTGGCGTTGTTTGTTGGTGTAAGCTCCAAGCCATTTCTGTTCTTCTGCTTCTTTGGTGTACTTTTCTGTGATCTTTGATCTCAGTAGCTCTTTTATCGCTGTAGGCTAGGGTGTTGTAATCCTCTTGATCTCGATAGCAGCTGTTGGGTCTTTACTGGCAGATATTGTAGTTCCTGTATCATCAAAGTTACAGATAATGTTGTATTCTGCTGCGTATTTGGTTGCTTGTTTAAATATTGACCTTCTTCCTTGAGACAGTGATTCTATTCATCTCAAGTGTTCTTGCATACTTGATTCTCTTGTCATTGCTGTTGTTAAGGTAATTAGCCAAATTGATTGTTGTCAACTTGTGGGTGTCTTCTACGCTTTTCATGCCACTTTCTCCTTTAATTATTATTATTATTATTGTTGTTGTTGTTGTTGTTGTTATTATTATTATTATTATTATTATTATTATTGAATCTCTGCAGTTGTTCCACTGGATAATGTTTATTGTGTCTCAGCCACTCCCAGAAGCTTAGAGACACAACACTTTCCATAACAGGTGAGCAGTTCCAAGGATGGCCGATAATTGTACACTTCCAAGGAAGTCAGGTACATCTACAGTGTAGCTTGCCAAACCTGGTCTTTGCACCTTTTGATATGCTTCCAAGAGCACCAATCACGATAGGTATTATTGTTCACTTTCGACGCTCCATGAATCCTTCTGATTTCAAATGCTAGTTCCTGGTACTTTTCAACCTTCTCTTCAGTTCTGGTGATGTTCTTGTCCACTGGCACAGCTATGTCAATAAGTTCTATATTTCTGTGTGTCTTAATACACAAGAGTAATATCTGGCCGATTATGTTTCAGCACTTTGTCTGTGTAGATAGTCATGCCCCAGTTAATCCTCACTCCCCCATTTTCTGCAGTTGGCAAGGGTTGATGGTCATACCACTTGTCACTACACCCTATCCCATACTTCCTGCACATCTCCTAGTGTACCCGCAGGGCCACCTTGTGGTGGCGCTTCCTATACTCTCTGGGCAAGCTTCTTGCATCCACTGACAATGTGTCATACTGTTCCAGTGGCATCGCCACACAATCTACACAGTGGTGTCTCTGAGGTCTTATCTATGCTGTACTTGATCGAGTTTGTTCTTAAACCTTGTTCCTTAGCAGCAAGAATCAAACCTTCTGTCTCCTTTTTTAAGAATCCATTTCTGGGCCATCTCCAAGACCCCTCTCTAGCTTCATCTGATATTTGTTGGACAAATGCACCATGTAGGGCTTTCTCCTTCCAGTTCCAGTTTTTAACTTTCTTGTCTTTCCTCCTGCTCTCATAGTCCTGCAGACTCTCTTCTTCAACAATCACTTTCTCTTTCAACGCAGCTTAAAGCATCTCTCTTAGGTAGCCATGAAGGGATTTGCTCTACCTTCTTACACTCTCCTTGATGCCAATCAGTCCTCTTCCCCCTTCCTTTCTCGGCAGGTACAGCCTTGCAACATTACTCCTGGTGTGCAGACAGCCATTCATTGCCAAGATCTTTCTAGTTCTTCTATCCATGTTGGCTACCTCCTCCATTGTCCAGTCCACAATCCCCGCACTGTAGCGTACTACACCTACAGCTCAGGTATTGATGCCATCGATCAAATTTCCTCAATTGAGTTTTGATCTACACAACTTCTTGACTCTTCTGATATACTCCGATGTTATCTTGCCTTAACTCTTGGTGTTGAGAGTCTGTTCCAACTGTAAGATGCCAAGGTATTTGAAGCCTTCCTCCTCTATTTCCCCGATGTGCTGGTCGTTGGGTAGTTCTATTGTGCTACTGCCAACTTGTCTTCCCCTTCTCATTTCCAGGACAGCACACTTGTCTAGCCCAAAAGACATCTTAATGTCTTGCGAGAAGATCTTTACTACTTGAACAAGTGAGTCTAGTTGATCTTTGCTAGCTCCGTACAGCTTCAGATCATCCATGAATAGTAGATTGTTAATGGGCTTCATGTCCTTTGCCAGTTTGTATCCAGCTCTCATTTCTCGTAGTACTAGGGTCAAGGGTAACACGATCACTATAAACAGTAAGTGGTGACAAGGAGTGACCTTGAAAAATTCCTCTCCTAATGTCCACCTGCCCAAGAGCCATTCCTCCTGATGGCAATACTGTCTTCCAGTTCACCATGCTGTTGCTGATTACAGAGATCATATTCTTCGCAGCCCCAACCATCTCCAGACATTTCAGGATCCATAAATGGGGCACCATATCATATGCCTTCGAACAACGATATTATTATTATTATAATTATTATTAGGTGTTTTCATCCACAGTGTACATCCACAGCGTACAATCACTGGTGAGTACCAGTCTGACCGCAACAAGCAGTCTCAGCACTCCAGGTGTCTTCTTAGGATTCTTACCAATCCTAGCAAGACTGTCTTCAGCACCACACATGGTGCACCATGCGTGGCCACATTGATCTTCATATAGCCCTCGACATTCTCCGTTTTGCTACCCAACGCTCAGGACTATGCGCTTGCGGTAGCCTCTTCTAGATGGTATACATGTATTTCTATAATGACACTCCATGACTAACTTGTTAATTCTATATCCCCATCCTCTGCGAGCAGTAGCTTGATGATGACCCAGTTCTGGCTGCTCCATCGGCGTGCCGGGCGAGACACCCATGTCATATGCCTGGGTATCATTTACGCCGTTCTCTAAATTTATTGTTTTACCTGTCATCATTAGTATACGAGGATACCACCAACATGGTGAGTTTTTTATTGGGGTTGTCTCCCCTAGATCAGCCGTGTTCTGTATTATTATTATTATTATTATTATTATTATTATCATTATTATCATTATCATTATCATTATCATTATCATTATCATTATTATTATTGTTATTATTATTGTTATTATTATTATTATTATTATTATTAGTAGTAGTAGTAGTAGTAGTAGTAGTAGTAGTATTATTATTTTAATTACTTTTTGGCACTATTGAGGCTATTGGAAATGAACAATTATTTTTCACTAATCCATGCTCTTGTTTTCATTGTTATTAAAGACGTCCATCATTTTCTTATCAGTAGATGAGGAGCAAGGAGCAACTTGTCTCCACCAGACAGCAACCGGAAACTTCTTAATTAATCAATTAATTAATTAACTGGCCAAGTGGGGCTTTTTAACCTTTGAACATTAAAATGGTCTAGCAGTAGACAGAGTTAAAATCAAGGAAATGATTAAAGGTGTAGGAGGATGTTTGGTGCCACCATAAGTAATATTACGGTAAATGTTGTCTTTTTCAAAAATAATTTATAGGCTAATTCTTTTCATGTTACAATATTAATTTTCTGTCCTTAAAGGTATGATCCAAATGTTGAGTTACCATCAGATGTCGATACCGAGCAAGATAGAGTTTTGTTCATTAAATCATTAGCTCAGTTTATGGTATGTGTTTCCATAATTTAAATTAATGTACATGTATGTTTCTTCTTGTCCAGATCGTCTACATGCTTAAATATTATGAATTCACTAAATTATCAACTCCCAGTTGGCATGAAAAGTCCAATAGGTAATTAGCATAATTTGCACCATTATTGTAGGGGTTCTAGGTTGCAGGGCTCAAATCCCATTCAAGACTGAATTTTTAAGGCTTTCTTTTTGTTGCTGCCTAAGTACAGGAATATACATGTACGTATACTTAAATGTGAATATGCGTATGGTTTTACACATAATTATAAATATACGCATTTTGTCCACATTTTTTGGTTAATGTAGTAGTTCTGTATCATTCATAAAACAATGTATTAACAGTACATGATTCTTGTGAAGTTCAATTATATAATTACATGTACATGTATGTCTTTCATATAGCTATAGTAATAATCTCTTCATTTTCTGTTTGTTTATTTTCATGGTGCTATATAGCTGAATGTGTTTGGATACATACTTGTCAGGACTATAGTACATGTACTTGTAAGATATGAAAGGTTTCTCAGGAACATCAGGAGCATCTAAAATGTTCCACTGGATTAGCTGATCAGGGTGTTCCTGTGCATTATCGAAAGTGTTAAACTCACTTTTTATTGCTGTGAGCAAGCAAACAGTCATACATGTAAATCTATAAAATTATTTTTAGTTATTAAATTATAAGTATTTATACTTTCTCATAATTATTTTCAAACTAAATTTTTTTTATCACCCATTTTTGATAAACCATTATCTTGCTTTTTATTAAAGGAGAACTGGAGGCCAAAATCAGCAATTTTTCCAACATTGTTTTTGGAAAGCCTAACTTAAGTAAAGTTAAGTGTGTTAGGTTATTTCTTTGCGTTTTCTGTTTTTTGCGAGTAAATTACATTTAAATTTGGGCTTTTCCCGCTGTTTCTGCGGGCTCAAAAATTAAATCAGCACCCTGCTGTGATGTATGATATGGGGAACAGAGATTTCATAATCAGGAGTTCTAAACAAGTGCTGCTGTGGATATCTGTTTCTTTGTGGACTCAATATTCACGACAAAGTACATCAGTCAAAAACGCTGCTTCTATATGGGGCGTTCTTGCATGTCTTCCCCATGTCATACGTCAAAAGCTGCAAAAATGAATGCTGACTCCTCCTTTCTGAGCCGCAATGCTGATGGCCCAAAATCAGAATATTTTAAATAAAAGCATTTTTTTAGGTGGAAAAAGGATGGATATGCCAGAAAAAAAGTTGAAAACATTATTGGGCATGCAGGTCTAAAGTGTAAATAAAAAATGCTTATTTTTTTGCTTTCAGTTCCCCTTTAAATATTAAATTAGAGTTATCATTTGTTTGTTGAATTTCTCATTATATTTTCTACTATATCCTATTATTTGTTGGTTATTGACAGATAGTATTTTCACCACGCTCTCCTGTCTTTTTTATTGCACAAGTTTGATAAGGTCAAATTGCGTTAAAAGACTGGCACTTTAAAACTTGCATTGTTATATTTATCAATATTTCTGATGTTCAGGCAACCAAAGCACATATCAAGCTGAACACAAAGAAGCTCTATGGTGCTGATGGATATGCTGTAAAAGAGTTACTTAAAGTAACGTCTGTTTTGTACAGTGCTATGAGGGCAAATGCAGCAAATGAGGTAATACAGTAAATGTAACATTTAACAACATTGTACATGAACATGTACACAGTCATTCTAGCTTCCATCTTGCAAAAGATGCAGTTTCAAATTATGGGAATTATAAGGAAGGGTTATGTTTTTACAAACGTTGGCCGTGTAGCACTTATATTTGAACAGACTTTTAAAACTGATTAGAGTGTAATGAGAAGTGCTAGTTTTGTACCCCATATGAACCATGTGAGCGTTAGCCCTACACAGCCAACATTTGTAATCCTTCCTTATACTTGTACATGTCCATTGCCATGGCTTCAACATCTTCAGTTCCCAATTATGGCCTGCTCCCATCTAACCTTGTAGCTCAGTCGGTTAAGAGTACCGGTGATCTAACCCGAAGGTTGTGGGTTCTATTCCCACCCTTGTCAGAGTTTTTCTCTGTCCTTGTGTGGGCCCATTTCCATTAGTAGGGCTAATGCTCACATGGTTCATATGGGGTAAAAAACTAGCACTTCTCTTTACACTCTAATCAGTTAAGTCTATGGGAATTATACTTTGCATTAATGTGCTAGTGTAAGGTTGTTAAGGAAACATCCAGGCTAAAAGTTCCATGAAAGAAAAAGTTCATCATGGTATTAATCCTACATCAGGGAAAGTTTGAAATTATATAATATTGATCGAAAATGAGTTTTAAAGTGGAAATGCAAAGGTAAAGGACTCCTTAAGGTCATGAATCGTATTTACAATATTAAACTATCAATGCAATTTGAAGAGAACACACGAAAGATATTGAGCATCATCAAATGGAAACTCGGGAAAATTTTGAGCACCAGATGGGATTTGAACCAACGATGCTCTCACCACTGAGCTACAGGATAATTCTGGAACAAGGGTGTAACGTGGGTATAGATCTAGACTGCAACTGTATCACACAGTGACATACTGGTAGTCTAATTTTCGATAACCATATTTAACAAATAAAGAAACTTTGCCAGTGATCAGTTCTGTTGTAACACACAGGAAGCGGATAGAGCACAAAAGAAGTGTACGGGAAACGCAAGACATACATTTAGTCAATAAGTCAACTGTCCTCTTGTAATTTGACCATGCAATGCTTTTTCCCTCCAGTTGTTAAAATTGCCTTTCTGTCATGTTTTGTTGACTCTGAATGCTGTAGGAGTTTCTCCCTTCTCACCAACATTGTGCTGACATTCTTCTCTCCTCACTACCATTAATAATTATTTCTTATTACTGTCCTAAATTTAGCTATGTAGTCCTTTTTTCTTTGCTCACATGTACAGTTGTACTCATCCACCGCTCTCCCTGCGTGGGTGGGTGGGAAAACATCACTGCCAGGAAGAAACTTTTAGGGCCAAGACGAAACCATGGTCCTAAGGCACTAGTGGAGTGTTTGTTCCATTCACTTAGTTGAAAGGACCCCTCTTAGAGTGTGTGCTGTTTCCAAAAGTGCTATCTATTGGATTTCCCCTTGATTGCTGTTGCCTGGGATTTTTATAACTCCAAGGGCACATATAACAATTGGAATTTTCCTTGTTCTCATTTCTATTACAAAGGTGGAAATCTTATTAAGATCTTAGTAAGATTCTTATCAAGTTTCTTGCTAAGATCTAATCTTACTTCTTACTGGTAAGTAAGATTCTTGCAAGATATTGCAAGCATCTTACGATCTTACAATTTACACTGTATTGGCATTATCTTACAAGAATCTTGCAATTAAATGTAAGATTCTTAGTTATCATCTTACATGACTTTATACAAATCAAGATTACAAGATTCTTACAATATCTTTTAAGGTTCTTTCCTTTTTTCTACACTCGGGAAAGATAATACGAACTACAACACTGTCCCACGTAACAAAAAATTATTGGTATCATTTGCAACACCAGTTATTGAGTAACAAGATGTTGTTACTATTGTCACACCATACATGACTTGAAGGTTTCAAGGGATATTTAACAATAATATTATTTCACGAGCGCTTGTTGGATATGAGATGATAGATAGCCAACAAGGCACAAAGCATGTGCCGAGTTGGCTATAGTCACCTCATATCCAACAGGCGCGAGTGGAATAATCACGCCGGGCTGGCGAGGGATTAAAATCGGCACGCTCGTTAGCCCGCAGTAACTACTTTTGCTCAGCGGGTTTTCGCAAAAGTGTTGTTTACTTATCCAATATGGCGGAACTCATCGTGAATATACACGATACTGTTACTTCTTATATTGCTAATGCACCAGATAAGAAGTTAGCGACAAAAATTGGCGATGAACTTTTAAAGCTTTCAAGAGCCGTAGTTAAACACCACACGTTTCCAGAACAACAACGTTACAAGTTTTATCTGGCACAGCCCTCAAGAATGCTCGCAAGAGAGGTTTACAGGTGGAATAAAAGCATCTGTAGAATGCTGAAACGTTCTCCGTCACTTCGCAACCCCTGGGGAATAACACTTAAAAGAAGCCTACTACTTGAGCTGTTTGATACCTTAAAGACAACTGTTATTGCCTATGGCTGGGGACAGGTGACCAGAAGTACTAATCACGTGGAGGAATTAATAATAACAGAAGAAGATCATTTCAACAGTCTTATAATGTCTTGGAGCAACAAGTTTCGACGTCAGCTGGAGAAGACAGAAGTGCTAATAAAAGTGGAGCAAGACGGTGGATATAGTCGAGTGTTGGTCGATGCAGCCAGGCCAGTAAAGATAAAGTACTCTAAGAACCTAGAAATGCTTACTTTGTCTCTCAGTTATGGCCACTGGAACAGAGTAGGTGTTCCTCAACATTCCTTTTACCGTGGTTGAGTGTTGTGAATTATTGCTATATAGGGATTTAGTCTGTGGCATCAGTTAAATGTTTGATTTTAATATACTGCCTGGAGTTATTTAGGGCCTCTTTATAAGGTCTGTAAGGACAAAAAAAGTCCTTTATTTTCATCCTGCTAATTCTTAACTTTTGTGATTATGTTTCTAAGAGGGTAAATAGTCAGTCAGGTATACTTTGCACAATATTTTTTTACTATCAGCCTATCTACTAAATTGAATGGGGTTAAGAAATGTTTATTGCCCACAAAAATGTTCTCAGTCCTGATTTTCTTCATATACCAGCCCTCCCTGCCAATAAATGATGTGAACTACATTGCTTTTCTAAGTAAATTAATCATAAACAGACTTTTTCTTTACAACAAAGTATATTGATAAGAAACAATCCATGAACGTTCTGAAAGAATACTGATCAAAAGTTTCATAATTGACATGTTATAATGTTTACATCAGTTGTCAAACCAAGAAAGCAATGAAATACAATTGTATGTTAAGAATAACTGGCAGTGAACCTCTAGCTCTTGGCAAATTGCTGCATCAGTTTCAACTCTACTGAAACCAAGAAAGCAATGAAATACAATTGTATGTTAAGCTCCAACACTAATAATTTATAAAAATTTGGTTTTATCAACAGAGTTGATAATCTAAATTGGCCACCGTACAGAGATTCTAAAAGCTGACGTTTCGAGCGTTAGCCCTTCGTCAGAGCGAATCGAGGGATTATGGGTTACGTGTAGTTTTTATAGTAGAGTAGGAGCTACGCTATTGGTGGTAACATGGCAACGTGAAAAATAGGAATATATTAGTTAAATGAAAAGCGTTCGTTAATACCGTGAGGATTAAGGGTGCCGATTTGAAAGATGAATTTTTGTTCCAGATTCTTGCGGCTTTCCGTCGTACCTAGATGTAGGGAAAGGCCGCAGATAGCCATGGTTTTTTTGGAGTGGTTAGGCAGATTAAAATGGCGAGCAACTGGCTTGGATGCATCCTTGTCATTCTTCTCAACATCGCGAAGGTGTTCGCGGAATCGGTCACCTAGTCGTCTACCTGTCTCACCAATGTATAATTTATTGCATAACGTGCAGGTTATGCAATAAATGACATTTGCGGAGGTACATGTGAAACGATCGGTGATATGAACAGATCGCTTAGGTCCCGATATCTTGCTAGTGTTAACAATGAAAAGACAAGTTTTGCATCGTGAGCGCGCGCATTTGAAAGTGCCGGGTTGCTCGTTAGTTTTGAGCGCGCTTCTAACTAAAAAGTTGCCTACGTTTTTGTCGCGTTTGAATGAAATAAGTGGAGGTTGCAAAAAGATTCTACCAGTCTCGGGATCATTTTGGAGTAATTTAAAATTACTAAGAATGATGCTTTTGACTGCGTGATTATGAGGATGGAAAGTGAGGGTGAATGGAATTCTGTCATTCTTATCTTTTTGTGACGTTTGTAGTGATGACTGTCGATCAAATTGTTGGGCGCGATGATGGCCCGCTTTGACCACAGAGACAGGATAGCCACGTTTTTCGAAGAACTGGCACATCTCCTCTGATTTGCTGGAAAAATCGGAGTCATCACTACATAGACGTCGAAGTCTAAGAAATTGAGAATAAGGGATGGAGTTCTTGACATGTGATGGATGTGACGATGAATACAACAAATAACTGTGTGAATCAGTAGGTTTGTAGTGCACACTAGTACATAGCACGTTGCCTCTAATAGAAACTTTGATATCTAGAAAAGCCAATGAAGTTTCCGAAATTTCCCAGGTATATTTAAGAGCCAGATGAAAAGAGTTGACGGAGGTTATAAATTGATCGAGTTCTTCTCTGCTGGAATGGGACCTAGCTATGCCAATCTTTTTGTAGGATATGTTGAACACCAATTTTTTAATCAGTACAACGGCCCCAAACCTGAACTCTACGGCCGTTACATCGACGACTGCATCGGCGCTATTTCATCCAGCAGAGAAGAACTCGATCAATTTATAACCTCCATCCACTCTTTTTATCCGGCTCTTAAATATACCTGGGAAATTTCGGAAACTTCATTGGCTTTTCTAGATATCAAAGTTTCTATTAGAGCCAACGTGCTATGTACTAGTGTGCACTACAAACCTACTGATTCACACAGTTATTTGTTGTATTCATCGTCACATCCATCACATGTCAAGAACTCCATCCCTTATTCTCAATTTCTTAGACTTCGACGTCTATGTAGTGATGACTCCGATTTTTCCAGCAAATCAGAGGAGATGTGCCAGTTCTTCGAAAAACGTGGCTATCCTGTCTCTGTGGTCAAAGCGGGCCATCATCGCGCCCAACAATTTGATTGACAGTCATCACTACAAACGTCACAAAAAGATAAGAATGACAGAATTCCATTCACCCTCACTTTCCATCCTTATAATCACGCAGTCAAAAGCATCATTCGTAGTAATTTTAAATTACTCCAAAATGATCCCGAGACTGGTAGAATCTTTTCGCAACCTCCACTTATTTCATTCAAACGCGACAAAAACGTAGGCAACTTTTTAGTTAGAAGCGCGCTCAAAACTAACGAGCAACCCGGCACTTTCAAATGCGCGCGCTCACGATGCAAAACTTGTCTTTTCATTGTTAACACTAGCAAGATATCGGGACCTAAGCGATCTGTTCATATCACCGATCGTTTCACATGTACCTCCGCAAATGTCATTTATTGCATAACCTGCACGTTATGCGATAAATTATACATTGGTGAGACAGGTAGACGACTAGGTGACCGATTCCGCGAACACCTTCGCGATGTTGAGAAGAATGACAAGGATGCATCCAAGCCAGTCGCTCGCCATTTTAATCTGCCTAACTACTCCAAAAAACACATGGCTATCTGCGGCCTTTCCCTACATCTAGGTACGACGGAAAGCCGCAAGAATCTGGAACAAAAATTCATCTTTCAAATTGGCACCCTTAATCCTCACGGTATTAGCGAACGCTTTTCATTTAACTAATATATTCCTATTTTTCACGTTGCCATGTTACCACCAATAGCGTAGCTCCTACTCTACTATAAAAACTACACGTAACCCATAATCCCTCGATTCGCTCTTACGAAGGGCTAACGCTCGAAACGTCAGCTTTTAGAATCTCTGTACGGTGGCCAATTTACATTATCAACTCCGTTGATAAAACCAAATTTTTGTATACTACTTCCCGGCCGACGCAGCACCACAGTTTCTTTAGAAACTACCCCTTCATTCATCTAATAATTTATAAGTTGCGTTCAACATGGAATGAGTGAAATTGACAATTCTGTCTCATAATGTTGCTCCCAGCCCTCCCTGCCAATAAGTGAATTAATCATAAACAGACTTTTTCTTTACAACAAAGTTTATTGATAAGAAACAATCCATGAACATTCTGAAAGAATATTGATCAAAAGTTTCATAATTGACATGTTATAATGTTTACATCAGTTGTCAAACCAAGAAAGCAATGAAATATGTTAAGCTCCAAGACTAATAATTTATAAGTTGTGTTCAACAATGAGTTAAATTGACAATTCTGTCTCATAATGTTGCTCCCAAAAATACAAATGTAAGAATAAACAGTCCAGTGAGGTTTTACAAGAAGTTTCACAATAAGCATGCTGCAAATCTGCTTGGAAAGCAGAACGTGAGGCTGAAATCGCTAGAAAAATACACTGAGCATGTTGCAGATTTCTTTATCAAGTTCTGCATTGTGTGCAGATCTGTAAACAGCCTTATAAAGGCTTGATGAACAATAAACACATTTGCTTGGTTTTCACCCATTTTAAAACCACAGTAACAAAACCCAGGGAGGTGAGCCTCTTTAGGTGTGTACTTGTCCTTGCACTTGACATAACGAAAGTGGAATGGGTCTGTTTTTCTAAGCCAGATAGAGCTAATGTACTCATGGCGCATAACTAACCTCCAGCGAGTTGTGAGGGTAGCGTGCCCTGCAAATGATGACAGGGTTACATGCTTTGTTGTGAAATGGAATTGCATATCCCACAGTCCAAACTGTAGGATTAACTGATTTCAGTAAAAGGGAACAGGTGTTAAAGAATAACTGGCAGTGAACCTCTAGCTCTTAGCAAATTGCTTCATCAGTTTCAACTCTACTGAATTTTGACACTGCGTCACGCAATTGAAGGGCAGCAAATGCAATTGAAACAAGTCGAAGTAATTCAGGCCCAGTGTCATTTTCTCTGCTTAGGGAATCAATAAGGAACATAAATTTGTGGCAAAAGCATTTGGTTTCTTTCCCAGTGAAACGATATTCAAATTTCTTTTTTCTGCCTTCCTTGAGCCACTTGTTTAGCTTCTTATATAGTCTAGATGCACCAACTTCATTCTTAACTGAAAGCATGAATTTTTTAAGTGGAGTTTCATTAGGCAGGGTTGATACATCACAACCTGCCACAGGAATGTCACTTCGTGAAATTGCTTCCTCCAAAAGTAAACAATGGATATACTGCCAAGCATTGTTTGAATTATGCAATGGTTCTGCTACAGCAAAGTCTACCAAATGTCCGATAATAGGTTCACATTCCTGCCTAGATTTCTGACCTTTGATGAATTGGGTAAGTTTGCTACGCTTGGTTGAGGGGGGCTAGATGTGTGGCATCAAGCTCATTTTGTTTTGCTTTCACCCTGGATGCTGCAGAGAGCCTGTCATTGTATTTCCATGGTTGCCATGTACACTCCTCACTCTCACCAATTAACCCACTGACAGTGTCTTTGTTAGCTTCATGAACATTTGCAAAGGTAGAAAAGTAATGTGCTGCATTACTTAACTCACCAGCAAATGTTGCGAGCCACTTCATGTCAGAAGGGACTAATTTGAACTTAAATTGCACGGGATACCCTGCCACAGTATACTTCTTACTCTCAACATAAGCAATGTCAGAAACATTAAGCTTCATGACAACATGAGACTCGGAGCAATTAGCTCCAGCAAGAAGGAAATTCTCATTCTGGCTAGCAATTCGTTCCCCTACATTAATGAAAGAAAGAAGCCATGCAGTAGCCTCATCGTCCTTGCCAAACGGTGCCCCATCAGCACCTATGGCTAGTTTGAAATTGTATGGGGCCTCGTTAAAATGATGAAGAAAAGGTGATCCATCCTCGCTTAAGACTTTAGCAACATGAATGTACAAATTTGCAAGTTCAAGTAGAAATTCTTCTAGTTGCCTGAAAGCTCCTTCTACTTGTTCATCTTCCCCCAGGCTCCCACAGAATTCAGATTTCATATCCAACACTGTACCAATTTCAACAGATTTGAGAAAGGAAATAACCTTTTCATAAGTTAGAATTTTAGGCACTCTCACTCCTGAAACCTTAATGCTGCTTCTATGAGCACTATTTCCATTAGACTTCATGCACAAGCTTTGCCTAACAGATTTGTATTTTTCTTTGCTGATTAAACCTTTACATTAAAGAATCTTTACACTTCTCACTGAATTGTCAGTGCTTCCTTCAAATTCAGCTACTGCTTTGTTTACAACTGATGGAAGTACTTTCCTTGTTTTCTTAGAGCATGTAATGTAGTTCTTTAGCTGCTCTGAACTTGCATTAGCAACTAATGAGACCCACATACCATCAAGGCAAGGTCTTTTATCACTTTCTATGGCACCATCTAAATCTCTGCCTCAGTCATAATTTTTTTTTCTGGGCACAGCCCTGTGTGGTGTCTACAGTAATCAATGAATCAAAAAGGACTGGTTTGGAATGTGCACTATGTTGTGACTATAGTGCTTAAAGAAACAGGGAAATTTTCAAAGTGCAGTTATAAGATCGTAAAGATCTTTTTTTTTTAGTTTTTTTGGTGAGCAGACCCAAACTTCCACTCAGCCATATAGTCAATGGGACTTCAAATCACACAACTTATGATGTTTATTTGCCAAAAGCAGTTAAAACGTTAATGTACTTAAGATTTTATGAATATTCCACACTTAATGTAGTACAAAATATTCTGCCTTTTTGTGTTGTTGAAGCGCTTGATTCGAAGCGAGTATTGAATATATAAAAAGCCATTACGTCAACCATGGAATGTGTCGACGTTGCAACTTTCATTGGTAGGGAAATTACCACCGTACTAAAGATAGCCATGGATAACGTAATTCTTGAATTACATGACTCATGTGACTACTTTGCTTACCTCTTACTTGTGTAAAAAACTAACTAAATTTAGTTGTCACTTTTAAAGAAGAAAACTGTAAGTTGTTAATAGTGTTATCGTATCATTCATACCCATACATGTCCCGAAGAAAGTTCCAGATTAATTGAGACCATTACATTATCTGATATTTTACAACGACTACTTTACTATGACTGATGGTGCAGTCAGAGATTTCACATCGGCTATAAGTGATGGTGCAATAAGTTCGTGTGAAGTCGTTGTTGTCAGTTGTTGTGCTACAGATTTATCAGGTGATTTTGTGTCTATAGTCATCAGTGAATCAACAGGGACTGCTTTGGAATGTGCACTACGTTGCGACTATAGTGGTAAAAAAACGGATAACTTTTCAAAGCACGGTTATAAGATCTTCTTGTTTGCTCTCTATGATCAATGCTTATTTAAACAAGTCCCAAATTATTTGGGAATTGTATGTTGGTAGATAGAATTACATGTATGGTTTGGGGCTTCCAGTCCTATTTTTATTGGCTTCTTCCCTTGTTGTTTATTTTAGGTGATAACAACTGTGATGAGCTGTCATGTTTGCCAGTTGACTGTCAGTTGACTGCTTTAACTCAGTATAGAAATACCAATACATTGTAACTATTCTGGCTGTCATATGTACTAACAATGCGATGTCTTTGAAACTCCATAGACGCCTGAAGAATCAACTGTGAGCTCTTTAAGATTTGATATCTCATCCAGAGTGAGTTACTTTTAATTAATTCCTAATTTTAAAATCTTACCATTGTATTAATCTGAGATCCTTTTACTGGGTACAGGTGTAGGTCAAACACATCTGTCAGAGGTTTTTGATTATTATTTTAATTGTAACAGTATTAGAGGTCATTTTTAAGTAACATGGAGACAACCAATCAACGGCTGATTCTTGCTTATGAAATTGGAATATAAACTACGAACAGTAAATATCGTGAAGATTATTTTGTAATTTTAAGTATGAATGTCTTTGTAATGTGAAATTTTCTCAAAGCACGATTAACAGCTTGCCTTTTATGGCATGCTTGGTTTGTTCTGATAAGAAGCAACTTGACATGCCATTTCTTTAACTTCTCGTTTTGCTATGATGGCCAAGTCAGTAAGTCATACTCGACAGTGTGGCCCACAAACTTTAAAATTTCGTTTTGGTTCTTACCAAAGATCTTAGAAAGATAACGCTTTAAAAAAAAAACTTTATACTTATCTCGTTTTTCAAGCCACAGTGTAATTTATGTCTCCTTGTTTTTTCTTGTTGAATTGGGAAAATGTGGGATGTAACTTATGGTAAAGCCCTCAAACCTGGTTATTAGGAGATATAAACAGTCATGTTTTTACTATCAAGCTGTCCACAGACTTGTCTCAAAGTAGCACAGTTTTACTCTCAACCCTTTGATGAACATGTGTGTATCACTGCCGTTGATAATTCTGATTCAGTGTTACTTAACTTTTTTATGTTTGATCCTTTCAGATTAGTGATTTAAAAGCATCTCGCCAACTTGCATCAGAGATAACATCAAGGGGAGCAGCACTTTATGACTTACTTGGTCGTGAAGTGGAACTAAGGGTTAGTTAATACTAATAATTGTAATTTATATTTTTGACATCTCTGCTGCGTGACAAGCTGTTTTAAATTTCTTCCAAAAGTTAAACGTTTAATGTAAACTAATGTAATTTAATTTTTTGTGAGTTGTAACCACAAAGGACTAAATGGCAGCTTTAGGATTATCCAGGTTACTCTTATGGTGGTCAATGCCAAGACAGGGGCAATTCAAATGTCTTTAATATGACTACAACATTGAGTAAAAGAGTAAGACATTTATTGCCAAAGAACTAAATATATTATATTATAAATTCCAGAAAATATTAGACCGTATAGTGGACTCCACATTACACAAAAAGGAACACATGACAGAATAAATACGCCAGGTATTGATTTAACTCCACCCAAACAATAAAATGTAACCAATCTTGGCATTCTTTGATACTTTCTAAATGGATTCACCTTTGTTGTCTCCAGGAGCTTCGGACCAGTGCAATTGCCAAGCCGCTTGAGCTTAATGAGTTGGAAAATGGAATAAAGAAGAGCGTTATTTTGGTTCAGGTCAGCTAATTTTTTTTATTTAAAATGTATGGTGTAAATTCTGTCCATATTTTACTGTTTCAAACAATTCAAGTAATTTACTCGGAGACGTTGTTTTTCATTTAGAGTGACATAAAGAAGACAAATCAAATGCTTGACAACATTGCTTCTGATGAAGCTAACCTGGAAGCTAAAATTGAAAAGAAAAAGCAAGAACTAGAAAGAAACCAGAAGAGATTACGAAGTTTAGAGACTGTCAGGTAACAAGGAAAAAACTCTGAGGGAAATTTGCTTTCCATCAGGTCTGTGTTCTTACCAGCATCGCTTTCTTTTGGTCATGGTAAACCTTCAATCAAGAACTTCCCTATTGGAAATATGGCATCCAATGAAGCTATGCCTTTAATCTGAACAGTATTAATTACATTAAATACAGTCATTTTGGAGGAACAATGTGTTTAAGATAGACATTAATTTTGAATGCTACTGTAGCAGTAACGAAAGGAAAGTCTGAAACATTAAATTTTTCTTTTGTTACTGCTAACTGCGATGATCTCAAAACGTTTACTTGATGCAGTCATTTCTCATAATGTATATGGTAACCATCTGAAGACTTAACACACTCTTTCCCTTTTGTCTTTTTACTTCGCTGGCTCCTTTTGACTTTTGTTTTCCTGTGGCCATTTACATTTAAACATCAACCCCGGTGGAAAGAAGCTTCTAAAATTCACCATACAGCAAAAAAAAATCAAAGCAAAATTGGGTGAGTTCAATTTGTTGCATTTGAAGGGATTTTTTAGCATTTTTTACATGAGATTGAACAAGAAAAAGCAAGTTTTGTGATTACTTATTAACAACAGAAATGAAAAATCTTGAGAAAGCCTGTTGTAGTTAATCATAAGTAATGCATGCATATCATGTACATGTAATCACACAAAAATTGTGCCATCCAGCGTTTGATTGATCCTTTGATCATTGACCAATTAGAATACCCATTGACACCTAAACCGGCCATAACCGGCCGCGCGCGACAACCCCTGAATTACCTAAACAAAATGGCGTCTTGATCAGAGTTTATCTTAGGCCTCTACCCAGTCTCCCTTAGTAAATCTAAATTTTTTGTTGTCATGGAGATTTAGTAGGATAATTGACCAATCATTTGTCGTCTTGTGAGCATATTTTGACAGCTGATAAGAGACTCCACAAGGGCTGGCTTTTTGCCATTTCGATCGGGGGATAAAATTACGCGAAGACAGCAGCCGATGCCCCAGATAACGCATCAAACGATGGGGAGATTCATGCTTTTTTTTAGGATTAGGAGGATCTAAGGGATCTTTTATGGTTTTCCTGTAAGAGGAGGGGATACTAGAGACAACAATTTTGGTTTAGATGGCTTTAAAAGTGACGAAGAAGACGGTGAAAACCAAGCAACCGATGATAAACAAGAAGCTTGCTGGAATGATCAGCTTGATAATATTCAAGTTCCAGATTTCGTGGCAGCTACTGCTCTTTATTTTGTTTTAGATAATCGTAATGAATTAAATATTTTTCTTAGTTTTCATAGGAGGTGACCTATGGGAATTAATGGTAAATGAAACGAGTAGGTATGCCTGTCAAAAACTCTTAAAATGCCCGAACGCATTGCCTTGTTTCATGGAGTAAGCCGTGCAGAATTAAAGGCCTTCGTAGCAATTAATGCCATAATGGGCATTGATTATCTCCCGAATTTAGCTTTATATTGTTCAACCGATGGATTTTTTGCAAATAACAAGTTTTTTGCCCTAAAATAAATTGGTAATCGAAGGAATTTTTGCCTTCGGCATACATCGGAAGATCAGACGTATCTTCAACAAATAAATCAATCCGATCGTGTGTTTATATTCCGCAAAAATGTGAGAATACCTCCAGCGATTTTCTCTGTTGCTTTTCTTGTGTTGTGTAAGTTATCTTTCAGTGAAAGTTTTCGAAAGAGCACTTTTGTACACAATTTGACCTTGTTTGTTCTCCCATGAAACATGATAGTCAATTAACTAAATTACTCTTGCGGTTTTGTGTATTTCGACAAGCAGAAAACTCATGGTTAAATTTTGTTTTGGCAGTGGCGTTGTGCATAATTTTTGCACCTATACCTGCAAGAAAAGAAAGTGATTGGAATAAATTTCAAACAATTTTTATCCATTGAGTGGTTAGACATAACTGTACATTGCACAAGGCATATTTTGAGTTATATATATTTTTAAAGCGTTTCGTTTAGTTAGCGATCAAAAACTTTCTTGATTGCTTAACGCGCACTGCTTCGAAAATTCTACCTTGACATTTTCATTTGGGCCTTAGGACGTGTTTTGAAACACTTTTTAGCAATATTTTTACACAATCTTGAAGTTCACTGTTTCTTCTTCAAGGTGAGCTTAATTCTAGAACTCAGTATCTTGTGTACATTTACTGCGCATATGGTTTATTTTTAACGCTTGCTTTCCAATGCAAAACCTCAAAAATTGGCCAAGTTATCTTGTACACAGCGCTTGTGCATGAGTCCATGGGTTAAAGAATAGTTTTTTCTTCTGCAGTGTGTTACCTAAGAACGGCTTTTCTCCTAGCCAATCACAATCTAGATTTTGCTTTCACATATACTAGTATGCAGAAATTGAAACAAAGTTTACATGTATATCGTATGCAGGGACATAGGCAGGGGGTGGGGGAGGGTCCTAGGGTGCCCATGAACTCCACCACCCCCCCCCCCCCCTTGAAAAGGCTGAATGGATGACTGCACAGAGTTTTGCATATTATTTTTGTTTACGAAATATCCAGTAGAGAATTCAGGAAATTGCAGTTGCCTATTCAAATGTTCGAATAGTTTCTTCTTCTGCAATTTTATATAAGAATGGCTTTTCTCCTAGCCAATCACAATGGAGATTTTGCTTTCACGTATACTATTATGCAGAAATTCAAACACATTTTATGAATATGGTATGCAGGGCATAGGCAGGGGGTGGGGGAGGGTTCTAGGGTGCCCATGACCCCACCCCCCTCCTTGAAAAACAAAACAAGATAATTGAATCACGAAAAAAAGCAGGCTGAATAGATGACTGCACAGAATTTTGCCAATTATTTTTGTTTAATAAATATCCAGTGGAGAATTCAGGAAATTGCAGTTGCCTATTCGGATGTTCTGGGGGAAGGGGTGGGGGACATGTCCCCTATTCCTCCCAGACACTAGCGCCTTATGGCACTCACTCAGGGCCCCCTATTTAAAAATCCTGCCTACGCCCCTGGTATGTTCAACTTTGTGTTGAAGATGCAAGATGCTTCGACAATGACAGCTTTTCTCACATGATCTATCACAACATTGCACGTTAAGTAGACGAAAAGGCCATAGTCAGCGTGGAACACTCCAGGGTATTGGCTAGCTCTATCCTTTGCTGTTATGTGAACTGCTAAATGAGGATCCTCTTAATTTAAGGAGGATGGTAAATAGCTCGTTTATCGCCATTAAGAGGCACAACATGTTCTGTTTTATGTGGAAACTGCTCTGAAGATGTGGAGGATGTGGATGTTACAGAATTATGCAGATTCACTCCAGCACATCTTATCCCATCATCTTTTTCTACTTTGAAAAAATACAAGTCTTTTTCGAACAAGCAGCTTGGTATGTTTCAAACATTTATACCAAAAAGGGCAATTATTGAGTTGTTAATAACAACTGGTTTTCCTTTATTTCAGGCCAGCATACATGGATGAGTATGAGAAACTTGAAGAAGAATTAAAAAAGGTTTATGAGGTGAGTTAGATTATTAAAAGGCACGATTCTATTATAACAAGGATCGATTTAGAAAACGTATTAAGAATAAAAAGTAACAACACTATCCGACACGAGTCAGACATGACCCCATTATCAAGGTTAAACTGTACTGGAAAATTCGCAATTTAAATATAACGGGCGTTAGGTCAAAACAAAGACATGCATAAATGGTAATAGTTGACACTAAGATATTTACAATTTTTGCTAGAATACAAAAGGCGAAGGTCAAACAAAAACTTTAGCACGAATAGAATCTGACTGCTTATTTAGTGATGGTTGACGCTCACGTATCAAAAGCATCTCGTGAACGAGACAATCAAATTTCGATTTGCATTTCGTTAGGATCGTAAAATGTGCTTTAAGTTCAGGTTTGTCCAGATCGTGTTTCGTCTTCATGTGTCGACCAACCGAAGATGATAGGGATTAGTGTTCCTCTATACGCTGATGTAAATGCCTTGTTGTATAACCAATGTAGTCCATATTGCATAGACCACATTTAAAATAATAAACAACACATTGGTTATTTACAACATTTGGCTTGTTTTCGCGGTGTTTGAGATGACTTTCAATCTTACGATTGATAAACACAGGAACAATCTCGATGGTGTTACCAATTTTAATGATCAGATCTTTGAGTCGTCTCCGTAGCACGTTAGCTGACTTCTGATCTTTGTACGGTAATACAATACGGACGGGTTTTTCCTTGGTATTGCGCTTGTGGTGGTTTCTGGGCATCCGATTGAACATAGTCGACAAAATTCTTAACAGATCTGTTAATTAGGTCTTCTGGGTATTTAAGGCGTTTGAAGATATTTTTGAGCTTTTCGCACTTATCAGAGAATAATTGCCAACTTGAGGACAACCGATAGGCCCTGTTAAGCATGTTCGTAAGCAGGCCAGTCTTATAACGATGGTCCACGTGACTATGGTAGTGTAGTAATAAGCCTTTGTCAGTTGGTTTTCGGTAGACACAGGTTGATATCCGAGGACCATTCTTATCAAGAAGCATTCCAAGGAAAGGTAGTATTACCGTACAAAGATCAGAAGTCAGCTAACGTGCTACGGAGACGACTCAAAGATCTGAGCGTTAAAATTGGTAACACCATCGAGATTGTTCCTGTGTTTATTAATCGTAAGATTGAAAGTCATCTCAAACACCGCGAAAACAAGCCAAATGTTGTAAATAACCAATGTGTTGTTTATTATTTTAAATGTGGTCTATGTGATATGGACTACATTGGTTATACAACAAGGCATTTACATCAGCATATAGAGGAACACAAATCCCTATCATCTTCGGTTGGTCGACACATGAAGACGAAACACGACCTGGACAAACCTGAACTTAAAGCACATTTTACGATCCTAAAGAAATGCAAATCAAAATTTGACTGTCTCGTTCACGAGATGCTTTTGATACGTGAGCGTCAACCATCACTAAATAAGCAGTCAGATTCCATTCGTGCTAAAGTTTTTGTTTGACCTTGGCCTTTTGTATTCTAGCAAAAATTGTAAATATCTTAGTGTCAACTATCGTTTAATTTCCATTTATGCATGTCTTTGTTTTGACCTAACGCCCGTTATATTTAAATTGCGAATTTTCCAGTACAGTTTAACCTTGATAATGGGGTCATGTCTGACTCCGAAACGTCGGATAGTGTTGTTACTTTTTATTCTTGATTCTATTATAAATACAAAAAGCTGATGGTGATACAAACATAACCATAATTATACCAACAAATGTTGCAATGGATGAAAGGGCTTGAAATAACGACAGGTCAACAGACAATGTCTGCGCAAAAAATGGGTTTTGTCCGGACAAATCCTTGGATGACCGGGCATTTTGTCCAGTCGCTTACTCTTCAAAGGAAAATTTAATTTGAAGCTAGTAGCTCTAAATTGGGTTTTAACGTTATCTGCATTTGTGAAAGAAACAAAAAAAGGAAAGAAAGCAAAAGGAAGATACGACCAGACCACCTTTGACTACAGTAAAATGTGCGGTAGTTTCAAGTTTCTGCTTTATCATTCATCAGTCATGAAATTAGCGAGTCTTCCAGCATAGCGTGGCTATTGGTGTGTATGCTAATAATTCTTATAGTCTGCATGCAATTTGCTGCAAACTAATGTGAGAAGTGAAACAAATGCCTCTCTAAGTGTCAGTGCGAAGGTCCGGGCTACCCTCTAAATGCTTGGTTACCAAGCTTTTCAATACAATTTGCTTCCCTCGAGTAGCAGTAACTCGGGACACTAAAAACAAAGAGTGACAAAAGTTGGTTGTCTTTGAAAGTATTCTAAATGAAAAAAGAGAGTAGACTGTTTGTTAGTATTACTTCTTCTTGGGGTTCAGTAGAAATAGTAGTACAACATTTAAGATTTCATTAAGCTTACCTCAAACAGCGTCACTAAGAAATCAGCAGATGTGGATAGCACTCGTAGGTGTTAATTGTTGTATAAGTCTTGTTACTGGGTTGCCAGTATGGCAAACCAGTTGGAAAATTGGTATCATTTCCCGTGTCAGGAAAGATGGAAACCTGTCTCTTCCTAGAGTATCCTGTGCATATCTTTGGTAGGTTTCAGGGGGTAGTGGAAAATGCATAGATTTTATCAGGTGGACACAGTACAAACAACAGCGACGAAGCCGATGTAATGCAAATGGTGTTTTATTGGATCTTTAAACAAAATATACCCTTTTGGAGGACTTGATGGAGATGTTGGGATTGAAGGAAACAGTGGTTCAGATGGCAAAGGCAAGTGGAGTCAGATGGTACGGGCATGTGTTGAGGAGGAATGATGGCCATGTTGTGAGGAAAGTGTTGGAGTTCGAAGTGAAGGGCAAGAGAAAGCAAGGACGACCAAAGAAGACATGGAAGATGTAAGTGGAGAAGGAGAGCAAGAGCATTGGTTTGGAGAAAAAGACGCCATGAATCGAGCACAAGTGGGAGTTAGAAAGTTTGCTGACAAAGTGGGGTAAATCTGGCCACCCCCGTGTACGGGGATAAACCCGGATCAAAATTGGATTGATGATGATGATGGAGCTCAATAACGGACGTCAATTCGATAAACAACACAAGCTGTGAAAAATAAATATCTGGAATCGTAAAAGTGACGAATAATGGGCTTCAACAACAATTGCATCTTTCGCGGTCGGATGTCATTAATCTGAATGTCTCTAAACTCCAATTTCAGCAATTTCGGAAATTCTCTTAATTTTGAAACACAAAGTCCGATTTTCGGAGATAAAGCTAGATGCTCGGAAAAACCAGCTTCCATTTTAAAACACAAAAAGCAAGTCCGATTTAGAAAAAAAACTAAGATGTTCCTTAAGAACTTACACAGCTTCCATAGGTTCCTTAATTTTTTTGACCAATTTCCACCACCAGATGCCGATCACTCGAAAATAACAGTACAGGAGAATAACAACAAAAATTGAAACAAACAAATTTGGAGAAAAAATGACACCCCAACCCCGACCCCGGCCCCAGAAGTTTCTTTGCTAAAAAGTATGTTGTTTTATTCTGAAAACGACGGAAGTTTGATTTAGATCTTAGATCTGAAAACAGATTTTGTTGCAGATTCATTAATTGGAAATCCATGTCGGGCAAGGATTCCAATGGACAAAATCCGATTGGAAATCCCAAGATCCGGATTTGAAGATCTAAATCCGGATTTCCAAACGAAATCACCCTAACATTCTTTCCTGCAGTTCATTCAGTTGACACAAGGTGATCACGTGCACCTTTATGGTTGTCTAGCACATGATCACTTTATTCCTTTTGACAGTAGGTCATGACTTTCCCTTGATTAATAGAAGTCAGAGACTGCAGAATTTTTAGTGTTTTTACGATCGTCATTAATCTTTCAATGAGAATTTGATTCAGAGTTATGAGAATTTGATTCAGAGTTATTTATCTTTCGGCTTGCCTTTTACTGTTAACTACCAGCTTTTACGGTAGTTTTTGCTGCTAACGTAAAGCCAGAAATATTTTTTGAGCTGGCACCAGATTAGACTGAAAAGAAGAGGAATTATGAAGCAGAATCAACATCTTCAGTCCTTCAATTCCTTAGTGTGTGCTTAGTGCAACTGCAAGACATGCATGACTAAAGTACTAACCCATACTAGCGTACTAAGCGTACAAACAACCGATGAACAATCACCTCAACAATCGGAATAGCACTAGTACTAGCGTACTAAGCGCATCCACACCAGAAGATTCTTCACGTACTGACGTGATTACGTACTAAGTGTACAAACAATCGGGATAGCACTAGTACTAGCGTACTAACTGAATATTCTCAAACTCAACCTATATACTAGCGTACTTACGTACAAAGTGTATGAACAACCGATAAACAATCGCCCTAACAATCGAAATAGCACTAGGACAAGTACTAGCGTTCTAACTAAAGATTCTGCACGTACGAACGTGATTACGTGATTACGTACTACGCGTACGAACAACAGGTGAACAATTGCCCTAACAATCGCAATAGCACTAGTACCAGTGTAATAACTGAATATTCTCAAACTCAACCTATATACTAGCTTATGTACTAAGTGTATGAACAACCGATGAACAATCGCCATAAAAAAGAAATTTAGTTACTATTAAACAAAGTTTAATACATCAAAATTGAAAATTAAAAGCTTTTAAATACATAATAAAAAAGCTTTGCTTTTTTATTATACTTCATTAGCGAATTTTAATGAAATATTTAAAAATAATTACATTGATTTTTATGAAAATATGTACAAGATTTGAAAAAAGTCAGTCTTTATGAGGAAATACTCTATTCAAAATGTATTATCAGATATATCACTCAAAAACAAGTTACCAATAACAAGATATATAATAAACCGTGTTTGTAAGACATTTGATCTTATAAACACGGCTTTACATAAAGTTAACAAAGATAGAAAAATAATAATATCAATAAAATTTATAATACACAAGCTTTTCAAGATGTGGAATTTACCTCATGTAATATTAATTACTAAATCCAAAAAGACTTTGCATAATTATGAGGAATATTGGAATGATATTTGCAAGTTATTGGATGTTAAACTCAGCTAAAATTTTTTATTATATTTTTTCATTATTTTGTCTGAAATAGTTGGACAATTATCAATTATAATATTATCTATGATAGAACATTTGTTTAAAAAGATTGATTCAATAAATACACCGCTTCTTAAACTATTTCTAACTTTTAATAATATATCAAAATAACTAGTATAAGCAAATCTGCAATTTTCTAATTTACGATCATATGTTTTTGCAGTAGCATATGTTTGTAAAAGAACACCAGCACCTGAAATAGCACCTAAAATAATAACATTAAGAGTAATACTATCTGCTATTGTTCCAATAATTACTCATGCAGTTGAAGCAATATTAGTAGATAAATGCATTTTTTGGCAATGTTGAAATGATTTTTTATAAAACCAAAATTTTTTGTGATAATATTTATACAAATCTTTTATTTCTTTAATTTTATCATCTGATAGATTTTTGCTTATATGATTGAAATTGAATATTTTTTGATCAGTTGTTATTATAATATTGTATATATTATTTTAATGAGTATATTTAATCAATATATCAAGTTCTTCATTTGGCACATCGTTGTTTAATAGTTTGACTCTAAAATGACCGTTTTGTAATGTTATATTCATATTAAACGTCTGCTTTTGTGTAGTTTGACTTGATACAAAAAAACGTTTGTTACTAATTGAAGCCCATAATAAATTTGAATGTTAAGTTTTCTATAATTAAATTTGAAAGGAGGAACTAGGAAGTAAGACTCTTTTACTTCCATTTACAGTAAAGTTTTGTCTGATAAAGTGGTTATTAGATAACCGTGTAAATAATGTGATGTTTTTAAAGTGTTGTTTCCATTCATAAATTGACATATGCATTGTAAATTTTTAATCAGACGATATTTCATAAGCTTTTTCCCAATCATAAATACTCATATCAAGATCAATTAGTGCTGCATTTTTTATACCATAGCATACAAAATACATTGGCAATGATAATGATGAATTATTGTCATAGTTAGCTTTTATAGTAATATAAAGTCTTCTTTGAATTTGATTTGAAGTACCATCTGGATAAACAGATAATATTGATCTTATGTAATGATATTCATTTAATACTTTTGTTGTTGCTTGTTTTGCTATAATCATGTTTAAAACTTCGTATGTGATATTCATAGAGAGAAATTCATTTGAATAAACAGTAAAACCTGTTTTTTAAAATAAAACTCAAGCGCTAAAGTGTAATTATTTGAGAAGTTATCTCTTATTAATTTAAAGAGGTTTATATCAAATTTTCCTTTGTATTGTGAATTTTGATTAAACTTTTGCAAAGTAAAAGAAAATGCTTTTTTTCTAATTTTATGAGGCATATCATTGAAATTATTAATTAAATTTACACTTGAAATACCATAATCCGCAGTAAATTCGCCAGCATTATCTGTTATGTATTTGAATACATTTTTACGATTTTCATGTGAGCTGATATGACTCTCGCCTATCTTTTGGTCAACATATAGTTTATTTAAAACGTCATTTTTATTAACAGGTGAGCTCATATTATCAGTTTGTGACCATTAAGATTGAAATTACCTCTTAAAGCTTTGCTACCATTTTTTTTAAGATATACTTGATCAACCGCAAGGGAAACAGCAGAAGCACTATTGTTTAGTTGCTGTAAATTTACAGCATCTAAGTTATTAGATGCATTTTTTACATTAATTATTTTATTATTGTTGAGGTTTAAATCATTAGTCATTACCACGCTTCTGTCTTTTTTTAAATAAGGTGATCAATTAACGGAACCCCCTTCTTGAGATACTTTTTGATCTACATATAATTTATTAACGAGTTCATTTAAATCATTTGGTTTTCTTTATGACACGATTTTATTTCCACCCATGTTAATGTCTTTGTTTTTTTACAATTTTTTTACATTGTTTACATATTCACGATTTACAGCAGACGTTTTATTTACTGTGTTTTGAATACCATAGATACTGTTTCCGTTTAGATCAATATCTCCTTTCATTGTACTGCCTGTTTCATGTAAATAGTTACTTATCTCATTGTTTAATTGAGTGAAATTGATGTCGTGATGACCCAATGTTGCTTCTTTCACATTATCAATGTTATGGTTTTTCATATCAAGATTCTTTGTCAAACCACTTTTTAAAAATATAATTATTAGCTGAGTTTTATCTGCTTTTGATACCATTGAATTATCAATGTAAAATTTCGTACTAGCATCTTTATGATGAAGAGGCTCGGCTAAGCCAGTTATTTTTTTATTTCCCATTTCAATTGGATTTTGAGCTTCTATTTTACAATTATCAACGTTAAGATCAAAATAAAAAGCTTCTAGTTGAAGATGAGTTAAAGCATCTGCTGTATTATGTCTTCCGGGTGCAACATTTTCAATTCTTCTATTATTCATATTTAGCAATCCATTCATTTTATCGCTTCCATCTTTTTTCAAATAATCAGTTAAATCAATTGGTGTACTAGACGAATCACCTCCATTTGCTTTTACATGGTCATAAATCTGCTTTTTGGTCAAAGCATCACTATCATTTTGTCCTGGTTATAAATTAGTTAATTTTTTATTTTCCATGTCATAATTACCATTTGGAGTTTAAAACCAACTCCTGCAACACCAGGTGGTCCTCTTAAACCAAGTGTGAAAGTATTGCCTGTGCTATGTTCATTGAATATTCCCATTAATATATATTTGTTATATTATTCCATAAAAGTTTCATTTGGTATTTTTCATTGGTTTATCAACATACAAAAAGAATATGGTTTTTCAGTTGCTTTTTTATATTGATCTTTTGGTACACATAATTCTTGTGAAATGAAATTTTGTTCATTTGAACTTGGAAAATTATATATACAAAAATGTGAACAATTCAAACGAATATCCTTTGGACAACCTTAAAAGCTTTGTGATAAATAAATTACTGAGCAATTTTTATGTCTTCATTGAATAAAATAGTCAATTAATGGTTTTTGATTTTTTTCTGTAACAAAATCGTCAAAAATAACTATCTTTTGTCCACTATTATTAATATCATTGACAAGTGTTATTGTATCATGCTTGTTTTAATGATATCGTAACCAACTTGATCACTGATGTCATGAGACAAATTGATCAAATCTTGGTACTTTTGTTATTCAAGATTTTTAGCACACAAATGTACTTGATCAAAGTATAAAAGAGGTTTTGAAAGCATATGATAAAGAAGGTTTGTTTTACCTCCTCCTGATGAAGAAGCAAGAAGCATTCTAAATGTATTTTTTGGCATATATCCATACAATTGTTTAAAATCTGTTTTTTCAGTTTTAGGATCGTAATTCAGTATTTTCATGTATATAAATTATGTTATATTAAGTTAAATGAAGATAAGTTAAGTATTTTTATGTAAGTAAATTATATAAATGGACATAGAACGATTTAAGAAAATTTCTGATGCTAAAATGAAAGATTTAAAGATGATTAACCAAATACAGGATGAAATTTAACAGTATAAACACAGTAAACAGGATATGCAAATTGGTTTAAAAGAGACTCTTCAACCATCAACCAATAATCAAAGCTCAAGAAGAACCAAAATTGATGAAAAACAGGATCAATAAACTGAACAACTTGACAAAAATCAAAAAGCTTTAAGTTCTGATTTGGAAAATATTGCAATGTTACAATATGAATATGAAAAAACACCAGAGAAAAAAACAAAACTTCCAATTAGTTATAAACCAAATATGATTTCATTAAAACCAGATGAACAGATGAAGGATTTACTACTAATGAATTATATCTGATAACTGACAATGGTTTTTCTGCACCTTCTGAAATATGGGATAGATATGTTGATAATTAATTGGATATTGATGATTACGATGAAGAAATTGGATTAAAATTACAACAATTAGGTCGTAAAAAAGGTAATCTTTCAAGATCAAAAGCACAAAAGACGAAACATTTATATGAAATAAACGAATTGGATAATGAAATTAAATTATTACAAAAATTTTGGAAAAGTCTACAATCTTTTTTAGAAGCAAAAAAATCAATTGGTCAAGGATTAAAATATACACAACAAAAAAGAAACGCTTATAAAATCCAACATGATGGTCAATATGGTGGTTTAAATATTGATATTCCAAAATTATTTGGTCAATTACAATTAGTTGGATCAAAAAATGGTAAAAAAGTATTGGATCAACCAGCTGATTTTGACACAATAGATTTGTTAACAAAAAGGTTTAAGAGCAAAAAAAAATTATAGTCCTATATCAAGAATGTTGTTTGATCGATTAAATAACCTTAGTGAAATACCTATTCATAAAACAAGTAAAGAATTTAGCAAAATCGATTCAGGTGTTGTTTATTACAATAATATTAATGATTTGTTAGACAGATTAGAATTACTTGGTGGATCAATTTTAGCTGGCAATAATGGTGTTCAAAGTGAATTCAGTCAAATAGCTCATACATTGAATAAATTAGGGGCAATCGATAATGGGCAATTATCAAATCTTTTAAAAGAATATGTAACTTAATATTATAAAATGAACAATAGAGCCTTACATATTTCATCAATTAATAGAGAAAAAATTTGTAAAAATAAACCAGAAGATATTATTGTTACTTTTTGTCCTCCTATTTATTTAAGTGAAGAAAAGAATGTGGTATAGCACTTGATAGGCTTTCAATGACATTTAGTTGGCATGATGTTCATAGTACTTATGATAATAATCAAATACAATATTCAAATGATAATGGCACAACATGGGAAGCTATTTCATTTGTTGATGGAATGTACAGTTATGATGATTTAAATGATTATATTCAATCAGCTCTTTCTCAAAATGGTGATGATAAAGAAGGAATTAATTTAATATTTGTACTTTCAAGTTATAGAGTTACTGTAGAATTTAAAAAAAAATGGCAACTTGATTTAAGAAATTCTAAATTTAGTGATCTCATTGGTTTTGATGAAAAAATAATAGAAAGTACTGAATACAGTGTTAGATTACCAAATATAAGCAATAGTATTGATGCATTAGAAATTGGTTATAGCTTGATTTCTAATAGTTATACTGATGGAAAAAGATCTGATACATTAGCTTTGATTCCCACTGATAATTTGACAAGAATCTATCGTTTTAATTTTGAGCCGAAAAGAGCAATTTTTTCACCAACAAATACAAAAATAATCAACTAAGTTAATATTACAGTAAAAGATAATATTGGAAGACCTGTTGTTTTAAACAATATTGATTGGTTCATGACATTAATTTTACGTGAAGAATAGTATATAATTCATTAATATATATGAACAAAAACGAATTCAAAATGAGATACGACCAAGGATCAGGTCGTTACATTAAAAGCATATCTATGGTGAAGGAATATTTAGCAACTTAGCAAGCAAATTATTTAACAAAACAACAAAAGAATTGGCTGCAAAGACGGGTAAAAAGCTACAACAAGTTGCAAAATTGTTGAGACACTTTCATTAAAAAACACCTTTTCTAGCCTCCAATGCTTGTCGTATCTACAATTTAAACCTTTCCCACTTCCTCTCCCCTCTTCTCCTTTCAATGTTCACTGCTTAAGTTTCCAACATTTTTTTGTCTTGCCAGCAACACTGATAAGGGGGGGAGGGGGGCTGCAGTGTGAGAGATAATAGGGAAATTAATAACGCCCGAAGAAGGTGAAGTGTCTCCACTAATTTTGCAACTTGTTGTAGCTGAATCTGCTTTAACAAAAGGAGCTGAAAAAACAGGAGATTTTGCTGGAAAATGGGCTGGAGATAAAATAGCTGGTATTTTAAAAGGCAAACATAAGCAAAATACACCTGTTGAACCACAGAAAAAAGTAACTTTTTCAATGGAAGACATCATTATACCAATAGAGGTTGAGCCTGAAATTCAATCAATTCCAACAAATTATAAACTAAAAAAGTCATAACAACTAACAGATTTTGAAATAGCAGAAAGGATGAATCGTTTATTAGCTGGCAGTAAACTTATGAGAAAAAGGAAAAACAAAAATTTTATAATGTATTGATATAAAATGTTTAGAAATCCAAAATGCATTTAACGAATTGCAGACATTTTTCATGAATTAGAAACGCCTTTAGTAACAGCAAATCCTGCTAATAATGCTAGTCCAAAAAAGCAAAACCATCGGTTAGTTGTTGATAATACAAATTCACCATCTCCATCAGATTGGTATAATGCAAGAATAGCAATGAGCTTTAAAGTACAAAAAATGAATGGTACTGATATTGCTATTGCTGATCACAATGGTATTGTAAATGGTATTCACTCGTTAATAAAAGACATTTCAGTAAAAGTTTGTGATAAAAAAGTTTATGATTGCAGTGATGTAAATCATAGTGTAGATATCAAAAATTTGCTTGAATATTTTTTTTTTTGTAATTTAAAACTTTTTATTATTCTGTTACACCTAAACACATACAACGATTATGAATTACTAAAATACAAATCACACTATTAATTACAATATCAAAACAAAATAGACTACTAATTACAACTCAGTAAATAACAATTACAAGATAACACTATTACACTTACTCTTACAATAATTTGAACAACAATAGTAAAAAAATAAATAAATAATAATAATAACAATTATCATCATCATCATCATTATTATCAAAGACTAATGATAATAATAAAAAGTCATAAGAGGGACATATGGAGAACACCCACACTACAAGCCTACGTATGCATGTGCCAAAAGCTTTTCCCATTTCTTGGTATGTTTAGTTAGTTTGTTCCGCCTACTTGCTATCTTTTTCTCTACTTGGTATACAGCTTTAATCTTGGCCTTATAAACTCGTAAAATCGGATGTACACTATTTACCTTACATCTATAAATATACAATTTAGCTGTCAATATCAGATGGTTTAATATAATAAAGTCGTCTCATATATTGAATATTCCAAACAAAATTTCTATTATTTCGAAGGATTGTATGTTAATGTTACAATTACTAAGCCAAGAACAAAAAGCTTCCCAAAAAGTCTTCGTCACATTGCAGTAAAAAAATAGATGTTCAATGGATTCAATTTCTCGTTTGCAAAATGTACATAAAGGCGAATCAATCATTTTTAACCTAAACATCTTTTCATTTGTAAAGACTATATTATTCAATATCTTACATTGGAATTCACGAATTTTAGTTTCAATTGTAACTATAAACGGTAAGGAGTATATTTTGCTCCAATCAATTTGAAGCTGGGGAAACTTCTCCAGAAATTTCTTTTGAGCTGTGGGAGGAGCTTGTTTTCAGCTTTTAAAAGCAGTGTAAAGCAATTTGGATGAGACCTTTAACAAGGCTACCTGAGAGTTTTCCAACTTTAAATAAATTGTGTCACCGATGTGTAAGGGCGGGAGATGTTGTGCACTTTGTTTAATGATCTGCCTCCATTCACGAGGGATTGCATCAACAATACCCATTAATTTAATTTGCTCTAATGGAGAAAGATTTGCATTTAACACATTTGCACTCTTTAAAAAGACTCCCGCATCAGACAGGAGGTCACCGACCGTAATAATTCCTTTAGAATAGAAATTTTTTTCGAAGGTTGATAGCTTTTGAACAATTATGTATTTATTATTCCAAATAACTTGATGCACGACGTCTCTGTACGTATTTATAGGAGATTCATTAAGTGCTGACCAAGCATTAAGACATTCTTTATAAAAAGCTGGAAGGTAGACAGGCAACTTTCTTGTATCAAAATTACACTTAAGAATGAATTTTCCACCTATTGGAGAAAGAAAATAGTCTAGTATTATCTTCCAAAAACTCTTGTTTTCTTCATCTACAAATCTTTTTAATAACATCACCCTCTGAGCTTGAATCATCAATTGAATGTCTAGCATCCTAAGTCCACCATCTTCGATATCGTTGATGAGATCGGAACGCTTGATTTTATCATTACCTTTCCAAATGAAACGGTAAATCAAACTGTTGACCTCTTTAATCAACTCTTCCGAAACTGCAATCAACGCCGCTTTACTCAAAAATTTTGGTAGAATAAAGGATTTAACAATCTGAATTCTTCCTAGTAGTGTAAGTCCTCTCCACTTCCACATGTTCAATATATCTTTGATAGACTTAAGAACTAAATCACAGTTGGCTCTCATCCTTGATGCTATATGATAATCAAATACAATTCCCAGGATTTTAATTGATTTTCGTACTTTATGAGAAAACTTAGTTGGATCCAGGTTATGTGTGCCAATGGCAAAGATCTCCGTTTTATTATCATTAACTCAAAGGTTGGAGAACTTATAAAAAATTTGCAGA
>NC_090877.1:28447553-28450053 GCF_036669935.1 Montipora foliosa | reverse complement strand
TTTATAATCTGGTGTCAATGGTCTAATATGATAATAAGGGTTGACAAATGTTTTACTTTTGGAATACGGAAACTGTGCACTAAATCTGTCCAATATTTACCTAAACTGTTGATAAATGGAGTTCTTGTCGCGTGTGTGGAAATGGGTGAATCATTTCGTTACTTAGGACGCTACTTTGACTTCAACATGTCTAACAACCAACACATGTCAGAATTGTCCTCTCTTGTATAAGACACCTGACCACTGCATCCTAAAAACAAACTTCTGCTGTACAGCCGCTACATGTATGTCCTATCTAAACTGTCCTGGCATTTTACTGTAGCTGACATATCAAAAACCTGGATAATAGCAAATCTTGATGCTATAGCGAACGGCGATATTCGAAAACGGCTTGAAATCCCGATTTCTTGTACACTGAGTAATGTTTTTCTAGAACGCAATAAATTTGGCCTTAATATTTGTCCTCCTTCAGTTAAATTCACTCAGTGCAAAACAGTTCTCCGCAATTCCTTAAAAGAGTCACGGAATGATTCCCTAAAAGATCTCTGGAAGTCGTCAAGCAGTCACACCAATATACAATACGATGTGTTCAAATCCACCAAGGAAGTTCTTAAAGACTTCCGTTCTAATCAAGAAGACAAACTGCAACACCACTTAACATCTCAAGGTTTCTTTTTTACAAATGTTATCAAGCACTCTGTCATCTGTTAACTCTGTTTGGTCATCTGCCCAGTCTCTTCTACCCAAGAACATCTACAATTTTACCATTTGCTACATCAACAATTCCCTTCCTTCACATACGAATATGACAAGATGGGGACTATCACAAAGTTCTGATTGCTCCTTTTGCCTTAACCCTGAGTCACTCCTCCGTATTGTCGCTGGTTGTCAACATTACCTCGATCGCTTTATCTGGAGACAGGGCTCAATTCTCAACTTCACTGCCAACTTACTTCAACCTGTAATTAATGATCGCTCTTCACTCTATGCTGATCTCAATGGCTTTCCGAGTCCTTCAATTATAACTGGTGACAATTATCGGCCAGATCTTCTTTTCCTAATACAGTCCAAGTGCCTATATATTCTAGAACTAACAGTACGTTTCGAATCTAACCTTAAAAGCAATGCAGTACACAGAAAAGAAAAATACATGAACGTGGTCAAAGACATGAGAAGTAACTACAGATGTGTTAAATTTGTAAACCTTTCCATGAAATCCCTTGGTGTTTTCTCCAACGAATGCTCTACGTTCTTAGAAATGATGAATGACATTGGCATTGACAAAACGCAACAACACTATAATAAAAAAAATGATAAATCTAGCCATTAGAGCGACATATTTTATCTTCTGTCATAGAAATAAGACTTGGGATAGCCCAAACTTAATAAAACTTTCATTTTTGTTTGTTTTGTTTTTTTATATGATTCATTTGTAAATACAGTATACAAGTATATCACTCAATTTCAAGTAGCCAGTTGTTAATTGCCTATACGTAGAGAGATTTACAACTGTATTCAAAAATTAATAAAGTTATTATTATTATTATTATTATTATTATTATTATTATTATTATTATTATTATTATTATTATTATTATTATTGTATAGCTTGGCTGATAGACGTTTGGGGACCCAGTAGCGAACAATCTGTTAAAGAAACTGTGCTCTCTCTCTGACAGTCTAATGGTTTTCCTTTCAAAAAATGCCGTTCAGCATGCATCGTTGCCAGTGTAGGAATGAAAACTCAGTTCTCTTATGTTAACTAAGTTGGAAGATTTTCTCTTTACCATTCCAGATATATATGGAGAAACATCGTAACCTTAGCTATCAAGAGCAACTACTTGAGGATATAAACAGGACTGAACAGGACAGGTTTGAGGTAAATTTATGGAATTTTGGTTAGCTATTTAACTGCCTAAAACGTGATGATAGTTTATTAAAGACAGTGCAAGGACAAGCATTTTCAGAGTTCAAAGTACCCTGGGTGCCTAAGAGACTTTTGGGTTATTGCTGAACTCTCTTTTCTGACTTGTCAACCTTAGTTGACAATGTTCCAATGGTTTTTCCTAGCTCTAGCAATGAAGAGGAAATACGTTTTGTTTACAGTCAAGCTATGTCATGCGTGACCAGTATCCACAAGACTGAAATTAACATTTGAATTCCTCTTTGGAGCATCTGAGATTTGAATGGAATCTTGAAGATGTTTCTGAAAGTTGCTATGAAAAATGCACAATACTGAACAATAATTCATCAAACGCTTCAAAAAGTGCCCCTGTGATTAAAAAAAGCAACTAATTTATTTCTTCAGATTTTGAAAGACTGGCAAAATTCTGAGCTTTGGTTTTTGTCCAAAGGATGTTTATTTTGAGATTAAGTTTTGAATTTCACAGTCCGCCCTTACTCACATTCAAAACTGACCGATAGGACCTCAGACGGATGCATCCAGGGAAAAGTGATGTCAAAGGATCACTAGCTTAAAATTTCAGCGTGTGAATGCACC
>NC_090877.1:28402553-28432553 GCF_036669935.1 Montipora foliosa | reverse complement strand
AGTCTGGCTTCTTTACAGGGAAATTAAGAAATGTTGTCTTTTTTGGGTCTGTTTTTGCAATATGGAGGTGAGCACGATGGTATTTTCAAGTTACATGGAACGAAGCAAAAGTGAACTGCCACAAAGGCACATTGAGACCGGCTGTGTTGTGAGCTTCCTGCCAAGTCGGACTAAATGATGTCACTGACCAGCCAGCCGGATTACTAAGTTCCATTCAAAATGGCAGTGCTCTATTTGGTGTTTTTTTCTTCTTTTGAGAGGGATTTAACTGGGCCAGGAATTTTGACTGGGGTCTCACACAACAGTTAAGAAGTAGTCTGTGTGTGAACTTTAAATTGGTGGGTGCAAAAATTATTCACATTTTAGAGTGGCCTTGTCCTTTAATTACTTTTTATAAATCCATTTAAATTGCGTTCACTGAAACCAGGGCCACCCAGGTAATGAAAACCAATCAGAGGCCAGAACTGAAACAATACATTGCAGCATTTTCAGATCCAGCAGATCAAATGCCCTGTACAAAACAATGAAATCCCAACTTGTTCGTTGACCGGTGATGGTTCTGCACTCAGTTACTATGGGATTTTTGGTTGATTTAGAAATAAATGAAAACAAAGCTTTCCAAATATACATTGGCAAAGTGCCTAGTACAGGGTTTAAATATTGTTGTGTCTTAAAAAAAAAGCCCTTCAAATGGTCAACTCCGCAAACACTGGAAGCACTTTTAAAGACCTTCGAATGGTATCTCTGACCAGTTTCACTTTCAAAAGACCATTTGAAGAGCTTTTTTAACATGCATCAAACACTGGAAGCACTTTGCCGCTTTTGTTTCAATTTATTCTCTAAGTCAGCCAACAACCCTCTTGGTAATTGACTGTAGTTTATAATAATTCTTCTATTTCACACTCCTTAAAGTCGCATCATGCGAAAGTACTAACGGTTTGAACTTGACATTTACAGTAACCGACTTCATAGTCACGTAAGCATCATTGGTCAACAAAGAAAGTTGGGATTTCATTGTTTTGTACCACACGTTTCATTCGCTGGATCTGCAAATGTTGGACTCTATTGTTTTATTTCTTCCCTCTGATTGATATTCATTATCTTGGTGGCCCTGGTTTCGATGAACGCACTGTAATGATTTGCATACTTTTCCACATAAAGGTATGTTTACTCACATCCTTTATGCTATGCCAGGGAAACGATTTCTTTGGGTGGCTTTTGGAGTGCTTTAGACCGTTAATTTCAATTTTTGTAACTAGTTGGGTTTTTATGGTATTCAGGTAAGACCCACACGCCTGCACCCATGCTGAATCATTTTTCATGCTACCCCCAGTTGTCATGTAAAATTTCCTACGGTCTTAATTAAGGTCCTAGGGTGTAAGATATCCTTTCTAAGCTCACCAATATTCATTTGTCTTGGTTGTATTCAGCTGCCGATGCTGGTGGTCGCGTGTTTGGTTCTATGGGTGGAGGGCTGGACTCAGAAGAGGTTAGTAGATTATTATGGGCTAAGGTACCGATAAGGAAAAACCAGACGTATCATCAGGCAACTCAGCTGAGACTCACCAGAGATGTTATAATTATATTAACCACAGTGAGTGAAATGAAAGGCATTTATTTATTCTTGATGACTCGGATCTGGGATACTCGGAAAAAATATGTTTTCGGGAGTTGAACCTACGATCTTCCAATTACTAGTTCAGATTCTCTACTACTGAGCTACATGAGTCTCACCAGAGCTTACCCATTAAACTACAATCATGGACAAAAGTGTTGGGAAGGTAGCAAGTTAGACATAAATCCCCTCCCCTTATCATGGGGGAGGGGGGACACAAGAGCATGGTAGTTCGCAAATAGTACAGCCAATAGTTAAAATAACCGAATTAGGTGTGAAGTGAGGTGATGCACGCAACCTTCCCAACAACTTTTGGCCACAATTGTCTCAAAAAGGTCGAAGTGCAGTAAACGCAATTTTTTTAATGTGGTTTCATTCCTTTAACCAAAAAACTCAAAGAAGTGCTAACATATTCGGATTTCGATGTCTTTTGTTCAAGTTATTGCTGAAATGAGGCTCAAATAGAATCTATATATTAGTTTTCCCAATCGGTAATTGTCAGATGCCAATTACCAAATGAATAAGCATATTCAATATTTTTTTCTGTTTTTTTTTGTGAAATTGAACATGGCAGACTGGTTTGCAAAAAGTATTTCTATGTGCTCTACGTCGCAGTTGAAATTAACTTGTAACTGAAAAAAGCATGCCGTTTGCAAAGCTCAGAGAAAAATGGTAGATAGCAGCCTTCTCAAAATGTTTTTGTGGAACAGGTTATAGGGAAAGTGGAGACGGTTTTGGTGCCAAAGGCACCCAAGCAAGTGTCCAAAGGTGCAATCTAGGCATGTTGCGCAAGGAAATTTTTGAAATTTAGACACTCACAGATGCAATTTAGTGCATTCTGGGGGATTTAAAGTGACGAAATTTCACATATGGAATTGACACTTGCATGGTGTCTGATAAGAAATGCTACAATGTTAGTTAAATAAACATTTCATGTGCAGGACGCACAAAAATATTGCGAACGCGAAATCAACGCGAATTCAAACAAGCTTTTTTTCAAGCCTTTATATCATCTTTAAGAAAGTTACGACATTTTTTAATTTCGAAGACATGTTTCGATGTTCCAAACAACATCGTCAGTTACAAAATATTTGAAAAACCGTTAGGACTTAAATAACAACTAGGCGAAACATGGATAATTAAATATGATTAAGTGACAAGAAATACATATTTGAGTGACTGAGCCAATAAGATAATTGTCCGCATGGTTGTCTGTCTGATGGTCGGCTGCGGTAACAAGACAAGGAAAAAGTCTAAAGAAGATACAGAAAAGGCAATAAAATACTATCTCGTCCCTGGTGTTCATAATCACCAACCAAGTTGAGTTTGTCGAAGAACTTAACTCAACCGGTAGTCTTCAAAAGTCATTTCTTTCATGCAGTATGGGCACTTAACCTCTTCACAACCTCGACCACAACAGTCACGGCAGCACATAAAATCTGGAGTTGCATGAAGCCAGGGGTATTGTTTATTGATTGATATTCCACTCTTTTCAATCCCGACGTTTTTGTACTTTTCTCTCAATTTTCTCATAAGCATTTATTGCTGTACTTTCATGTTTACAACCATGTTCTGTAGCATCATTAGAAAACTTGAAAATATTTGGATAACAATTTGTCTTTATGAGACTAATCGAGTGTTGTGCTTGATTAGAGTGACTGGCTTGCTTACTGATAGATTAAACAATTCTTCCTGCTCAGTGACGAAACAAATTACTGTTTTTAGCTTGGTTTCTTGTTTCTATCTCTATAATTCTAATTTCATCATCAGTAAGTTCGATTTTAACATCAAGACTCGGAATAATCTCCAAGTTTCAACGCCTACATCTTGTTACGTTAAAAGCTTTTCCTACAAGGGAATTTCGATCAAAGTATACTGCACCTCCCTTAAAGTACACCACGGACATTTTATGGGCATTTTTCTCATAGCTATTGCATTTCCGTTTAAACTTGTTCTCAATAAATGTAAATTAAGTGATTTTTCTCTTAAAAACGTTGTTCATTAGCTTCCAGTAGTCTTTTACTGCACCTCCCTAAAAGAACACCACGGACATTTTATGGGTCTTTTCTATCGTGTTTATTGCGTTGCTGTTACTCGTTATTGTCAAGAAAATGTAATGCTATATATTGACTTCCAGGGGAGTTAAAAGGAAACCTGTGTACAGCGGTCACCCTGTATATAACAGTCACAGGGCCATTTCCCAAGGGTGACTGTTATATACAGGTTTGACTGTAATTTCATAATCCTTAGCAACGCCTAGCGCAATCATTTACCAAATAAGGTCAAACCAAGGTATATGAGCTGATAACCGAGATTCAGTAAACCAATCAGAGCATGAGAAATGCATTATCCGAGGTTGAGAATTTAATAATTTGTGTTATACAACAAAAACTGTTTACAATTGTTTTCAGACAATCATGGACAAAAGTGTTGGGAAGGTAGCATCACTTAAGAGATAAACCCCCCCCCCCCCCCCTCCCCCTTATCAATGTTGGATTTTCACGAAACAAAGTGGTGACTTCTTCCAACATTGAATATGGGGGAGGGGGGCCACAAGAGCATGGTATTTCTCAAATAGTACAGCGAATAGTTAGAATAATTGAATTGGGTTTGAAGTGAAGTGATGCACACAACCTTCCCAACAACTTTTGACCACGATTGTAGGTTCATCTGACCTACTGCTAGGGTCTAAATTATTGAAATGGGGCATATTTGTGATAGCATTGAAAGAGGGGTTAACATAATTATACCATCGTGTACAGTAAAATGCGTGATCACTTATTTCAATCTCTCTCGCTGGCTGAATCGCAATAGGCTAATTGCGCACTCTTTGTAGCGGAGGATTTTAATCGCCTTAATTTTTAAAAGCCTACAAGGAAGAACGCTATACTCAAGTGATCTAGTTCTTACAAACTTCCATCAATATTACGACGAGCTGCGTTTATTTCCGCTCTTCGGCCTCTCAGATCACAGCACACTCACAGCAGAAGCTAGAGTGAAAGTGGTCAAAACCCTACAAAGTTCATGCTCAAGCGTGATATGCGCGCAAGTCGCAAGGCAGAGTTGGGAAGGTATCAGAGTGCTACGGATTGGCCTTCTCTGTTTTCTTCTCTTGACTGCTCTGAAAATATGCTGAATGTGTTCTACAAAGCACTGTATACAGGACGTGATCTGCTCGTGCCTGTTAAGAAAGTGTGTGTGAACACATCTGACGTCTCTTGAATGACCCAGCACCTGAAATCGCTTATAAATACAATACAATACATACTTAATTGACCGCTCCCCATAGGGGCTTTTCAGGGCCAATGAAACACAACGAAACGAAACGACGGAACAGAAGAACAAAAACTGTTAAGAATCCCAACTGGCCGGAGGCAAACCAGTTGACTATTTACAAGGGAAGTTGAACCAGGGACTACCAGGAACAAATTCAACGAATGGTCAGAACAGGTCTTGAACCCGGGATCCCCGGATCTCAAGGCAAGCGCCCTAACCACTGGGCCACACTGCCTCTCCTCTCCCTTAAAGGCAGAGGGCCTTTCACAAACATGGTGTTACATCAGTTCAGTTTAAGTTCTACCATAACGCAGTCAACCACGCACGAAAATCATGTAAAGCTGTCTTCTGTGAAACCAAGGTACAAGCATGAAAGAAGAAAACCGGAAGGCATGGTGGAAGGAGGTAAAACGTTTATGCGGTGCACGTGTGCATTCTGGAACTTTGTATAACCATATTCATGTGGTGGGTGCTGAAGAGCTATCTCTACAGGAACTGGCGAACACTATCAATGAGGCGTTCCTAGAACTAATGGAAGAATGTTGTCTGCCCCGCCCGGACTCAGTGGTGTCAGAGTTGCGCATTGCAAGACTCCTAGCAAAATGAATCCGTCTAAGGCGTGTGGACCGGATGAAGTACCTAATTGGCTACTGCGGGAGTACTCTGGTCTTCTCCCTTACCCTGTATGTAGTATAATCGATGCATCCCTACCATCTGGAAGTACGCGGATGTATTCCCACTACCCAATAAAAAGAAGGTTGATGATTTGAAAAAAGATCTGAGACCAATCTCTCTTACCGCCTGTTTATCAAAAGTCGCTGAGGATTGTGTGGTACAGGATTACATAAAGCCTGCTGTTCTCGAGATCCGAATCAGTATGGTACCCAGTTTGTCCACCACACAGGCCCTTGTACACATGGTCCAGAGTTTGGCTCAAGCAACAGAAGGTAATAGTGCTACGATCAGGACTGTGCTTTTCGATTATTGGAAAGCATTTGATCTAATCAACCATAGTATTCTTGTTGGTAAATTATGCAAATTAGTCCTACCAACCAGAATAATCAACTGGATAATCGATTTTCTGTCCGGGTCTTTTCAGCAGCTTAAGGTAGGTGAGGGATGCTACTCAAAGTGAGGCTCTGTCCCCTCTGTGGTTCCCCAGAGGACAAAGCTAGGGCCTTGGTTGTTCCTTATTTTGATCAATGATCTAAGTCTTCATGGAGATTTCAACGCCCAACTCTGGAAGTATGTCGATGACACCACAACGTCAGAAGTAGTTGCTAAAGGTGGTGTGAGCAATGCACAACATATAGTAGACTGTGTGGCTCAGTGGTCCTTAGATAATAGGGTTCAACTGAACAGCGAAAAGTGTAAAGAACTAAGAATCTCTTTCGCTAAAAAGCAGGGTGAGTTGCATCCTATTCTCGTCAATGGTAACCAGCTTGGAAGCGCAAAACTGCTGGGTGTGATAATTACAAGCGATTTGTTATGGAATGGGCGTGTTAGTGAAACTCCAAGAAGGCGTCTAAACGTTTGTATTTCCGAGTTCAGCTTAAACGAGCGAGTTATCTATCTACAATCGAGAATATGGTGCATTTCTACAATTTAGATCCTTGCAGTATGGCGGAACAATTATTGTCAAGCCTATTTTAATAAGCTAGCTCTCACAAGGCTCCTTAGCCCAGTGGTAGAGCATCAGTACTAGTAATCGGAAGGTCATAGGTTCGACTTCTGCAAAGGAACACTCAGATTTTTTTCCTAATGCGAGGGTACAAATGCGAATCTTTCATTCTATATTTTTACTCTGAAACCGCTCATATAAATTCAATTTTAGGATAATTCGCCCACATTGTACGCAATCTCATTCCCAGGGTCTCTCTTTTCTGCATCTGTTTTGTCACTGACAATTGAGGCAGAGAAGAGACACCCTGGGAACGAGGTTGCATTGTACGAAGTGAACAAGACGAAATAATAGCGGAAGACTGAGGATTCTGCAAAGTTACATTTTTAAGTGACTTTTTCGTCGCCGTCACCATAGTAGATCGTAAAGTCCCTAATTGTCATCCAAAGCGTGTGGTGTATGGGGCTACAATCAGTGGCAAAAGTAGTTGTGATGCTAATGTCAGGATGGGCCTGAAAACCTCTCACACATCAGAAACTAAGCGTAACTGTCAAAATTCCACTAAAAGCTTCAAAATAAGTCCCCCCCCTCCCCCAATCAATGTTGAAATAAACAAGGAAATGTATGTTCACTGTTGGCAACATTGTTCTGGGGGGTAGGGGGCAATTATGCAAACTCAGTAAGAAAACCAACTTCAAAGGGTGAGTGTCCCAATACTTTTGCCACTAATTGTAGTTCTGAAACAGGAACAGGAGAACGGGAACAGGGAACTGGGAATCTCTAAAAGGAGGAATTACTAAAATAGGGAATCTCTAAGAGGGGGAATTACTAAAACAGGGAATCTCTAATAGGGGGAATTATTAAAACAGGGAATCTCTAAAAGGGGGAATTACTAAAACAGGGAATCTCTAAAAGGGGGAATATTTAAATCTTTTAAACTTCGAAGAAAAGTTGACAGTCATCAATCACCGGGCATGAAATTAATGGCTTTCAGGTAGCACTGCGTCAAAACGGTAGGAAATCTATCAGCAGGTGACAATACACGGTCAACTTCTTAATGCGGTCGCAAGCCTCACATGCAGTACATTTATTTAATGTATGTATCCATAAAAGGACGCAACAGTGAAGGTTGTGAACAAGCCTTTGGCCTCAGCGATCAGCTCGCTTCTATCACCTTTTTTTGTCATTCTTTCTCCTCCAGTAGCAGTAAACTGAAAGAGAAGCCTTTACTGAGGACAAAGTGTTCACAGGCTAACATCAGTGCGGATTTCACTTCAAATTGTTGACAAAAAAACATATTTCTTAGGTTACTGAAGGATGTAGCGTCCCTTCACATTTCAATGGATTCGTATTAGGCAACCTTTGTGAGCTAACAGTTCGGCCTTGCAAATTAGCAATTTATAATTCTTTGCAGCAAATAGCGCTACCCTTTTTGCAGTGTTAAACTACTTGATTTTTACACCCATGATCTGCAGGGACCTTATGAGGTAGGGCAACAAACAATTTAATTGGCCGTCTGCAAATAGAAATTGTGGAAAACGTGATGGTATTTGCTTTTCTCGGATGCAATTTGGCCCGATTTCGGCAACAGTGTTCAATTCAATTCAATAGTAGTGAGAATATGTAGAATCCAAAGCACCCTTGTATTATGTAGTTAACTTATCGAGTCATTTCCTTCATACGTTTAATTGTGCGGTACTTACTTTGATGGATATCTCACCATTCACTCGCACACAAACACATAGCTAAGCAGTGGATAACCAAAAGCATGAAAAACCAACTAAAGAAGTACTTAATTCTCCAAAAGATTTTCGAGATGGCGGGAAAACCATGCAAATATATTTTCACAGCAAGCAATGTTTTGTTTTTTCTTAGCCGAGTTGATGTTAAGTCAACATGGCTGAATTTAAGTTTCCCTTGGCATTTGCCAGTAAAAGGAAAAAGCTTGATGGATTTGATGGTTTTCCAAAGTTTCTGTGGGAAGACCTCGTTGGCCAAGGATTGATAGGCCAAGGGACCTTTGGAGTGGTGTTTGTAACTTAGAGTATCAAGCTGAAGAAAAGCTGGCAGAAAATGTTATTGTGAAAAGGCTTTTTTAAGTACAGCTCAGGACTTTATGGCAACGTTCATCAAGAAGGACCAGGATTTAACTACCCGACTTTTCTGTGCAAATTGTACCAGCGGTTCAACAATGGGCCATTTTCGAAATATCAAATATTCAGCTTGATAGTGAGGCAGTGAGGACAAACAAAATAGAAACACGTTGGAATTAATGTGAAAAATATTTACGTATCATCCACTTTCCTTTGTCTTTGTCCTCACTGCTTCACTATCAAGCTCAATTTTAATATATCGAAAAAGGCCTAGGGCACTGTTAAAACGGATGCCTATCATCAAAATCAACAGATCAGATCTCTCTTAAGAGAAATTCCCCCGTTTAGAGATTCCCCGTATAAGAGATTCCCCCTTTTAGGGCCTGATTACATGGCAAATTTCAGCCCAAGCTGAAGTTACAGCCCGGTTAGATGGGCTGCGATTTCAGCCGGGGTTTTGAAAGAAATCCTCTTAAAATGAAAGTGGCGATTACATAGTGAAGGTTTTAGCCGGGTTTGAATTTCAGCCCAGGCTGAAAGTCCTAGCTCTGTTTCTGAAACTGGGCTAGGATTGCCCGGGCTGAAAAATCCATGTAATCGCTATCATTTTTTAAACACAGGCTGAAAAAGTAAGGTGAGCATGCGCATCAATTGTGTTTTGGCATGTCAGTAAATTTTCACATGGAAATTTGCGTTTTGCACCGTGGCTGAAATTCAGCATGTAATCACAACAAAATTTCAGCCCGATGGGTGGAACGAAATTTCAGCCCAGGCTGAAACTCACCATGTAATCAGGCCGTTAGAGATTCCCCATTTCAGTAATTCCCCCTTTTAGAGATTCCCCATTCCCGTCCCCATTCTTCCATTCTCCAGTTCCCTGATTCCTCCTTATAGAACTAGCCTGGTGTGTGCTGCGTTTATCGGCAAGTTGATAGTCTTCCTCATATTCCATCTTGAATTTGCCAGGCTTCCAATAGACCATTTTACAGTTCTGTTATCAGTTACCAGGCTTTTGAATAAAAGTGAGGCTGGAGTTGACCTTAGAAACCTCACTGCTTTTCTTATGTACGAAAGAGAAACTCGTCAGCATTACAACATGATTTTCATAAGAAAAGCAATGAGGTTTGTATCAAAGCAAGATCCAACTCCAGCCTCGCTTTTACTCAAAGGCCTGGTAACTGAGGACAGATCTGTAAAATGGTCTATTTCGCCGACGTACATGTAGACTTAAATACATTCACAGGAAATCCTGTAAAGCGCGATATCTCAAAGAGTGGTCATCATTGGTGACTCAGTGATATTCGGAAAAAATTCGAGTACTTGTTACATGGTGACTAACTTTCGCCCTAAAGGCTCATGGGATCTAGGCCTCTTAACTGGGTTCACAAGGAAAGTGTCCTGTTGCTACGACTAAAATTGCCTTTTTGACCATCTGGAGCTGGGTCAACAGCGTCTTTTGGTCGTACTAGATTTGACGTTAACGAAGTCTTCGTCTTGAGAACAGCCTGGATGTCATGAAGTTGTAGGCAGCACTCCTGCTTCAGTGGCGACCCTTAACCAATCGACCTCATGGCCTAATGAAGAAGATACAAATGTTTCACTAACGTCCACTTCGCTAACAACAGAAGTCGTTTCGCTAACGTGTTCGGTTGTTTCACTAACAAGAAAAAGTCGTTTTGCCAATGTTCTCAAAAGATGTTTTTGCTAACTTATCAGGTCATGTTGTGGCTGGGTTCCCTGTTAGCATTTTGGCAACCTTGGTATCACATGATGTTTTTCTTTTTTTCACTTTTTTGACATATTTTTATGCTTGGCGTGTCAACCTGTTTTTATGAGCGGGTTTGTTTTCGAAGTTGTCAATAAACTCAGTTAAAACAGTGACTTGCCTTTTAAAGTAACAACAGGTACGTCTGTTTGCGATTGGATCGTGATATTTGCGGAGCAATTTGGAAAACATTGTTCTTCGCTGTTTGCCTATTGAAGTTGGATGTATATTTGCTTGTTGTGCATGTGGAAGCGAAATGTCTCGAAGTGACGGTACGGGTAATATTGATGACACATTGGTCAACTGGACCAGAATTTTGACAGATGCTATCCTGTGAACCACAAGCCAATTCTGCTGTGTTTGAAGGCGTTCAACAAGATTCAGGCTACACAACTAAAGCGAGCGAACGAAAATGCAGTGACACTTGCTGACACTTTGAAAGATAGTGAATCAACGGAGAAAGCCTTTCCGAACGAAAATGGTTCATCAGGTTATAGTGACAAACAAGGAGGAAAAAGACAACCCAAGTTAACCGAAAAGGGAAAATCAAACTCACTCAAAACCTCATCAAACGCAAGAAACTTATCAGGGAAATGCAAACACGGATGGCAGACATCGGAACACTCATGAATCTTGATAAGAACGTGGAACTGGTGAGTGGCGAGTTTTTTAAACTTAATGAACGATTAAATGTCTTTGAGAATTTGCATGAAGATATTCAAGAACTGTTGTGTGATGAAATTACATTACTTCGAATGAGTGTGATTGAGTGGATTAGTAGCGTAGCAAAGCGAATAGGTTGTCTACCAGCCAGAGAGTGAGATCCAAGAGCTCTAAAGCTTCCCGCTGTTTAACCACTTCTTCCAGAGCTAAAGCACTCGAAGCGAAAGCAAAGCACGCTGAGTTGGAAGCAAGATTAGCACAGTTAGATCATTTTGAGGCTGCCAAGAAATAGGCCGAAAGGGTGAGATTGATGGCAGAATGTGCTGCTGCGAATGCTGTAAGTAAGGTCTATGAAGACGCCATTTTGGCTCAGATGACCCAGATATTGAGCCAGACAGACACAGGAACATATTGCCAAATTGGAACGAAACGTAGGCAAGGCTCAACGTTTAATGGATTCCCCCTCTTGGGCAGAGAATTGAACATTCATATAGCAGCCGGTGTGAAGCTAAATCAACCAGCCCAATCAGCAGACAAACAATTGAATGACCACCTCAACCCTAATGTTCATGAATTTGAATTACCCATTCCTTCTCCACAGCACAGACTACAGGAGATTACAACTCTTCAAAGATTTATGATGAAGCGCATACGTCTTTCTGGGAACGAATGGAGCTTCGAATGTCCCAACTACCGCCCACACCAGCCTCATTTGATGGTGACCCAGCACAGTACTTGCAATTCAGATCTAACTTCGGTGATCAAGTCGAAACCAAAGTATCCTTGAGTGACCGTGAGAAAATGAACTACTTACTGGCTTACACGACTGGAAGGGCACGAAGAATCATTGACAACTATCAAGTACTCTTAAACGGCTGTCAGATTGCATTGCAAGTTCTAAAGCAAAGGTTTGGTCAAAATGCTATCACTGTGGAGGCTTTGATAGCGTCAGTTGTAAGGGGACCAAAGCCAAGGGCAGGTGATAGTGAAGCACTTCTCACGCTTTCTGATAAAAAAAAATTGAGAATTGTTGCCATGCAATGAAGGAGCTAAACTCGTGTGAATTAGATTGCACCACCAACCTGAAGCAGATATATGACCGTCTACCAGATCATTTGCAGGTCAAGTGGCGTAAATCAGCAAGGATGTTTCGTGACAAGACTGGTGGTAGAGAGCCAACCTTGAAGGACTTTAGCTACTTCATAAGTACAGAATCCTTGACCGAGAATGATCTAGTATATAGGAGAAGCAACAGTACCCCAGTGAAGGTTAAAGCTGACATTTCAAAGAAATTTGCATTTCATCCCAGATTTACATATAGTATGCGAGTAACCACTTTAGCAACTGATGTTAGCAAACCAAAGCCTACAGAATTGAAATACTCTTCTATCAAAGACGGCAAGGTTTGCAAGGGATCACACGAAATACATAAATGTCCGGTCTTCTTGGCTAAGAACGTAAATTGGCGTCAGCAATTCTCCAAGTTTAATGCACTTTGATATCGTTGTCTCTCTTCTTCTCATTTACTAAGGGAGTGCCCAGAAAAGGAAGGTTGCACTGTGCAAGATTCTGCTCACCCCTGAAATCACCATCCACCTGTACACTTAACTGCAACAACCGTGAGCCCAGTTGACAAAGAGGAAGGAAATAGTTAGTGGTCAGAGTTCATCACCAAGTACCAGCCTACCATAACATAATGCATCCGTTACTGATTGCGATAGGAGATTTGTTTTACTCAAGTAATTTCAATCCGTGTTGTTTCTGAGAGTGGTTTCGCCATAAGTACTGATGGGTTGAAATTGAAGATTTGAACGTGTCCAATCACTACTGCCCTAATCAAGTAGACTTGTCTCAATGGCCACACTTGAGAGACATGGCGCTGCCTAATCACCCAGTAGATGTGAGTGAAGTATCTGTCCTTATTGGTGAAGACGTTCCACAAGCTCATATCATCTTTGACTATTGCTGGGGCAATGATCCACAGAACAAGCCATATGCGACCAAGACAGAATTTGGATGGTGTGTTGTCGGCCCAATCAATAAGATAGAAGACAGATCTAAGCCAGTCGCCCTCTGAGTCTTTGAATTTGCCTTTGAAGTGAGTCAGTCAGTTGTTGATATGCACAAACAGGTAGAGAAGTTTTGGGCTTGTGAGTCACAAAGATTCATTGACACTTCTGATGGTACAAAGAGCATGGAAGATAAAAGAGCACTGGAGATTCTGAGCAGTACAACGAAGGTCGAAGGTGCACGATACGAAGTACGCCTTCTGGCGGAATGAAGACCCAATACTGCCAAATAACAGGCCAAGGGCTGAAATGAGATTACAACAGTTGAAGAAGTGGTTTCTGCGTGACCCAACATTTGCCAGTCAGTATGAAGCAGTGAGGAATGACTACATTGAGAAGGATATGCTGTCAAGTTGTCTGAGGAAGAAGCAGCCTCTACTTCCGATCACACTTGGTATCTTCCACACCATGTTGTAGTATCCAAAGTTAGAGTAGTATACAATTTGGCTGCAGTTTGGGGAGGCACATCACTCAATAAAAACCTCTTGCAAGGACCACAGCTGAACAATTCACTCATTAGCGTTTTGTTCCGGTTTAGGAAAGAAGAAATTGCTGTTGCATCTGACATTGAGAGCATGTTTCACAGGGTTGGTTGTGTGGAAAGAGGCACAGATGCTTTGTGCTTTCTGTGGTGGAGTGATGGACTGAACGAACCTCCAAGTGACCATAAAATGAAAGTCCATTTATTTGGAAAGTCGGACTGAATTTGGAAATGATGTTGTCCAAAAGAATTTCTATGTTGATTTTCTCGGTTCCTACCGATGACGAAGCTATTGGAGCATCACTACAACTTATGCAGTTGCTGAAGAGAGGAAATTTCCGACTGACCAAGTTCATTTCCAACGATGTGAAGGTCTTGAAGGCCTTGCCAGCTGAGGAGAGAACAGTCAAGAGTCTCGACCTGGACAAGCTACTCCCTGAACGGACATTGGGTCTACATTGGGACACTCAAACAGACACACTAGCTGTAAAAGTGTCGCTTTCTCATGGCAAAGCTAATTGCCACACCAGACGAGATTTGAGTATTCCTTGATGCTAATTCGGTGGAGGTTGTTCCTGTGATGCATCTTTTGAACTTCACCACTTAAGTGATGCTTCTGAAAACAGAAGCACTGTTCTGGAACAGTGTGCTATTTGACAAAGGAGTCTGGTGACGGAACTGTTGAATCCACTTTCATCATGGCCAAGAGTCGCTTTGCTCCCCTACAGTACGTTTCTGTACCAAGATTGGAATTGCAAGCTGCTAAGATCGCAGCACGGGTTCATCGCCTGGTCTCAAGCAAGATTAATTTGGAGATCTCTGCCTCCTTTTTCTGGACAGACTCCAAAGTCACATTGCAGTATGTAAAGAATGGGTCCCGAAGGTTTAAGATGTACGTGGCCAACAGAGTCTGTGAAATTCGAAGTGTATCGCAACCCAGTCAACGGAGATACTGTCCAAGTTTCCTTAACCCTGCTGATGATGCCTCGCGTGGCTTAACCGTGTATCAGTTGTTGACATCTGAAAGATGGTTCAGTGGTCCAGCATTTCTCTTGAACCCTAAAGAAGAATGGCCTAATGCTGATATTGATACCTTATCAGACAGCAACCCAGAAATTAAGAATGAGAAGCCTATATTTGTGACGATGTTACCAGAGATACTCACAAAATACTCATCATGGACAGTTCTTCTGAGGAGGACACCAAACACCTCACAGCAGAAGATTTGAAGCTTTCAACCGTTGCCATTGTGAAATGAGCCCAGAGAGAAGTGTTCTCAGAAGAGATCAAGGATTTGGAGAAACGAGGAAGTGTGAAACGCTCAAGCAAGTTAGTGAGAGTGCAACCGATACTGGATAATGGCTTGATGAGAGTGGCAATACTTGGAAACATCTAAGTGGATGAGGAAGTCTTCGCTACTGTCCTCACTGAAGTTGAAGCGATTCGTAATTCACAAACACTTTGTGCTGCCTCTGATGACCCTGATGATCAGGAACTGTAGACACCCAACCATCTACTGTTGCAGAAAGCTGCCCACTACTTGCCGCCTGGATCCTTTCTAAAGGAATACTTATTCTCAAGAAAGAAATGGAGACAGGCACAGATTTTGGCAGGAGGAATACATCTTGTCCTTGCAGGAGAGACAGCCACGTCGGAATGCAGAAGTCAGTGATTTGGTTATGCTTGTCGATGATTGCCTGCCAAGGAGCCAGTAGCGAATGAATGGGTCAAGTGAAAGCGGTGTTTCCTTCTAAAGATGGATTAGTGAGATCAGTTGATGTCAAAACTGGAGCATCTTCGTCTTTGGTCCGACTGATTCAGAAGCTATCCTTACTTGAAGAATCTCAGAGTCTTTCTCGTTGAAATACAAGAAACTTTGAACATTGACATTGATATTGAGCTTAGCAGTTGTAATTTGTAAAGAAAACCTGTGCCGGCAGCCTCGCTTCCATTCTTAGGCCAGGCAACTTAGCTACAGCTGTAAAATGGTCTAGTATTGCTGAACAAGATACAGTCATTATTGTGACGTAATATGTCACTGTGGCAACAGGCAAGCCCTGTAAAAACACCTTTATTTTGTCTTTAGTTGCTTACATCTCAAAAACATACTTGGTGACCCCCATTTTTTTATTTCTGGAAAGTAATCATGTAATGTAAAGTAAATGATGAAAGTAATGATGGAACTTTCAGAAAAGATTTTAAAGAATCTGTCTAGTGGATTCAGGGCCACCTTAATTTTGTGTTTTTTTAAGGTAGCTCTGAATCCTCTAGACATACTTTTTCTAAACTTTGCAGAACGTTTTATCCTGGCCTTCTAATCACTTTCCAGCAATAAAAAAGGGAGGTCACTGAGTTCGTTTTTGAGATATGAGCAACTAAATCCAAAATAGAGGGTGTTTTTGCTGGGATTTCCCGTTGCCAAGGTAACTTGTTACATCACAATAATGATCACATCTTGTTTGGAAATAATCGGTCTTTCATATTTTACCATAATATTGCTGTTATGTGATACAGTGTTCTAGCGTTATTCGATCTAAACAGAGTCTTCTAAGTCTTTTAAGTATTGAAACCCTTTCGAGCCCCCTTAACAAGAGGCTCTAAGTAGCCTATACTCATGGGCAGGTGATTTGTACTTTTGTTGACAGTTTGGAAGAAGTTGCTCTTTATCATGTGAGTTCATTGACGTATACTTTTCATCTGTTTTTTTGGATGGGTCCATAGACCTGTACTTTTCAAAACAATTTGAAGGAAGTTCTTATTTTTTCTCTGGGTCCATTGAGTTTGAGCTGTATATTTCTCTCCTCTTTCTTCAAGTTGCTGCAATTTCTGAAGTAGATTTTTGCTTTCTTATTATTTGTTTCCGTTCAATATTTGATAGTTAGCATAAACATCTAAGAAATGCAACCTCATACGTTGTTTCAAAACAATTATATTCATTTTGAATGTAGAACAAAAGAGATCAATAACAGAATCTACATCTGAAAATACTTTCGGTACGTTTTTTGGTTCAGAACCATTGTATACAAAAACATGGTAACTCATCTTTTGCTTTGCATGCCACTGGAAAACACAACTAATGCAGTAGGTGGAAATCCACATCAAAAAGCCTGTGCTGCTTTCCTTATTATCCAAAATGGCAGTTTTAAGGTCTTGTTTACTGGGAACCACATCACAAGATAAATATCCCTGACATCTTGCTCTATTTACATGGCCAGTGCATGTGTCTAATTTCTTTAGCAGATCAGAAATAAAAACATATTTGCACGAGTAAGATTTCTGATAAAATGTTCTTCCATTCTTAATGATACTATCAACTGTTTGAGAGGTGCAATAGTTTCAAGACTTTAAGGTGGCGAAACAAATTGAATAAAATGACACAGCAGGACATTCTTTGCAAGAACAAAGATAAACGTCATTTAAGTGCTCATATGGTCTACAATTTTGGTTTCGAATATATAATGAATGAACAATGCTTCCACTGTTGCTTTATATTTTAATAGTGTTAACACATTTTTATCTCATAAGTAACATGTTTGTGCACATATATTCTGAAAATGTTGTACCAAATTCATTAATGAATCTATTTCAATTAAAGTACTTGTTCCAAATGGGTTTCCCATACCTACATTGTAATAAATCTCTGCCATGGGAATAAAAAACTTTACACCTCCCAATAGGCAGACAGTATATTGCTACTGTGTAAAATAAATGCATGATAATTATCCATGAGCAAAGAATCAAAGGCAACTAACAGTGTTATAACATAAGTAAAGTCTGCAATTAGAGGAAGTGCACTATTTAACAAACCACCATAACTTTCACTGTATGTCAACTGATAGTTAATGTCACTTAAGTTAACCATAACAGGCAAATCTGTCAAAAATAAAAGTCCGGTTTGCATGATTGTGACAAAGCTTAATACATATTATTCCCAATGTTCATAATTTGAACTAAGTCAGCTGAAGAGGTTATTGGATTTCTGAAATTATAAACAAGTGCCGACAGAGACATTGCCACACATTGTGTGCCTGCATTTGCTGTACCAAATACTTCAACATTACCTTGACTGCATGGTGGGTTTGTTTGTACGTCATTTGCGAGTCGAATTAACTCAGGAATGTAAAAGCGATACAAATAGATCTGTGTAAGCCACAGATGATTAATTTTCAACTTTTCAATACTGGCAAATAAATGGCCTCTAAGTAAAACAAAAGTAAGACAGAACACCAAAATTTCCCCTTGAAGCATCCTCGAAATTCCTTTGCCACCAAATAAACAGAATGCGTGCCAACTAGTACTAGCCTGTATTGTTGAAACTATTCCCCAATTTCACTTCGTTGCATCCCCATACTGACAATAACAGTAGTTCTAAGAACATCTCAGATTGCTAAAAGTCGGATCAGTTTTTCTCAGGTATTCTCAGTTTCGCTCAAAGTAATTCTCAAAGCTGCTCCAAGGCTCTGAAAAATCACTGGGAGATGACCGGCTTGTTGATCGAGATCAGTTTGCCTGACCTTTATGTCGATCCCCGCTCTCGTGCAAAGGGTTTGTTTGTGAAACAACTTACCTTTTGCTCCACAATCGAAAAAGATCTATTCTAACAGCTCCGTACGACCGCGACTACAACCACAAAGTTCGGACGGATGGACACTTGCAGTGTTAATATAAAAGAACAAAAGAATGCAGTGAACTTGGACCAGATCGAAATCCCTGACTTCCCATTTATTAATGCTCCTATTGGTCGTCCCCTCGGCCTGACATTCCCGCTGAAAGCAGCCAAATATACTTAGAGCAACCAAACATGTTAGCGAACCGACTTCACGTGTTAGCGAACTGGACGTTAGCGAAACGACTCGTTAGCTAAACGACCTGATACCAATGAAGACAAGACGTCTGTAGTCGAAACGTAGCCAACTACAACTCGAGTGTCCTCGTCGTGAGACGAACGAAAAACTTGTCAGAACATATTATTTGCTTTTGTATGGGAGAAAATCGTTGCCTGTAAAACCTGTCAGAACATATTATTTGGTTTTGTATGGGAGAAAATCTTTGCCTTTTTCTTGGTGGAATTGAATGGTTTTTGGTTGAAAATTATTTACCTCAACTTTCTTGTTGATTTGTTTCCAAGTACATGATAGTTTAGAAAACGTTTTCAGTTTCCTCACATTTAAGTGGTTACAGCTTAGATGATGCGTCTGGGACCATTCGAGTTTCCTCATTGAGTGGTAAATGGTAGTTGACCGTGGTAGGTGACTCGTTTTCAGTGCTCGAACACAAACGTGCTTGGTCACTTCGCATGCTGGTTAATTTAATTTTTGGACTTGTATTGACTGACACAAAGAGCGAGAAGTGCTGCTCATGGTCCAATGGCCGTTTTTTCATTTAATTCTTTTCAGGATGAAAGTGGTTCTCTTTCGTCAGGAGAAAGTGACATTGGTGTTGATGATGATGATGACGAGGAACTGCTTGATGATGAGGACATGGAGGAGGGCCGCGGAGAAGGACGGGACGACGGATCACAAGCCAATAGCCTTAATGACAGTGATAATGACTTTTAATCAAACAAGAGTCTACCAAATAAAGCACTTTTATACAACTAATGTTCACACAAAGACCTCATTCAACCTCAGCTTATGCTCCCCATTCTGGCCGTGCGAAAATTGGGAAGCCTCTTTCTCCTACCATCGCTTGGCCATATTGTAAAAGAGAGAACGCTTGCTACGTAGGTTCCTTCATTTACAAGACCTGGGTATAATTGGTAAGCTCACAAGAAACAACAGTTAAATGTATTTAAGACTGAGAGAGGGAGAGAGAGAAATTCTTAAATATAGTCGAAGAGAAAGTGCATGGAAGTGTAACGTGTACAAGTTCTTACATAGATCAATATAACCCAAGTCAACATTCATCTCCTACAGAAGGAAGTCATTTTCATTTTCTATTGAAAGGGTGCTTTCCTATACAAATTATGCAACGTTTTTCAATTTTGGAACAAACAAAGAAAACCTTTGGGAGATTTTTTCGAACATTTGAGTCGCACAGTATCAATAGTATACCACTTACACTGTCAATACAACCACTGATTGCCTTCGCGATACCAAGTTATGGAAGCCAGATTTTGCAGAGGCAGAGGGTCGTAAGACAGAGATAGGGGAAAGATGCACGCGTCGCCGAAGGAGAGGTGGGAGGGGCAAAAAATTCCACACTGGACCAGAACGGCGTAACTTGGCAAAAGAAACCGAAATCCAGAGAAGGTTTGTATAAATAGGCAAATGAGTTCCCTGGGGACTTGTATAGCGTTGTCTTCCAAACCCTGAGGTGTTACAAGGATACCGGCGTTACGCGCAGGCTAAATCTGTGGCTATTTTGACTGTCAATACAGCCACTGACTGCCTTCGCGATGCTAAGTTATGGGAAGCGAGATTTTGTCACCGCCTTCCGTTCTAAAGCAATGGAAACGGAAAACAAAAACAAACACCGCAACAAGGATTTTAATAATACTCTCCCCAAAACTCAGAAAATAAATAACTCCCCTTTCCAAGACAAGATCATATAAACTTGTACGGAAAGGCGAGAGAAAAACCTCGCAATTCGTTTGTGACGCGAAACAGATTTGTTACTGAAATTGCCGCAGAAGGATCCCCTGCAACCGTTGAAGCGCTGTCAACCAAGGCCGAAGCAGCGTGGGACATCTTCATGACCGTTCCTGTTTGCATGTAGTATTGGGTCGTCTGGAGGGATTTCCACCCCACATGCTTAGCTACATTTTCTGGGGAAACACCTATGAGAGAAATAGTTATCGAACACCCGCTATGAAAGTGGTGCATAGTTTCGCCATTATGTATTCTGAGTGTAGCCAAGTGGAGGGATAGACAATTAGCAATCGCAGAGCCGATGAATGGTTTGTTCGATACGGCGCCTTTCTTGTTGGTGGAACGGAAGAGATAGCAGTCTCTAAGGAAGAGGTCCGGCCCAGCTGGTGGGATGACCCTCCTAATCGCACCAAACAACTTCGCAATGGCAGTGCTTAAGACTTTTAAGTCTGTCCGCAAAGGAATAGAGGGGCTTGATCTAGGATAAAAGAGGATGGGGAAAAAAAAGGGAATGACAATCTATGCGAAGGTAGACCCCAAACAAAAAGAACATAGGAAAAGAAAAGGGAGGGCAACACCCGCCAGCCTGGCGGACCAGGAACCCCTCCTGAGACAGGTTATAGGAAGTGGTTAAGAATTCCCTTCTGGTACGGCAAGGAGCGGGAGGGGAAAAGAGGTAAATCCGACTACAAATAAAAATTAAAAATAATAAAAAGAAATGAACAAAAAACGGGACGATATGAGTTGCATGAAACACATTTAAATAACGCCACATATTAACAAAATCTGGGTGTAACACTCCTAATTTTGTTTACGGTGGCCGGAACTGCCCCTAGATTGAGAGTTACAAGACCTTGCAAAGTGGCCTCGCTTCCCACAGGAGAAGCACACGGAGGGCTGGCGACCTGGATACGGATAAAATCGTGGCCTTTCATCTCTAGGCAGTTATTGGGGCAGCGGTCGCTTGAGAGCCTTTGGTAGGTACTTGGTGTATTTTATCATTTAGTGGTTATCTATTGCACAAAATTATCTGAGCACGGTAAACCTTCAGGGTTAGGATTAGGGTTAGGGGTAGGTTAGGGTAATTGTATGATTACTGAACATTTTATACCTTGTTTAAAAAAAATTGAAGCAATGGAAAAAGAGACACCAAGTACCTACCGAGCCTTTTGAATTTCCTTGGCTATCGCCACCTCTTCTTTATCCCCTACCAATTTGAGAAGAAACGGTTAAAATGAGGGATCAAGAAACAGAGGCCGGGTTTGCCGCAGGACGGTGCTAAATCTGGACGCTCTTTCGTCTAATTTGTCCCTGGCGACGTCGACCAATTGCTCAAGAGCTGCGAAGAAAGTGAATGTAAAAATTAGATGAGCGAAAGCTCCAATAATTCTATTTTAAACAATAAACACGGACCGAAAACAAGAAAAAACTCGTATGAAGCCGTACAGAAACACGACTGAACTCTTCTTCAGGCCAAACAGGTTACCCCACTCTTTGTAAAGTTAACACAACACCCAACTCTCTCTCAGGTCGAACACACGACCAAGCTCTTTTTTAGGTCGCACCCACAACCAGACTCTTTTTCAGGTCGAACACACGACCAACCTCTTTCTCGGGTCGAACACACGACCAAACTCTTTCTCAAGTCGAACACACGACCAAACTCTTTCTAAGGTCGAACACACGACCAAACTCTTTCTCACGTCGAACACACGACCAAACTCTTTCTCAGGTCGAACACACGACTAAACTCTTTCTCAGGTCGAACACACGACCAAACCCTTTCCAAGGTCGAACACACGACCAAACTCTTTCTAAGGTCGAACACACTGTAGCATGGGGCCTGACCCCAAGTTTAGTCGGACTTGCGCAGTAAACTATGAGTCGGACTCGTGTTTCTCGTGTGAGTTTTCAAAGATCTAGTTTTGTTATTGGGTGGGGATCTTTTTTTGCGATGGAAGATACTGTAAAAGCTTTGGAAGAGAAATTGGCGAAACTTGAGACGAAACTTGGAAAGAAAAGTGAAAGTACGGCTGGTACAAGCGGCAGTTCACCGATCACCTCGCCAGAAAACCCGCTCCGCATCAAACCAGAGAGCTTCTCTGCGACTTCCGGCGAAAGTTGGGTAGTTTGGATTCGGAAATTCAAAAGTATTGCAGCCCTTAACAAGTGGAGTCCTGAGCTTCAAGCCAAATATTGCCCGCATACCTGAAAGGCCTCACAGAGCAGAGCTATTACAGCCTGACCGCCGAACAAACAGCCACCTGGACGGCAGTTGAACGCGCTCTGACAGATCGATTTCATCCTAAGGAATCTCGTCAAGTACACATTTCCACTCTGCGAGCCAAATTAAGACGTCCTGACGAAGATCTACACCAACCGAGCTGCGACATTTCTCGCCTTGTGGAGCTGGCCTATCCGAATGACCCACCCGATATACTCAATCGCACAGCCAGAGATTTCTTCGTAGGTGCGTTGACCCCCATTACATTGCGCGAGAAGCTGTTGGATTTGGGGCCCAATACTCTGGATGAGGTCCTAGCAGCAGCTCAACGATACGAATCAAATCAAAAAGTGCTAAACAAAGGCAGTGCTCGAGTGCTGTCTTCAACGTCTGGTGATCAGGAGAAGTTTGGCTCCCAACAGGGGACCCAAGAACCCCCAGCATGGGCTAAGGAGCTTTTTCAACAGCAAGCAGAAATCTTAGAGACGCTAAAGAACATTCCTCAAGGGAGGCAAGGTAGGACTGCATGTGTGGAATCTGGACAAGGCCCAAGAGCATGTTTTAAGTGTGATAGCTTAACTCATTTTATTCGTGACTGTCCACATCAAGTGCGTCCCGACCAGGGAAACGGGAGATGGGCGGGGCACAGCAGGAAGTGACCCCGCCCGAGAATCCAAAGGGGGCATTTTTGCCTTGTGCTGTAAATGGTGTCAAATCCCAAGCCTTATTAGACACGGTAGCAGAAGCAACAATTATCAGTGAGGACCTATATAGTCGCTCTAAGACACATTTAAACCCACACAAAAGCCTGTCCTGGGGGCCAACAACATGCCACTTGATGTTGTTGGAAAAACAGAAGTAACAATTCACCTTGGCGGGATCAGGGCTCAGCATAAAGTGCTGGTGTGCCGAGGCTTAGTACAGCACATTATCTCCAAACATGGTAGCAACATACCTTGTGACGTCCAGGGAATGAATGGTTTAGACGAATGTATGGGGGTGCTGGAATCAGCGGACACATTTTGTTGTGCCTCGCAGCCGCAAAGTATGGCAACATGTCATAAATTGCCTTCAAATGGAGGGGCCAATTTTCTGTGCGCTTTGCCTTAATGAAAAGCCGTAGAGTTTCCACCATTTTCATGTACTCAAGCCAAAGGACAGCGGAGCGATAATACAACAAGGAACATTTCTTTTCTTGGAGCCTCCGGGCGATTCTGTTTAAGATCTCTGAAAAGCACACTTCTTCTCTTGTAGTTGGATCATCTGAAATCCTTTGAAAAAGCTCCTTAGCTGATTCCAGATCACTATCTATAGAGTTTGCCACTTCCTGCTGTTCATCAGCATCAACTTGATCGCGGGGAACTGACAACGCGAGATCAAATGTATCAGACACCAGTAGCGCATTCAGAGCTGCATCGATCAAGAGGTGTCCTCTAACAGCCCGAGCCACAGCTTTTCCGCTGAGAATATGCAGAATATGCCTCGATTCCAGACCGTGCCGTTAAGTGTCCATTACGGCCAAGAAAGTTCATTTCTACATGAAGACCACCTAGCCTCAATACAATGGACTTCAACTTGCTCTCTGGGGCCTCATTTGAAATTACCATTTGCGCTTTCAACCATAATGGCTGGTCAAAAGTTACTACGGGAGTATGGTTTGTGATAAAGGAAAGTGTACTGTTAATGCAAGTCATGTCGCTAGGGTCCATGTCGATCATTGGAAGAAAAAACACAGAGGACTGTCCAGGATAAGTTCCATTCCATGTCAGCTGCATCATTCCAGACCACGAGGGTCGTGGGGACATCAGCAGAGGCTGGCTAAGCTTCTACAGCGGGTCTAAATTTGCTGTGGAATCTTTAAGTTTCAATTCACATAGTTCATTGTACTGTAGTGGGATGTTCTCTACTGGCCCTACAAATGGTCGAATTTCTACTCGCCTAGCCTTGGCGAGGTCTTCTGCTGTCACCTTTCTTTTCGGAACAGAAATTTATTTATTTTTTTTTTTTGTCTGGGGTAATCATAGCAATTATTCCCATTTCCATGGAAAGTTCCAGAGGCATCCAGGGTAATAGTGATATGGTCTACATTATCTGCTGAATACTGAACAAAACTTTCAAGTGTGTATCCCGCAATCTCTTTTCCTTGTGCTATCGCAGCACCCCTCTCATAAGTCGTAACAGTTTTATAAGATGCACAGAACCCATGCAAGTTTAAAAGGTCGAGGAGAAATTTAGAGCAGAAATGATGGCGCATTTGTACCCCAAGACCCGCTTTAGAGGTGCCATTAGAACTCTTTGCCTGGTAGCTTGCATAATTGCCTGTCCTATGGAAGTAAGTTTCAAATTTTGTAAAAGATTTGGAACAAACTTCCATGCTTCCTCAATGTCGGACATTTCAGTGGTCGTTGGATAAACTTTGTTACAAACATCAATGTTCTTATGTCACTGTTAATAAGCTTTGCGGCAGTCTCAACTATTCTCTGCCTCTCGCCTTCTTCATCTTCAATCCTTGGCTTGCAATAAAACTATATAACAGATTCTGCTGTTTGCTGAGAGGTTACTGCATTACTTTTGCTTTGTATTGTTGTAATCATGATCCTTTTTTTTTTCCAAAATGCTCTTGAAGTTTAGCTTTCATATACATTGTGCTGTATCCTTCTTCTCCGGTTTCTTCCAAAAATTATCCCATAATTCGTGTAGGATCGGCCACTGTTGTTTGCTCTTCTTCATTTTCTTCTAGATAGCGGACGACTTTCATAAAGGCTGAGTACGTAACAGTGTCCACTTGCCTTCCTTGTTTTGCCTTTTTCGTACCCTTTTCATACTCACTACTTTACTGTCTTGGAACACCTTTACGCGTTCGGAAGTTTACGCTGCGGTTCTGATGATATACTGTGTCTGCTGCATGGAGATCTTGCGCATATTCCAGCCAACCTAACTCAACATCTGACCATTCATCTTTTCTTTCTTTACACACATTCCCTTATCGAGTCCTGGAAGTCCTTGGTTCTCACAGGCATGATGTCAAAACCTCTCTTTTTGCCATTATATTTTTCCGTCTGGCCACAAAACATACCATTATCTTTTGGGTTAGGCTTGGCGTTTTTGAACGACGACTTGTTCCAGTGGTCTCTGGGGAGACATCTGCCCCTGGACTCAAATTCCTCTCTACGTATTGAGGCGTGACAAGGTCACGGCGACATTTCTGGTGCACTCGGTCGCCCACTTTAGCATCAATGGAACTCCTAACACGTACAATACCGTTGACAGCCTTCTGAATTAACACTGAAGTAGAATTAACAACACGCAATAACAATTATTCGTATCAACATTTATGGGTGAGATTCACGGTAGCTCAGTGGAGAAAGCTCTGGGATAGTAATCGGACTATACCTTAAGGGCAGTGGTTCGAACTCTGGCAGAAAGGTAAGACTTACTATAAAAGAAAAATTGTAAGTAGGATTTGTAGACAGCGGGTGGCAGTACATGTAGTAGTACTTGGGGTATGGTTAATGTACACATGAATGGAAATTTGAGTGAGGATAATCGGAAAGGAAGGGAAAGGTGAAAGGGAGGAGGAAAAGATCAATTTACCAGTGATGTTTTGTTTTCATACCCCCCAAAAAGCCTTGCCCCTATTTTTAAACCACACCCCAAAAGATAAGTTGATAAATATGCTGGTTTAAAATTATATTCCTGGTTTGAAAAAAACAAACTGGTTAGAAAAAAATGAGCTGGTTTAAAAAAAGAATTCAACCAAGAGCAAAATTAAACCACAACATATACTAGCCCAAGACAGGCTCTGTTTCCGTTGCTGTGACAAATCTCAGTACCGTTTCCATGGTTACTGGCCTTCTTCTTACGGCTGAAAAATAAATTTCTCATCATCATGATCATCATAATCATTATCAGCATGCAATAACACTCAATAAAAAAAATATCCTGGATCGATACACCAGACTTGATTTAGTGTTGGGATTTTCGGTGAATTCTTGCCCACGGGCTAATAGTTGCATCCAAAAATTATTTATCACTTAGATTTGTGCCGTTGTTGTACTGTTTTGTCATCTTGTACCGTGTTTGGCATGATTTCCAAATTTCTATTTTTATCATTTAAGTTAGGTTGCGTGCAAATATTTCCGGGAAGCTTGAATTAAAAAGGTGTGTGTAATTAGAGTGATCCTATACAATTTATGTTCATTCCGTGCACTGTTCAGTAAGGATTACTCACCTACAACGTCCTTGAGGTAATCCAAGAAGGTTATGTAGTTTCTGTTTGCAGAAACTCGGCTGTTGCTGTCTTCCTCCAGGAACCGTGGCTGTAACAGCTTTGCTAACATTGAGTAGGTCAACGGAACCACTGCCGTTTTCCTTAAAAGGTAGATGAAGCAAGGCTTTTTTTCTCGTGAGCTGTAATAGGAAGAATATGACCAAAAAAATCAAAATGCAAGGAGCCTAAATGGGAACGTCATATTTTCAATTAATAGCTAATTACTGCTTCAGCCATTCATAGAAAGTAGGAAAACAGCCTTGCCACCTCAACTGTGCGAGATTCTGATTAGTAGTCGGTAGTAAGACTAAATTTTCGGGTAGTAGTCTTCAATTATGACCATATGACTGACTAAAGACCATTTGCAAATTATTTAACATTTTTTATAGAGATATCACCCAGTATAATGCAGGTGGTTCCCAATAGTTTAGACCCTCCAACCCCAACCCTAAACCCTAAGTTAGGCTCTTCAATATAGATGTAACGTATTAAATAAATTTAGGGTCCAAAAAGATACAACCTCGGCGAAGCAGAGAAACAATTTCAGGAGGGGCTTGCAAAATGTGGCCTTGTTGAGGTAAATTTATTGCACTGCATGTCTTAATTAAAGCGTTCTCAGGCTAAACTTATTCTTTAAAGTGGCTCTTAATTTCTGTCGTGCTATCTTAGGCCAAATCTAAGCGGCTACCACGTCAACAATAGCTGTTATGCAAATGGCAGAGAGGTCAACGAGATCCTTTTTTCTTATAAGCCCAAAACGACGCGGCAATTATTCTTGATTTTTATATATCTGCGTTTAATGAGTAAAAAAAGAAGTATTTCTGTCAATTAACAAAACTCGGTACCTGGAATAAGGATTCATGAATATGTCGTTTTTTTACTGGGTTGCCAGTATGGCAATCCCAGTCGGAAAATGGGTAATATTTCCCTGTTTTTTTTAATTTTTATTTATTTTATTTTTTTCCGTGTCGGTTAAAGTCTTGCCTGTCACTCCCCTGCTAAGTGGTGTCTTTGTGCATAGAGTCTTCTGTGCGTATTTTGTTCGGTTTGATGGGGTTGGGGTCATGCGTAGATTTCTACGTTGCACACATGAGAACATTTAATTCTCTGGTAACTTATGGGTTCACCAAAGACAGAGAAGGAATCGAACACCTTACGTGGATCTGTAATCTCTGTTGTCTGGCTATTTGTATTTATTTGTACTCAACTCTGCACAGTCTTCCGGTAACAATTGGAAATTTCACTAATCCTTGTTGACCTTCAATGGCGCCGAAAGTCATTGTAACGCGAACGGCGTTTTAGTTCTTTAAAAAAAATATACCTCATGGAGCTCAAGAATGGAACGTCAATTGGATGAACGAGACAGGCGGTGAAAAATAAATATATGGAATCTTTAAAGCGACGAGTAATGGTCTTCGACAACAATTGCATTTTTCGCCGTTGGATATCAAGTGAGCTTTGTTTCTAATATTTTACTAACTTAGTATTATATACAACACTGAAATCAAATGGCAAATGGATTTAACAAACCTTCAAGGAATCGAACGCCTTGAATGCATCACAGTGTTTACTGAAGTGGCACCTAAGTTGTCTGGCAATTTACATTTTCTTATGTACTCAACTCTGCAAAGGTAACAAAAAGTTGGAAATGTGCCAGTGAAAGATTATTTGAATGAAAGCTTGTTGTCTCTTTTGTGCTTCATTATTTATGGTCAAGGTTCTTTCGAAAAGGCTCTGTGTGAATTGTCAGAAATTTATTTAATTGCATATGCTTTGTGACATGGATTGCGTGTTTTGTTTGCACGCACGCAATTGAAATAGGAAGTTTGGATCATTTGAGATTTCTGGTCAAACGAGCACGTTTACCATATACCGAGTACGACCAAACAATCGTACACGATCAAACTACAACCGAGGACGGTGTTTGAATGCACCACGGTTAAAACAGTGGTGTCTCCTTATCGAGCTCGATTGCTTTGGTCGACCTTGAATCAAGTTCCATTGCAGCTCGGTTGAATTTGAGTGAAATAGTTAAAAAAAACTTGTGTTTACTACTAATCGAACTCGATTGCTTTGGCCGGTCTTGAATCAACTTCGATTGCAGCTCGTTTGAATTTGAGTAAAAATAATATGACGCCCAACTTCGAACGAGGTGGGTTTTGGAAGCCAGTCACTTTCCATAACAACTTCGCAGTGCTTTGGTCGCACGCAAGGTATGTTGCTCAAAAACGTTATCCATCTTTCATTCAAATAAACGCTTTAGCTGGAGCTCACAACATGTGGCGGGGCGTGTCTTCGTAATGAAACTGTTTTAGCCATTAACTTCGATCGGTGTAACAAACCGTTATACAGGCTAGAAATGATGCACTTCGTCACCAGCGCAAAGTGAGTGAAAGGCTTCAAATCTTAAGTTTATACTGTAAAAGGTATTTCCTTCTCGCGGTGACTGAAACTGAGGGGAATGCATGTGTAGAGCTCGCATGGGTAGTTTGACCTTTCCCCAAAAAAATTCTTTGAAGTTTAAAACTTATCTCAGAAGGATTTTAGGCAGTTTTCTATTTCTTCATATGATCTTTAATTCAGGACACTTCTTTTGACATAGGAACTATAGCCCCATGCACAACTATAGCTCACTTATTGGGGAAGTTAAAGGGGAGTTAGTAAACTAAGTAAAAATGAATGGAAATAAAGTAAATGGGGAAAGCATTTTCAATGATCATGACGGTAATTTGTTTATTACACATATTGTGAAAATTGAACATATTCAGTCTACTGGAAATACGAGTCATTTTTTTCCGATACCGCAAGTTTACATACATAACAGCAAAAAATTCAAGAGATAAATAAAAATCAATGCTTTCTAGACGAAATTAAGATATTTAACATAGTAAAGGTTTGCCCCGGCCGGCTTACACTTGAAAGCCCCATTATATATAACTACCATCGGAATCAAACTAAGTATCATTCAGTAATCAACAGAGCACTGTAAGATGCCGCTTGTAAGTCCTTCGGTTATGGGCCCACGTAATGAAAACAATAAAAGCTAAAATAAACATCACTTAGAGAGAATATCCAATAATAGCTTAGTGGGTAAAGTGTGATGAAAATAAATCGACTTATTCGTGCAAAGGCGATTAACAAAGGACATGATAGACGGAAAACCTGACCATGTTTCGATCCAGATCAACACGCGTTGTATCAAAACGGCTTTACAGTGTAATTGATTTTTGAAATTGTTTTCTTAAAATTCCTGTCTTTGGTCCTCAATGGTAAAAAAACCCCTTAGTATATACCTCATTACGAAGCTCTATACGTCCAAGGTTTACTACGGCG
>NC_090877.1:28385053-28395053 GCF_036669935.1 Montipora foliosa | reverse complement strand
AACGACTTTTGGCAGCTCATTAAAACATGTGCAGTCCCTAGAAGGTCTGATTTTCCAAATTTAAAGCAACCACTATAGTTTCATTGAAATTTTCAGTTTGCATAGGAGAGTTAAAGTTCCAAGCTTCTCGCACTTCCTCTAAATCACAAAATGACCTAATAAAACAACTCCCCGTTGTCCGATAGAGTCTGGGTCAAATCCGCCCCACATAGGCCTACTCATTCTGAGCGACTCAAACATAAGCCGAGCTATTGAAGGTAAAGGACACTAATTAGCATGAACACCAGGGTCCGGTTGCTCGAAGCCTGGTTAGTGCTAACCGTTGGTTAACAGATATCAAAACCTATTGGTTTCCATGGTATTTAACAACGGTTAGCGCTAACCATGCTTCCAGCCTGTCGTTTAAGTGTATGCAATGCCAAGGAAAGCCTTCTTATACTCACCTCGGTCAGGCTCTTGAGGCCTGGTTGGGCTTGAGTCGCTTATGCATGTGAATCGTAAGCGCTTGTGCACTGTAACCCGTCCGGCGAGCCCTTACTTAGAAATGAATGAAGGAAGCGGCAATCGTTCAGCAGTGGGCTTTGGTGTTATGAGTGAGTCTTACGAACAGTGGAACTTTCGTGTAAACCAACGAGGCAGGTTTTGGGATGACACTTTTAACGCGTTCTTTTCCTCGTGTTAACAGCCAAGGAGTCATAAATGGCAGCAAGTTCCTGTCATATTCTCAAAATCCCCCTTGGCCTTGTAGGAAAATCATAGAGCGACCGTCGAAAAGTAGAAAGGTGTCCCTCACTTTATTGTAAAGAGACATTACGTGAGAGAGGAAATTGTCGTTGAAAAGAATAAATGATTTCCATAAGTCGACTAGTACTGATTACACCAGTTAAATCTCTTTTTCTTCACAGTCTTGGCCTTAATATACATCATAAACCAGTTCGAAAGTTTGCACCATCTGGTGAGGGTACCATACACCACACCCTTTTAAAAAGCAAAATGCTTGCCTGAAGGTTGGTTTGGGACAGGTAAAAGATAGCATAAAAATACTGATCTTATTTCATATTCGCGACAATGCCGAAGTTACAGTCCCCTGAAAAAGGCAATTCGTTTTTTTACATGGAAATGGAAGTAAAGACAGGCGTCTATGGCCATAAATGTCGTGGTCACTGCCACCAGCAAATTATTGGACTTACTGGGATATTGCTCTTTTAGGTCTCGATGTATGGCGCTGTTTCGATGTATGCACCCAAAAATCGGGTTACAAGTGTCGCAGCTCGTTCGTTGTTGTTGTGACCTCAGTTCTCCTAAACACGACCCAAAGTCAGGAGCACCCAACGTCAATTTTCTAAAAATATCTGTGCGGAAGACAACTTGAGATCTAGAGTTTTCGGGACATTTGTTGTACAACTTTTTGCTTGCCTGCCTGTCCTAGGATTTTCGAACATCTAAAAAACGGTATAATTGCCCATTGTCACCTAGAAGTTTCGAGAGCGTTTTTTTCTGGCTGAAATTTTCGAAAAGGTAAGTTTCGATCCCTAAAGGTTTCGGGTCACTAGACTTTCAGCTAGGAAGTCCGAACAGATGAAAAACTTTTAACTTCTACCATTTTAATACCAAAATTCGTTTAACAATGCTATGTTTAAGTGGTTTTGAACTATATTCTCGTTGGGTGCCCCTGCAAAGTAATCTTGCCCGAGAAAAACCTAACTTTGTTAAAGCTTTCGGTTAAAAGTTTCAATGTTAAACCCATACATATAACGCGCCAAAATCACTTTTTTTTTCAGTTTCAAAGTTTTGAAGAAGTAACCGTAGACAATCTTCCTGTGTACGTTGGATCAGTGGCTTGATCTGATCGGCGTAGTTACAAGTTGAGCAGCTACATATTTTGAGCAAGAGCCAATACAACGTAGATTTGATTTTAATGGTGTACTGTATTTCGGCTGACCAAACCAGCCTTCTTTAGGTACAATAGGGCCGTTTTATAAGAGAGAAAATAAGCCGCGGCTTACATAAGACGCAAACAGCCCCGTATAAATGGTACAAAATCTACGTTCACGGCTTTCTCAACAAGCCGCGGCTTATCCTGGCCTGGGAGTTTACACTCGTGTAAATAGTTCCTTTCGCGTATCATGTACGCCGCGGCCAGAGTAAGCTTATTTTCTCTCGTATAAACGGCCCTAATGAGAGTTAAGTACAATGACAGTCAGGTACAACTCTCATTGTACCTGAAGAAGGGTGGTTTGGCCAGCCGAAATGTAGTACACCACTAAAATGAAATCTACGTTATTTCGGCTCCAGAATATTTAGCTTCTTTCTTCGAGTATCGGTACAACAACTATCAGGTACAGACATTGAAACGCATTAGGCAATTAAAATGCAACGTTACGCAAGGGAAAGAGCAGGAAAATTGGAACCTACAAGATGAAAAATGATAAAAGAATGTCTAGCGCTTTTCGCTTTGCTCGATTTGTCCTCAACACGTAAGAAACTGGAATGGTTTTATTTTTTTCAAAAAAGTCAACCTACAATGTAAATTACTGGGAGAAACATATTGAGGAGATGAAAATTAGACTAGAATTTCAGAAATGTGAAATGATAGTGTTTAAGGAGGGTGGGGTTGAAGTGACGGGGAATGTAATCTAAAACAGTAAAATAGGATTAAAAACGGCATCGCTAAATGGAGGTTGAGTGCCCCGATATCCAGGAGCTTCCACTATTGGCAGGCAGCTCCGAGTAGTTGAGACTGCTGCCATGGCTGGCAAATCCTGGCAACCCAGCCACGAGCTCCCACGCAGAAGGGAAGAAGGCCACCCGTCGCACTGATACAGTATATATACAGTGGAAAAAAGGAGAGGGGAAGCGGGGGGAGGGGAGAGGAACAACCCAGAATTGACTATGCTCGAACGTAGAATGGTGCTACAACAAACAAGACGCACATGTGGACAACAAAAGACCGCTGACTGCATAGGCTGGCTCCACGCATGCACTGCCGCAGGTGCATGAACAAACAACGCAAAAAGCTAAAGAAATAGGCCATTTCCGAGTTCATATCTGCCTCCTCTTCAAAGCGAGTCTAAATGCGAAATTTTTGTGATGGTAATTAGTTATACTTTACATATGAATGAAACTTAATTGTCATAACAAAAACTTCGCACTAAGGCTCGCCGTGAAGAGGAGGTAGACATGAACTCGGAAACGGCCTATTATCAGTGTACGGCGTCAGTTCAGATAGCGTGGCTTAGTTTCGATTGTATCTGGAGGAGCGAAGACAGTTTGTAAAACTGGGGCATATGACATATGAGCCGAAACCTGTCAGGCAAGGGGTACCGCAGTTCCAGTTCTATTTCTCCTATTTGTGAATATGCCTCAACATTTGAACAACTCCACTATTGATATATATGCCGACGGTACCACCCTGCCCTTGAGTGCAAACTGGAATACATGTAATATCACTTCCTTAACTCAAGCTCTTTCTAGTGACCTTTAAAATGTTGAGAAATGGTCAACGGAAACCAAAATGTACATCAAAATCGAGAAGACTACAGGGTTACTTGTTACGGGAAGAAGGATTCAACATGAGCTCAGTGAGGAAACAAAAAGCTTAAGTCTATGCCTTGACGGCACAAATATCGACCAATTATCGCATCATAAAATAATTATTGGGTTAAATCATTGATAAAGATCTACGTTTTTAAGCACACATCGATGAATTATGTAAAATACTGTCAAAACGACTTGGACTTGTGAGGCATTTTAACCCTTATCTTAAACAAAAGCACAAGTTAATTTTTTATGTCGCTGTTATAAAGTCAGTTATGTTGTACCTCAGTCCAATTTGGTCATCTTGTAGCAAGGAATTGCTAGACAGAGGCTTATGGATGCAGAAGAGAGCTGCGCGCATTATATTGGACGCCAAAAGAACAACACACACATTAACTATGTTTAATGAACTGAACTGGACTCCATTCTTTATCGAGGCATATTTAAATAGATGTTCTATAGCCTTCAAGAGACTCGGGGCACAACTCCAAATTATATCAATTCTATATTAAAGACAATTCTGAGTTTCATAACCGATCCAATCCTTTTCCAAATTTTTTTTTTTCATTGTCCTGTTTTTAAGAAAGACACAGGAGGCCGTACTTTCAACATACGAAAAATTAGAAATTGGAACGAGCTGTCTTGTGACCGAAAGAGGAAGAAAGATGTTAAATCGTTTAAACGGAAAACGGCTATGAATGTAATTGCGAGGCAAAGAGAGCCAGAAAAATTGACTATATTTTAAGTAGTTAACTAGCTTTTTTTAAGCAGGTCTGTTAAATAACTTGTTTTAGATAGTGAATAGTTTTTAAATAAGATGCTAGATAGTTCTTAAATATTTTTTTTTGCCTTTTTTTATAAGTGTCAAAAGTTGTAATATTAATTTTGATTTTATGTTTTATACAGGGCCACACGTTTACCGGTTCTTCATAACCGCCACGTTTTTACCTAACTGCCACGTTTTTACCCTCTTTAAATAACGGCGTTACTTAGTTTCTTAATAGAGGGGGACATTGGGGTGTATTAGAAACCGCAAAACTGAAGAAAAAATCATCCAAAACCGCAAAACCGCAAAAAAAATTCGACCAAAACCGAAAACCGCACACAAAACCGTCAAAAAGACGATACAATGTTGACAAGTGCGGCATACAGAACAAACTACGCTAAAATTTTATTTCATCAAAGTATTTGTGAATGTCATGGACTTGTCTAAAGCCTCCATATCTTTTAGTATCTGCTAAAATCATAGGCTTGATTTTTGCCGCTCTCTCGAGCCCAAATATGGTCAAGTATGGTAATAAACAGATACGTACTTAAAACAGGAGTCGAATATTGAACCTCACCGCCTCCGGGGGGGACTCCCACATAAAAAGGCGAGGGATTCTCGTCGGAAATGTTACATTGAACCCTTAATTAAAGGAGACCAATCTGGCGTGGCCCAGGCGTTTTTTGACCCCTAAAAGAGACCATATTATCCTTAACACAGAACAATAAAAAATAAAAATAAAAAAAAAAAGCGACTTCTAATGATGGCAAAGACATTATCATCTAATACTTTCGCCTGCGTGAAGAAATTTGAAAGTGTAAATATACACTTTTATATTTCTTCGCGCGCAACCCTAAGGAGATTTTCATTGCGTTTTGCCCAAAACACCCTACGTGAGATCAAAATCCGAAATTTACACCCCTAAGAGAGACGACGAACATCCCTCCCCTTTTTATGGGGGTCTTCTCACCCCCTTACTTTGTTGTCCATACCGCGACGTTGCACCAAAGAGACAATTCGTCGATGTCCCTAATTCATCTCAGCTGACCCTGGGAGTTGTTGTCATCTGCAATGACTTCGTCACTACATTTATCAAATTCTAGCTGGCCTTTCTCAGAGTCACCAGCTTCTCACTCATTTCATGCTCGTTCAGATCTTCATCTTTTGGCGTTTCGCGGCTATAGAGTGTTTTCATGTGACGACTCCGGGAATTGAGCTCTATTATCACTCAAACGTTTTCTTTTGTTTTGGAGGAAAAACAAGGTTACTAATCACGTGAGGGAAAACAGGCATCTTGTACCCTATGGGACCTTACATTCTATTTATCGGGCCCTAGTAAAACCTCATTTCAACCACTGCAATATTCTTTCGGAAAACTGTGGAGTAACTTTGCAGGACAAACTGCAAAAACTACAAAACAGAGCAGCCCGTGTCTTGACCTATTCTAATTATGACGCTCATGTCAACAATTTATTTCAACTCTTAAGATGGAAATCCCTAGTCTCTCAAAGGCAAATTGAAAGAGCAACAATGGTATTTACGTCCCTACAGGGACTAGCACCTGGCTCGAAAATTGTCCATCGCGATTCTGGTTATTGTTTGAGAGACTCTGTGAATAAGGTAAATGTTCCGCAACCGCGCACAAACTACTACAAAAAACAGCTTTAGCTATTTAGAGGCGCAGTTTTGTGGAACATTTTGCCATTAGAGCTAAGGAAAGCAGAGTCCCTCAATCAATTCAAACGACTGATTAAAGAGGTTATCTAAGCCATTATTCTAAACACGGTATTCATGGAAAGCAGCTTTTATTGTATGATATTGAGTAAGATAGTTAATGTAGTTTACATAGTCCTATCTTTAAATTTTTAATTGTACATATTTTGTTTATATTGCTGATGAATTGCACCGTGGTTAAATAAAGAGTAAATAAATAAATAATACTATGATCGAGATCAATTGCCGCTCAAATCTAAGAAAAACCGGAACCCAAATAGGACAAAATAGAAAAACCCAAAACCACATCGTATAACAAAACCGAAAAACCGCTCGTATTTTTTACACAAAAAACAAAAACCGAAAAACCGATCTAAAAAATAGCCAAAACCGCAAAACCGAAAATCCCAATGTCCCCCTCTTCATAGACAACGCTGTACGAATCAAGACAGCACTCGGGTCAACAAGGAAAAACAATTCCTCTGACGCTTGGGGTAATCGATTCGTAATCTTTCCTGGCAGAGTTGATAGGCGGGATTAGCAAAAATCTGGACTTATTACTGGGTTGCCCAATCAGAATATGAGTGGGAACCTGTCACTCCCCTGCTAAGTATTGTCTTTGTGAGTAGTCTTGATAGGCTTCAAGGGCCAAATGTGAAAGTTTTATCCGGTGGACACAGAAGAATATTTAATTAACCTGCAAATATCAGGATTTGAAGTGGGAGATTACAAGACTGTGCAGTGTAAAAACCGTGTGGGGTGTAGTACCGGTTGTTGTAGGGGCTCTTGGAAATGTTACTCAAACTTGTACAATGGATTGAAAAATTGCACCCTACTGGCAGAGCCTTTCTTTTGGGTACTCAATTAGGGCGTTATCGAGAAAAACTCTGCATGACGTTTTAATGAAGGCTTTCTACGTTCCCCTCGATTTTGCCCCTTCCGTAAAATAGCCATGCTCGTGGAGCTGGCCAAAAGAATCGTGGTGTTTGGGGGGACTGGACCTCGACCTCAAGGAGTAGTCCCAGGTGCAGTCCCAAAGCAATCGAGCTCCATTACTGGGAGACACCACTGTTAACGTTTTAACCGTGGTGCATTCAAACACCGTCCTCGGTTGTAGTTTGATCGTGTACGATTGTTTGTTCGTACTCGGTATATAGTAAACGTGCTCGTTTGACCAGAAATCTCAAATGATCCGGGTTTTTTTGCCTCTAATAGCAAATATGTTGTTTGTTTCAATAAATTTTTTGCTGGAAAAGGTTTTTGTGAGATTTTCAGCCTTTGTGAATTTTAATATCATGTTGGGATCAGTTTTAGTTTCTGGACAACCTAGCTCGATTCACCGCATTCGAGCTCGAGTTACCTGTCGAACTCGGATCAGTATTACTCGAGTAACAATCGCACTCGAAAGGTCGAGCTCGACAACGACAAAATCGACCTCGATTTCCTCTACTTATCGACCTCGATTTGAAAGTTACTTATCGAGATCGATTACGTGCTCTCCAAAAACTCTTGATTGTCATACTGTCTTTATACCGAAGAGAGTCCACAGAAAACATCCAAAAAACCTCATTTCAAGACTTCATTGTACAGTTATCATAGAAAAAGGATTAAATTTGTCATATAATATTTTGGAAAATCTGTCTTTATACTGGAGAGAGTCTACAGAAAACATAAAAAAACCTTTATTTTAAAACTTCATTTTAAAGTTGTTATAGAAAAAGAAATTTTCGAAGACATTGTAAAAAATTCAGAACGTTCCTTTTAACCCCATATCAGGGTGAAAAGCATGACTGGTTCCAATGTCATCGAAAAATAGGATTTATTTACCTATAAATTCAATCAATTCCAGTGATAACCCCCACCCAAGGATCCAGGCCATTTGACAAAAAAAGGCAAGTTCCCCAAGTTGAGGACAAAAAAATTCTTCGGTTTTATCATGTTAAGGAGGATGGCTCTTTATTACAAAAAGATGGTGGTTGCGCAGCTAGTCCCAGTTCTCTGCCGTACCCAGAAAACGAAACGAAGAGGCTTTTTTTTACCGAATGGGAACCGTCTCATCATTGTTCGTAAACTGTAACATGAAATTTCTGTTTGCACAGATATTTTAAAAGTGTATCATCGGTGGGCCTTATCACGTCAATTATATATATAATCCATGCCACAGATTTTGTTAGAATGTTCCCATTCTGTGGCGTTACAAATTTGTGAAAAAAAATTGTTAACCTGCTCATTTTTTAGGCATTTGCTGTTTTCATTTGCAGATTTCTTTTGCAGATTTCTTGAGCAGCATTCCAAGACATCACATTGTCTTCACTGGCAGGACAAGACATGGAAAATTTCTTTTCATGGCTTGAAAAGCACAAGAAGCAGATTTGCTATGGAATAGCATGCTCAGCAATGTACTTTGACTTCACTATGTCAACTTTACAACAAAATATATTTACAATAACAAGTTGTAAGAACGTGGGCACTAAACATGCTGTGGTTCCCCGTTGGCAATCAGAAGAGAATTAAAATACTGATTTTACACTAACATGACAATACGTGCAGTCAATCGATGAGATGAGAGATAAAACCACAATACAACAATCAAATGGTTTCACTATGAAAATGAAGTACCACAGATGTGTGGTATAATAATACTTCCTTTCAGGAAAATAGCTTTGGGTCAATGTATACTGGGGAAAGTCGTTGTCAGAAGGCTCATATACGCCGATAAGAAATCAGATATTCATTCAAGTGTATGAAAATTAATGATAATCAAGTTGAATTGAAATTGCAATATAAACTATACATTACGAAGACGGTGAAGACACCTCCGTGACTAAATAGCTGGAACCAGGGCTTTCATCAAACCTTAGCTCACTGGATTTTACGGTAATCAAATGTCTGTGATGTTACGGGTAAAACTGTGTGCAAGGGCTGTTTCCAAGCACTGAAAAAAATTCTCAATTTTCATGAATATTTATGTTTTAATTTGTTTAGGGCTGCTTTCTGCTCTGAATTGCAGTTTATGGTATGTCTTAAGATATTTTTAATTTCGAATCTACTAAGGTTGCAAGATGCCTGGACGGCCTATGTCAGAAGAACAGAAACGAAAGAAGAGAGAAAGAGAACGAGAACGACAAAACGGTACACTAGTAATAGCTTAAAGTTGGTGGAAGAAGTTACTCCACAAATTCTTTTCTTGGACACTAAACCGTTTGTTATTTCTACGGATGAGTTATTTCAAGTGGATGCATATTTCTAAAACGTGGTTTAGTCGTTTTTTCCTTTGTTCAGTAATGAAACTCGAATATTTATTGTTAACTGGAATTAAATAACAATCATCTGTGTTCTTTTTGGACAGAAATAATCGATCTGTTGCTCGTTTGTTTGGCCTTAAAATGCGAGCGAACAAGAAGTTTTTTTACTCCGCTTGCCTAACTGTTTTTCGATGTGCCTCGACAGTTACAAGAATTTTGCACTTATGTTCTAAACATGCAATCGCAATGAGTTCTCGTAAAAGTACAAGGAGAAATATCACCAGCTTATGTTTTCAGAAGTTTGTTTAGAGCACGTATAGGTAATTTGTTGGAGATCTTGTTTGAAGTTTGTCCTTTCTAACCGATTCTGGTTCTAAGCCAAGCTGGCGTGTTTCAATGAAATGCATCGAATTGTAAATGATCTCGTTTTCAGAGATAAAGTGGAATAAATAAAGTACATCAATAAAACTCCTTGTTTGACCTTGAACCGAGAAAGACGATCTGTCACATCACGAGCTATATAGTACGTCTGTGATTCCTATTCGCTGCCTTTGACAGTCGACTCTCAAATGGCTTCTTTCCTTATCCGTTCGCTTGCTGAGGATTTGACTGTTTTCTTTTAAACATCTTGCGATTCAAGAAAAATTAATTGCCTAACTGGTGAATTCGACAGTAGATTGCGCTGGAAAAACCGATATCACACTCATCCCTTCGTGATTCATGCGATCAGTCGGTTTTT
>NC_090877.1:28365053-28367553 GCF_036669935.1 Montipora foliosa | reverse complement strand
GTTTTTGCTCATATTGATTGCCTGATGAAAATGTCAATTAGAAGCAACAAGCTGTTCATCCAACATGAAACTATATACCGCAATTTATTTCACACGATCAGAACATCCCGACTGATGCATCCACGTATACGCCACCAGGATCCTTTGTAATAAGAATAGGCAGGAAAAGGGCAAGCAGTGGCTAAATTCCGGCAGGAGTCATGGGCTCGAACCTCGTTGCAATCACTTGCATTTTTCAGGAATCTGTAAGATTATTGCTTAAAGCGATGACATGCGCAGTATTTTTCACAAGAAAGTTACTTTTGTGCTTTTTCTGTTTAAAGTCTAGACTAAATACGGCTTTAGAAAAACACTAAAATGCATATTTATCCATTATCGTTGACCTGGAGTCCTAGAAATAAAAGCGAACACAAGTATCATGCCATGTTTGTTCACTGCTAGCTGAATTCAGTGAATTGTGAGCGGGAACGCTGTCAGCGGTTCAAGCACTCACACAGAAATACATTTTTCCTCTGCGTTATAGTACCAAGCATATTATCGGATTAACATGCCATTTCAAAGCTGAAAGAGAATGCATTTATCTCCAAGAGACGACTTTGAAGTCGAAAGACGGTAAGCAGAGAAAAAATCAGCCTTTTTTTTAGTGCCACAAATTGTTAAAATATCCTTTCCGAAAACGTAAGGGAAAACGTTTACGTCGTTGCGAATCTTTTAGGTGATGTTTTAGTAAAGAAATCTATGGCTGTTTGGCTGTTCAAAACTCTTTGAAACGTTTGACTCTCCCGAACACATATTTCACCGAAGGTTATTGTTGGGTATCCCTGAAATGAGCCACGAAGACGGACTTCGATCCTCGTTGATAGCGAAACGTCTAACATTTTGATTACACCACAAGTCGAATTTCTCGTGAATTCACGCCTCAAAACGTTTCTCTTCATTGTGGCTGATGCATTGGTATTTTGACTGCTCTTCTCTGCTTTCTAGAGGAGATTGAACCACCATTTGTGCGCTGTGTTTAAAAATCTGCATGCGACAGTGGTCACCTATCCAAACTTGAAAAGTTCAGGCTGAATTGTCTCGATTCACAAACCTGGTGCATGCGTGTCCGTGACAGTGCTCCTTTAAATTGTCCAGATAAGTGCGTGGATCACTTCTCCCTTTCATCTTTAACCCACACTTTCTACCGCAAACGAGGGTGCGCTGTATTACGCAGTATTTTCTTCAAGGTTAAAGTCGAGCCACGTTTCCCTCAACCATAGTTAATAGATGTAGGCTGGTTATGAAACTCGACAAGTTTCTTTGTTTCATGTTTTTGTTCGTGTTTTTGGCCTTGACACTGCACAAAACCTGACAAAAACGCGCTTTTTTCGGCAGGATAACCAATCAAAAGCTTCGACTAATTTATTCGAAATTAACTTGCGAACCAAAAACAAAAGATTGTGCAGGGTCACGGTCGGTTCAACATCTAATTTCGACTGTATTGTTCCTGTTTTTGAAATTCCCAGGATTTCATAACCAGTCCCTAGATTAACTATGCCTCAACGTATCTTTTTCGGGTTATCAAAACAGGAACACGCATTTTATCCAAAATAAATACCATTTATTATTATAGTTACTTAAACTATCTTGAAAAGTACGAACAGGAAATTTACATGGTGACATTACACAAACCAAGTTCAGCAAACTTGGTTTTTTTATATTTTTTTACAAAAAGAAACTGATGTAGCTTAATAAATTAGTCATTACTATTTTACTATGGGCGCGTTCTTTTGGGACTATTCCGGAATAGGAATACTCCGAATAGACGGTAATAATGTTCTTTTGGGACCAATTCGGCAGATGCGTTCTTTTGGGAATTGGTATTCCGTGTATTTTGTTATTCGTAAACCGGAATAAGAATAACTGGAATATTCCCAAAAGAATGCGCCCTATATCACTTGGCTTTACCAAATTTCGAAAATTTCAACGGGTTTGATTGGATCGATTAATCGCACGTAATAGTATGAAACAGCATGGCTTATACCGGCCAATTAACCAAGGGTTTCTTGTTAAAACGGTACGAACCATCACCGCATATCAACTATCGTTCATTTCGGTTGTTCGTTATTTTAATCAAAACCGTCTACTCAATGTTGCAGCAAACTGTACTGTCAATTCTGTTGTCATCCTTTATTGTGTCCGTAAGTATACCATTCAGGTTCATTCCCTCCCGCTTTATTATTTTTCGTTTACTTCCCTTTTTGCTGATATCTCTCTTTTTTTTTTCAACTACAGTGGTCCTTCCCTTTGAAACTAACCCCTTGCCCTCTCTGTACTTGTTCGCACCCTTAACCGTCGCTATTTCTGTTTCCTGTGACTGTCATTTCCGTTATTCCTCCGTATCTTTTCCTCTTCAGAATCGTTTCCCAGCAGCTCTTCTTCGTTTACTTCGCTTTCCCTTCCTTTATCTTCTTCATCGCTTTCAATGGCTCGCATCTTTTCTTCGTCTTTCCTTTTTAAA
>NC_090877.1:28352553-28355053 GCF_036669935.1 Montipora foliosa | reverse complement strand
AATCATATATGAACTGCGGATATGAAATCAAGTGAAGCTATGATCTTCGCAGTTATGAGCGCAATTTTTGCAATTGCGTAGAGAAGTCTGAAAAATTCAGGACTTCAACGGGGTTTGAACCCGTGACCTCGCGATTCCGGTGCGACGCTCTAACCAACTGAGCTATGAAGCCACTGCCGTTGGGAGCTCATAACTGCGAAGATCATAGCTTCACTTGATTTCATATCCGCAGTTCATATATGATTCATTTCATATATACCATTTCATCATTGATTCATTCCTCACGGGACGATTAGAACCCACAAATGACCAGCTCCCAACGTCAGTGGCTTCATAGCTCAGTTGGTTAGAGCGTCGCACCGGAATCGCGAGGTCACGGGTTCAAACCTCGTTGAAGTCCTGAATTTTTCAGACTTTTCTACGTAATTGCAAAAATTGCGCTCATGACTGCGAAGATCATAGCTTCACTTGATTTTAAAACAATCCTACAATTTAGGCCTTAGTCTGTATTTTAAACCGAGTCTGCACTATGTACCCAATCTGTAATCTGCAGCCTGTAGTCTGCATTTCATACTGACCGATTTACTGTTTTGAGCATTCCGCCATACTGTCCTCATGGAAAAATTCTTCGGATCTTCAAAGTTGAATACCGCATCGATAACAACGTGGAGAAGTCCAATTCTTTTCGATATTTTTAGGTTTCCTCGATTGCTAGCAGAATCGCAGTGAACAATTTGGATTTTTCATTCAGTTTATGAGGTAGCCTTGACTTTGCATCTTTTCTCCCACTAAAAACCTATAAATTTCGTGGCCATTTATGACACAATGCGCAAAAATGCTATGTCGAGATCGCACGCCTGTCCAAGATTCCTAGCCATGCCAACAGAAAGGGGCTAACTCTAATCAGTCTATTATGAATTAAGTCTATCCTGGGACCCTTATGGTTTTGTGTTTAAATGACTGATCTTCCTCAAAGTAATAAAATACGAGACTGCTCACTAAACAGTGATCTCAGCAAACTCAATCCTGACTTGGAGCTAACAAACTTAGTTTCAATGTTAAGAGGACCAAATAGTCGGAAAATGAATGCCAACCAACACAATATGGCCCATTTAGAACATCACGACGACATCGAAATAGATGGGTATCCACTAGTTATTGCGTCCTTCCAAAACATTCAGACTTTGCCGCTCGAATTCCAATCAATCACCAAGCTGTCTCCTTCCTGACCTCTTTGTAGCCGCTTTATTTATAAGTTTCAGTGGTAATCCACGGCATCATGACAGTTATTATCGTTTAACAATTCACACCTGTGATGATTCTTCTTTAGTCCCATTATCTGCCTTGTGGGGCTGATTCATCACTGGCACAAAAACAAAACATGTTCTATCAAAACTGGCTAAAGACAGTAACTGGGTAAAGATTAAATTACGATGTATATAAAGAAATCTAAAAACGTAACTCATTGACACTTCTGGTGGCTTTATGTTATTCTTAAGTAGGTATTGAGGTTCCCTTTAAAGGGGTTTGACTCTCACCTATGACCATGTAAATTCTCCAACATTTTTCTTCCGGGATGGTTAGTGGAAACAATTGATAACAATATTATTAATGGGAATTGACAGTCATCCACAAAAAGAACCAGAACCCGAAACAAAGAAACCGAGGCAAATCGTTCCTTCTTGGCCAAATATCAAGAGCAAGGAATGAATAATTTCATAATTCATTTCATAATTTTATTTTCATTTTCATCATTTACCATAATTTCATAATCTCATGATTCAGTTATAATTAAAGCATTCACAATTCTAAAGTTTTCAAAGTGTAATACATTTTTCAAGTGTTTTTAGGTACGACAAACCAATGTCAGAGGTTAGATCTGATACAGCACAGCCAAGATTCAAGACAAAAGTCTCATCTTACCTTTACTTTCGTCTGGTTTACTCTCGGCAGCAGCTGTGTTGCTGGAGGTGCTAAAAGTCACAAAGTGGACGTTTGTTTTGTTTAATGAACACAATGCATAATTAGAGGTTAAAATTTGATGATCAAACAGGTTCGCAGATATTTTACAAGTTTTCCAAATAAGTCATACTAAACATGAACCACAGTCAATAAAGGTGAACAGTAAAAATGCATTGCCTTATGCTACCGAAGTCTAGAAATAGGGGCATATTAAGTGCTTCACTAACTTTGCTGAATTTAGGCAACAGCAACAGAAGCAGGCATGACTTTTGGCGTCTGGTAGCATTCTGTTACGTTAAGCAAAGTCTAGACAATGTTTTTATAGGTTTATTAAAATCCCTGCACGTTTCTTGGAATCCCTGCAGAGTTAGCTTTTTCTTTTCCAGGGAGCAATTAAGCACATATTGTTTTTTTTCCTTCCTTTCTAGAGCTTACAAAAATTTGGTTTTATCAACACAGTTGATTATGTAAATTGGCCACCGTACAGCGATTCTAAAAGCTGACGTTTTGAGAGTTAACCCTTCGTCAGAGCGAATCG
>NC_090877.1:28345053-28347553 GCF_036669935.1 Montipora foliosa | reverse complement strand
CTTATATACAATTTAAAATTATGCTAGTGTAAATACCTAATGTTACATTGGCAGCGCTGCATTGAAAGGGCTGCACATTGCAGGAATAAAGGTCTTTTTAAAACGTTCTGTTTTAAAACCTGGCAGGCTAAAAGTTCTTTGCTGCTTGAGATTGTATGATGAATGAAGTCGTGGAGGCAGAAGGTTGTGGAGATTGTGTTGTTCATCAGATATTTCATTGAATAGTTTGCAACACAGCTTTTCACGTCGGACGTTTAAGCTCTCCAATTCAAAACTATCTAGACAGAGCTGGTATGGGAGATCAGGCGCAATTATGGACAAAGCACGTTTCTGGAGCCTCTCAAGGTCTTCACGGAGGTAATCTTGAAGTTTGTGATGGAAAACTTGAGCGCCATACTCAAGAACAGGTCGCATAACCGTGCAGTAAAATTTAATTAAACTTTCGGCCCCAACACCAGCCCTTCTCAGTTGGACGAGGAAATACAGTCTCTTGTTGGCCTTTTTTATAGCTTGCTCTACGTGGACATTCCACTTAAGATCGTTGGAGATGGTGACGCGGAGGATTTTTGCGTTCTTAACCACGGACAGGTCTTTGCCATTAATCAAAACTGGATCGAAGCTGTGTTTGTTCTTTTTAAAATCAATTCTGATTTCCTTGCATTTGTCCTCATTAAGATGCATACGTTGATCCTTAGACCAATCCACTACTTTATCGGCCGCTTTTTGGATCTCACTAGATGCACCGCGTGGAACTATTTCCGCAAACGTGGTGTCGTCAATGTATTTCCAAGTGAGAACATTAGGTATGCTGAGGTCGTTAATCATGAGTAAGAAGAGCCATGGCCCAAGCTTAGTCCCCTGGGGTACGCCTGCAGGGACATGACCTCATTCTGAGAAACATTGTTCAGAGAGTTTAACGCGCTGTTGTCTGTTGGTCAAAAGTCAGCTACCCAGTTCACAATACAGCGGGGGATATCTAGTCGGTGGACGTTCTGTATCAAAACGTTGTGATCAATCAGGTCGAAGGCCTTTCTCGTCTTCAGAAGGAATTTGTACGACTTGGAATTTGGAATTTGTTTGATTTTTGTACAACTTGTATTTCCTTTCTCGTCTTCACAAGGTTCCTCACACCTGCATGGTGCAAGACCTCTGGAGACCGCGCATTTGCTGTTGCAGTTCCCAGATTCTGGAACAACCGTCCTCTGGCTATCAGAGAGAGTGACTCTATTGATAATTTTAAAAGGAACTAGAAAACGCCAACAGGGCGAGAGTTTGTTTTCTAAGGATTTTAGGTAGATTTTGGTTCCAGACCCTTGAGTCCAACATGCTGGATCCAACACGTTGCATTCGTCTGGCCACCTCCTTGTCGTTCGACACTTTTTAACAGCGTCCAACGATGTTGGATCCGTTTGGCAAGGCCTGTATGGGTTTAATGAAAACATAATGGAAATACTCACATAGAGAGACACCAGTTCATTCGAAATTTAAAAAACTTGGCCCGATTTTATAACGACTTTAAAAGATCAATGCCTCCATGGAATAAGGATTTCCGGATTAGAGCTGTACGCATGGGTGTATGTGCGTATATGGATGCTACGCCCCTGTTTTGTATACTACTTCCCCACCGACGCAGCACCACAGTTCCTTTAGAAACTACCCCCTTCTTTCTAGCGTTTACCTGTCTTGAGCCAGCTGCGTCACCGATTGTGTACTGCTGGCAGCAGTTGATGAGCTGTTTACCATGGGGGTAACATACGGACTAGCGGGTCTTGCATTTTTGAACGTATTGACAGCCTATGAGAAAGCAGATCAAAGCATGCTTCAGGTTTCACTTAATACAATAAGCATGTAAAACTTTTGTTTTGTACCCTTTGACCACAAAGAACCAAGTTTGTCCATGGATGATAAACTAGGTGCTTGGCAACGGGCAACCTCGTAGTCCTAGGCAGGATTCAAACAAACGATCTTCGTAACACTGATTGGATGCTCTACCCATTCAGCTACTACAAAGTGTCCCATCTTTCTCACAGGTGCATTACACGCATTTGAAATCTAAGGCACATGACTTTGTAGAGCCAGCCAACCGCCAGGACACATACGGTAGTCCACAAAGAGCCTTATATTTATAAACGACCGAGGTCCCAAGGAGTTCTTGTACCTCTGACTAGTGTTACAGAGGTGTTAGGTGACAATTTTAAGGTGGCAATCGATAGATCGATAGATGGAGATTGAGTAAATTCATGTTTTCTAAAATTATATCTGCTAACATTCTTTGGTGGCAGGAGATGGTGCAGCTTATGAGCAGAATCAGAAACGACTAATTCAAACAGTCTATTGCGTAAAAGAATTAATGTTACACAATGTAAGATTGTCAAAATATGGAAGACCGGGAGATATTATTGTGAGCGCACGGCTCTGAATGCGCTTTAAGTCATCGCTTAAATACGCAGTCAATGCATGGTGGTATAAAGGTGCCGGTTCTCTAATACCAGCCTAATGC
>NC_090877.1:28310053-28340053 GCF_036669935.1 Montipora foliosa | reverse complement strand
TTTACTTTTTTCAAAGCCATGACAATTTTTATCCTGAAATCATTCATATTACAGGCAAAACTTTTGCAAGATCCAACAAAAAAATATTTTGTTACAATACTAGTAATAATAATGATAATTATATAATAATAATAATAATAATAATAATAATTATTATTATTATTATTATTATTACTATTATAGATGGTTTTCACTCACATGACTTGGTGGCCATATTGGTGTACAAAACAATACAAAATGTATGCATGAAATATGCATAAAAATAGAGTTTGGTTCCCAAAGGAAAGAACATCTATTGTTCTTGTACCCAACATGGCCGCTGTGACGTCCCGTGAAAACGATCTATTATTATTATTATTATTATTATTATTCTCTAATTTAAAGAAGGCTAAGTACAATAATGATACATAAGTTACCTATGGTACAGCCAAAACAATACACCATGTAACAGAGAGTGAGAGATTACTGACAACTTCTTTTTCTAAACCATAGTTCACAGAGTTTATAATCTCAGTAACATTACATGTAGATGAAATGTTTCAGTTTCAGGGTGTGTTATTAATAATTTATTTATTTAACAATTTGCCAACCATTTAGAAAAAATAGGGTGGCAGGATGGTAGTAGGGAGAAACTCGATTACCAAACCCTAACCCCAATCCTAAACTTGACAGTTATGCAAACCAGAGACAAAAACTTTCTCAAATTCTCCCAACTCCCCCTAGTGTTTAGATGAGGGTATGTCAACATGGAAAAAGCCCCCTATTGCTTAAATAGTGTAAATGTAAATATATACATGTAAAACATATGAATTGTATATTAGAAATTTCCGAGGGTATATAAATGATGAATTAATAATAAGAAATAAGATAATAATGGTAAGGATCTATGTATAGCATTGTTAGAAGTTCTTTAATTGATTCTTATGCCTTATAGAAGGATTTAAAGGGGCTATGTCACGCAAAATGTTGTAATTTGATAACACCCAAATTTCCCAAAAAGTAGAATGAAACATTGCAGTTGAACAACATAAAAGAAATACAGCAAAAGGAAAGAGGCACATGGATGGACACAAATGGACAAGATTGAAACGGATTGCATTTGGGTAATCTTGAAAAAAGTGAGGGTTGTTGTCCTATACACCCAAACTGAGTCCGATGGACGAAGGCCATGAGCAACCAGACTCACCGGAAGTCAGTTTGCGAGAGACTTAGTATATATGCAGCAAAGTCTAGTTGAGGAGGGGGTGGAAAATGTCGGCAAACGGAACTCCATCGGATCCGATGGAGATGGGTTGCCGTGGCAAGAATCCATCGGACTGCCGCAAGTCAGTTCGAGAGAGACTTAGTAAATATGCAGCAAAGTATAGTTGAGGAGGGGTGGAAATTGTCGCCAAACAGACTCCATTGGATCCGATGGAGAGGGGCTGCCGTGGCAAGAATCCATCGGACTGCCGCGAGTCAGCAATAATATTATACGAAAATTGCTCTGCGCCGATCGTTCTATCTCGATCACAGTTTCCATATAATCGCTGCCATACGATCGATACAATCATACATGTACTTAATTACTCAGGCAATTCAACCGAGTAGATTTTTGGCGAGTAATTGTGTGACCAAGTGAAAAGGAAACGTTCCATTTATCAAATATCCTAATTTTACTTCCAAAGGTTGACGATGGCTTCGGTGGTTCAGTGACATTGCCAGTGCACATCGAGCCAGACATTCGGCGAACAAGTTCTTGCTGGGGTAGTGATAATTTTTTTGGGTTTGTTAAACATCCTTCAATGTTGTTTTTTCACTTACTTATTTTCATAAATAAATAACATATCAGTTATTCCGAATTAATCACAAATTTCAATTAGAAAAACAAATGAAAGTTTTCATCCAGGGAAAGGCTCTCGTTCACACAGATTATCTTTGTCTTCTTCACTGAAATCAGTGGATTTGACTGAAAAGCTAATAATTTATTGTTGTCAGAGATTGGATGACAAGAATTTTTGCCGCAATCAGAAATTCAATGAGCTGGATTTGCGAAAATCTTGTTCAGCTTCATGCTTTAAAGAACGAGGTATGGTGTCGAGTGCAATGTTTCGTGATGTTGACTTTCGCCTCATGTCTTAAAGAACGACTAATGTTACATGTGTAGCGCGCTTGTATCGCCTCATGGCTTTAAGAACGACGTATATTTCACGTGTAGTGTGCGCTTGTTTCGCCTCATGGCTGAGAGATATTTTCTGTCACGCACGAACTGACTTCCGAGAGTCTGATCGACTCTTGCCAGGAAGAGCTGTCTCCATCGGATCCGATCGAGTCTGTTTGCCAACTTTTTCAACCCTCCTCGCGCCTCGGTTCCAGTCGCAATCGGACTCAATCCGCCTGCAAGTGAAGACAACCCGACTCAGGCAGAGTGTATTGGACATGTATGAAAAAAGTCGGCCCAACAGTTTTCAAGTTTACGGCAAATCACTTGGATAAAGGCAGCTTTTGTTTGGAATCATCTCGTTTGTGATGATTATAACAATAAGTTTATCAGTAAAGGAATTCCACATTAACATTTTCGAGTTTTAAACTCATGATTAACTAAACATTTCCTCAAAACACCATAAAATAATGTGACATAGCCTCTTTAAATAAGAATATCAGTCTTTAAACCAGTGATTCACAAGAAGATGACTCTTGATGGATAGCCGTATAGTGCTCGTCTTGGCCCTGTGTCGAAAATGCTCTGTGACCATAGTTCTTAATTATCGTTCTTTTGTTGTTGCTACTGCAGATCGAAGATCAAGCAATGTCTTGTATGGCTCGAGGAATTCTTTAAGACCGTTAGGAGCAAGCTCATTCAGTGATTTGTAGTACCATGTCGCATGAAATTTTTGCAGGATTTTTATTTTGCAGATTGGCATTTTTCTTTCGGATGACCTTTTTGAGCAAGTTTAACATGACCTTTGGATTGACTGCTTTGAGTTTGTTTCTTGTGCCTCAGAAACGTTTTGTTTGCAGCAAGCTCCGATTGCTTTTTCTCAATGCAAATATCTAAATTAATGATCTTTTTCCCCCCATGTATGATATAGTAACACAAGTACATTGAAAGCCATTTTTAATTATATTAATGGAAGTAAATTTTTGCAGTTTTTAATTTAGCTGGTGTTTTTCTTCTGGTGGAACTTATTTTTGCAGATCAAGTACTATCTGCAAAATCTGCAAAAATTAAACCCACAAAATAAAAGTGCTACACAGTAGTTGTTTATACTGAATTCATGATGAGAATGGTAACCTGCAGAGATTCTTCAAGGTGTTGGTTGTATCATCTCGGGTTTTGCTAAAAGCAGGCCCGCGGCCCAGCGGCCCGGAGGCCCGGAGGCCTGGTAGTTCTTCTATCCAGCGGTAAATCCACGCGCATGCACAGATCTTCATCGGGTTTGGGCGTGCAAAATGGACGACGGTGAGTTTGAATTCGTTTACCATTTTAATCATTTGAATCCTTGTTTCTGTTTGTTGTTGTAAACAGACTCAAAACAACAGAGAATGACAACATTTTTCACTTAGCAACATGCGACGAAAGAAAGGATCGAAAAGGATTGAAATGATTATTAAAATGGTAAACGAATTCAAACTCACCGTCTTTCATTTGCGTGCCCAAACCCGATGCAAATCTGAGCATGTGTGAGGATTTACCACTGGGTAGAAAAACTACCGGGCCTCCGGGCCTTTGGGCCACTGGGCCGTCGCGGGCGGTGGGCCGCGGGCCACTGGGCCTTCGGGCCACCGGGCCGTGGCGGGCCATGGGCCGCGGGCCGCTGGCCGCTGGGCCGCGGGCCTGCTTTTAGCAAAACCCCTTTCATGAGTTAAAGGGACAGTTTCATGGTTTTGCGCATGTCCAAGCTTTATCGCTAGCAGTTGTAAATTTTACGGTTTCTTACTGAACCAGATGATGTTAATTAAACACAGAGAGTATCAAAGCAAATACACTGAATGACTAAGGCCCAAATTTGGTGGAAGACACTGCAGGTTTACACAGAAAATATCGAATTTAGCTTTGATCTCAAATTTATTGTACGGGTCGAAAATTTATAACGCCAAGTAATCTATTCGCATGCAGTAGGTTCATAGCACAAAGGAAATGATTACAAAAGTAATTCCAATGAGTAATCAATTACTATGGGATTGTTTCCGTTTCCTGCATCAGTGCTTTCGATTGTTTCAATAACAATGGAATTAAATGGGCTGACGTGACAGTTTGCCCATGCAAAAAGACGTGAAACTCTCCCTTTAGGGACACACTGTAATTTCTTGATCTGGTTCTCTGGAATGCTGGATAGTAGGCTATTACAATAATCCAGCCTATAGGTAACAAAGCCATGGATTAACCCCTCGTCTGTTGGCTGATCTAGATATTTCCGTATCTTACTTGTAGCAGCACTCCAAGGTTGCGCACTTCTTGCTTTAGGGCGATGACTGAGTTTCTGAAGGGCATTTCTGCGATTTCAGGAACTGAAGTCGCAAATCTAGAATGCATTTAGGAGCAGTTCTGTTTTGTCATCATTTAAAACAAGTTTGTTAGTGGTACACTGAGTTTTTATGTCATTAAGACAGTTCTGTAGTAAGCTGACAGTGGCACCGAAATTACGCTTGTCAAATATGATATATAATTGGGTATTGTTTTCATAAGTCATAGCTGGTAGCTCATGGGCACTTAATAAATCTTCAATTGGAGCCACGCATAGGGCAAAGAAGAGTGCACCTAAGACAGAGCCTTATGGTACCCCATAGAGGACGAAGATAATCCATTGACATCAACAAATTGACAACGACTGGTGAAGTATGACTTGATCCATTTTAGCATCTTGCCAGATAAGCCAAATCTGTGTTGAAGTCTATGCAGCAGAACGGCATGGTCATGGTCAAAATAATGGTGTCTAGGAGGATAAGAAAAGCTTAAAAAGCCAATGCCTACTGCTCAAAGCAAGTAATTCTGTACTCGTAGAAGTGCTGTCTCAGTGCTGTGGTATGGCCAGAATGCTGATTGAAACTTTGGATACAGATTGTTTGTGACAAGATGTTGGTGTAACTGAGGATGAAAATTCATCAAGAAACAGCAAGGTATTAGCTGTACTTTTCTTTTGAGGTTGGAGGACAGTAGATACCCATCAGATGTAAATGAGATGAGATGTGAAGCTCTAGATGTTTAAGTGATTGAAAAAACTGGGTGGCAAGATGCTTGACTGAAAACCCCTTTTATGAGTATAGGACACACGCCTCCCTTAAACCCCCCCCTCCCTTCCTGATCAGGGAGAGAGTTCATCAGACTAGAGATGATGACCTAGTCCTGGGAATCCCGTATGAACCAGGTCTCGGTGATAACCATTATGTCCATTTTCTTTGATAATATTGTGTAAAAGACAGCTGTTGACTTGCATAATAAAGAGCAGGCATTCCAACGACCAAAATGCCAACCAACAGAATTTTGGCTTTTAAGTTTTGTTGTTGCCACAGTTTTGAAACTTACAAGTGGTATTCTCTAGTAGACATAATAACAGGAATATATTCTGCGTATTTAGTATATTCGATGAAGTCTCACGAGAGAGCAAATAATTTGCTTGGTCATCCATGCTTGACAATGTAGAAGATGAAGATTGAATATTTAATGAGTTTCTATGTTTAGAAATAAGAACTGATGATTTCAATCTTGAAACAGACGTAATAGGCCATTTCCGAGTTCATGTCTGCTTTCTCTTCAAGGCGAGTCTAAGTGCGAAGTTTTTGTCATGAAAATTAGTTTTCATTCATATGTAAAGTAGAACTAATTACCATCACAAAAACTTCACACTTGGACTCGCTTTGAAGAGAAGGCAGACATGAACTCGGAAATGGCCTATTACTTTGTTCAAAGAACAAAGTACAAGATTTGACTATGTTTTTGGACTTCTTGTCGAATAAAAGTGAGCTTCTTTGTTGCATAAACATCATTAGTATTCAACCTAGCTTCCCGTTAACTAATTTCCCACTATCAAAATTACCTCCAGAACCTACTTTTTCCACAGAATAAGCTTTTTTAACAATGTTTTTGTCTTCTGAAATGATACAACTCGATTCAGAGGCATTTTTTGAAAAGAAATTTATCACTTTTGGCATTGCGTGACTTGCCCTAGTTTGCCCAAAAATATGACCCTTTATCACCTCACTAAAAAACGAGTTTAAGTTACATCAGATGAAGATAATATAAAGATTCAGTCAAGCCTAAAAGCGGAGCTCCCAGGTTATTTATTCTTACTGACTGTACGGTTGGTGAAAACAAAGCGTTTTGGAATTTGTCTGCATTTTGGTGTTTCTGGGTACTGCTTAATTAAATCGTTTTCTTTGCTTTCTTCTATAATAATTATAGAAAAATTCATTGCTTAACTAGTGAATTCCGTGGCAAATTTCACCAATATTGCATGAATCATGAATATCATGTCGGTTTTTCAAGACAAATTTACTGTGGAAGTCACCACTTCGGCAATGAATTTTTCTTGAATTGCACGAGTTTTAAAAGAAAACAAGTAAATCCTCGGCAAGCAAATGCAAAGGCAAAAAGCCATTTCAGAGTCAACTGTCAAAAGCCAGCGGATAGGAATCATGCTAAAATTAGAAATCATAGACGTACTAGCTCGTGATGTCACAGATTGTTAGGAAACTTTACTCCCCAAACGAGATCATTCACATTTTGATTTTTTCTCATTGAAACACGGCAGCTTGGCTTGGAACAAGAATCAGCAAAATACAGCAACCAAGGACAAACTTCAAACAAGACCTCCATCAAATTACACGTACATGTTTTAAACAAACTTCTGAAAACACAAGCTAGTGACATTTCTCCTTAATTTTACCAGGACTTGTTGCGGTTACATGTTCATAACATAAGGGCAAAATTTTCTTGTCACTGTCAAGGCAAATCGAAAAACAGTTATGCAAACAAAGTAAAAAAAACACTTGTTTGCTTGCATTTCAGAGTAAAACAAACAAAATCAACTACCGGTATTTCTTCAAGTCCAAAAGAGTACAGATAATTGCTATTTAAAATACAAATCCACTTGAAAAAACAATTTGTGGAGTAACTTCTTCCACCAAGTTTGAGCTATTACTGGTATACTGTTTTGTCATTCTTGTTCTCTTTCTCTCTTCTTTCGTTTCTGTTCTAGTCATTAACAGATCTTCTTAAGATAGGTAAGCTTACGCCAAAAATTGCAATACAGAGAAAAAAGCAGCTCTAAACAAATTAAAAATAAACACTCAGCTTAAGTATATATTCCTCCAATGCTTAACTTGAATAACTGTGTAGCCACTAGCGAGGACCACAGCTATCGTATGTCAAACTGGATTGAGACCGGCAAAAAATGCAGAAAGAAAATATTTTTCCAAACCGTTTTCCACCTGGATACCAAAAGCATTGATTGTTAAGAGTTTAAGCTGACGTAGTATGGCTGTGTACCTGCGTTGAGCCACAGAAAGCGCACGAAAAATGAAGCCTTAAATTTGTTTATGTTTAGGTGAGGTAACCTGGCTTGAGCCCGTAATCCAATACAAAACCGGTACCCTGTCAGCGGTCAATGTAAAAAAAAAAAAAACAGATGACTTTGATTGGCTCTAAACTTGAGCCAGTGATATAGTCACACAATACTGGTCAGTGGATACACCATGTTTTGACAGGTGTCAATTGACTACATGTATAACAGTCAACACTAATGCATGGCCATCCATCAAACTGACATTGGACATTTCCTTATAATTACACGACTCATCTTAATATGACAAGCTTATCGCTGTAAAACGAAAACAGGCAGAATTAAAGCTTTACATGTAGTTCAACAAGAAATAGCGTTTCTACATGTAAGCAAAGCCACGCTGATCTACAGTACCGGTATTTAGGTCTAAAAACCACTTTGAAGACGGTTACCTTTTACTTGTTTTGCTGGGTACTACTCTAAAAAATTCGATTTTCCTGGAGCTTGTCTCGTTAGTCTAGTGGATATTGGAATATACAAGGAGAACCCATCAATCCGGGTTCAACTCTTTGGCTCACTAATCTGAATGTTCTCTGCACATTGAAATGTTTGCTTCTTTGAAGTAGATTGTACGTCATGTAAGTTGAATAAAAAGGGAAATGTCAGTTTGAGGGATGGCAATGAGTGTTGACCATGTATAACATGGCAGTCCAATATCAAAGATGTATGCTGTAAACTGGTGTGATACTGGTCCCACTGGCATACATGGAGGGCTGGACATATGTTCGGTTGTACATATTTAGTATATCAATACCACCATAGTAAATTGTAAAGCATTTGTTTACTGGTTTTGATTGGAGCCAACGCCGTTAACAACAGTTTTAAATGTGAACACATATTCTACAATTGCACTTAACCATCAGGCCCCAGTTATTTGATGGGTGGACAGCGACATCCACTGGATAAATCACTATCTACTGGAAAACTCATTTGGTTTTGCTAGTATTTATCCGCTGGATAGTGATTTATTCGGTGGATAGTGCTATCCATGCAACTGGGGCCTGGTTGGGTCACGGAATGCGGACTTTGGATTTCGGACTACAGAATTGAACAAGATATCGAAACATAATAATACTGAAATACTGTGAATTTCAAAAGAAATCGGCTAAAATTCTTTCGAACTAAGTGTAGGCTACCTGTAGACTCTTGTATAAGAGTTAAAATCATGTTGAACAGATAAAGAAGCACTAAAGTATAATAATGTCCTGTTACGTCCACCACATTTCCCTCTCGTCGGCTTCAAAATACCAAAAATTGAATGTTCTTCAGTCATTGCCTTGAATAGGCATGATTGCATAAGGCAAATGTTTCCACCAGAACTTCACAGTCAGTAAATATTGTCGAGAATAATGAAACTGGTTGGCTACTCCTTCTACGATGAAGTAAAATGTGATATAGAGCCCAAAATTAAGAAAATTGAGAGCGTCTAGGGAAGCAGCCAATCATACAGCTGTACAAACAAACAATATTTACAACCAAGGAAAAGATGCCTGATAACTTCTTTTAACATTCTACAAATTATTGGAAATGATAATAATATTTCCAAAATTTCCTCCGAAATCAGTTTAACTAAATGAGGCACAGCAAGAGTCACAATGTCTTCACAGTTTCATGATAACAAAAGGCCAGGGCAAACAATGGATTGGTTTTTTTATCATTTATTTGTTTGCATATCAAAACTCTTTTGTTTATTTCCTTATTCCACCTTTCGGGATTTCTGGCAATTCATGTTAGGATTTTCTACTTTTCTACATGCTAAATACCAGTACATAAGTATGCATAGGGACAGGAAAGGACAACTAACATTTTAATATTGCCCTTAGTCCTAAACTAGCCTTAAGATGCACTGAAAAGAACCAACGACAACCTTATCTATATAAATTTTCTGTGGTCATTAAGTTTATCTTCTACTCACCCCATTGGTGGGGCAGTTCCTTATGAAGTGCCCTGGTTTGCCACACCTGTAGCATACATAACTGTGAGGAACTGGAACACCCGGTGCATATGGTCGACGCCCTTTTACATACCTGTAACAAGAAACCCAATAACATTACATGTAGCTTCTTACGTGTAGTTTTTAATCACAGAACCATGTAAGAGCTAATGAGGTTAAAAACTGGTTTTACACAGACATGCCATACAAAGGTAAGGTTTGATAATCAACAGACAAGTGAGTGATTCATCAATATTGCAGATGCATAGGACATCTACAAAACATGAACTCCATAGACCACCACTGTGGACTCAGTCCCTTCATGGACCAGGTCCATGGACTACCCTATAAACCACCCCTCAGTGTGTAGAGTTACAAGCAGTAAAATCTTAAGATGAAAGAGAAAAGTGATCCTTGCAATTATCTGGACAAGTTAAGCTCCAATGGGATTTCAACCCATGACCTCTCCATGACCTCATGACCTCTGCGATGCCAGTGCAATGATCTACTAACTGAGTTATGAAGCCACTCAGTTGGGAGCAGGTCAATTTGTTGGGCTCATCTGTTCTGGTGAAGGACTTGGTGAATGAAATGAATGTATATTTATCCCTTTGGAGCCACCAAATAGGTGGTGCAGGTGTCTATAAGAGACAATAACTCGGAGCAAACAACAACCCTATATTACTACCACAGTGTTTTCACAGACAATGGCTTATTTTTGGATTCAAATTCCAAGAATGAGACTCCCATAGGAGCCCAATGACCAATCACAAGACACTAACTTGGCGTTATAGTGTTTGTCATTGAACCGTAACTGTCTTTGCTTTTTGCCGAAAAGGTGGTCTAAAATAGATTGGTCTGTAAAAATGCAGCGGCTTAAATTGTCCAGGTAAGTGTGTGGATCACTTCTCTCTCTTTGATCTAAAGATTTTTCTGCTTGTACAGTAAAACATATTGAATTTACAAAATAAGGGGTGGACCACAAGGGGTCCATGAAGCAGGTCCTCAGTGGTGGTCTATGGACCTAGGGTCTATGGACCTGGGGTCCATGTTTTGTATACGCCCTGATACATAATGTTACACAGCACTACATGAGACCACAGCATGCTGGGATATGATGTAACACATATTTGTTTGTTTGTTTGTTATTTATTTGTTTGAGCAGGTTGAAGTTTTGGCAGCTATTCAGCCGATGTGGACCTGCTATACCCACCCACCCATATACACACAGAGGACAGCCACAACACCGGGAACTTCATCCCCTACTCTTCTCGAATAGTGTGTGGGTTCTTAACGTCCCACTGGGAACTAATGAACATGGAAGTTACCGTATTTACCCGTGTATAAGTCGATCCCATGTATAAGTCGACCCCCCATTTTTGATGGCAAAAAACGCCATTTCTTAATTCCTTTGTTAAATGTTCATGGGACACTAACCTTGTATTCTTCGATTTCTGGAAATGTGGATACACGAAAAAATCAGGGCCTCAAGCGCTTAATAGTTTTGTTGTTAAACAGGTGTTATATATGCGGGCATTTTGTCTTTGAGTTTCGAAAAAGTTCTCAGAAAATCGAACATGTAAACCTCAAACTCACCTGTTTCGTTGTTCAAGGATAAAGGGCTTTAGAGGATAAGCACAATGCAACATCACAGAAGCAGGAGTCAATCTTTGAAAATAACTTGGGAACGATGCGAAAATGTGCAAGATTTAATTGGTCCTTGACTTATAATTTCTCAAATGACAAACAAAACAAAACTCATAAACTAAACAAGTTTGCAAAAGCATTTAAATCTGCCAGGTTTGTATAAAGAATAAAAAACATTCATTACCAACCAGCATTTTCACGCAACACGAGTGACGATGCTTGCACGCAAACACGAGGTATTGCGCCAGGTTACTAAGCCGTTGAATGATCGTGTGTTATTCGAAGAAACAGAAATGACTTTTAGAGCTTTCTGCCTTTGGAAAACGAAAATTTCCAGTGTCTATTTCATATTTGTGCTTGTGAGTATCTTCAACATTTAGAGTTGGACAAATCCTTTTTCATTTCAACTGGAATTGCTTACATTCGTTTTGAAGTCTTTTACGTCGGCTTTTGTCCACTGCCGTCGTTATGCCCAAGACAACGTTAACATTATTACCGGTATGTTAATTTTGAATAAATTACTTAGCTGGAACTTGGCTCAAAATCTTTGACCCGTGTATAAGTCGAGGGCGATTTTTGGAGCTTCTTTTGAGGCCATAAAAGGTCGACTTATACACGGGTAAATACGGTACTTGTGAGACGGGACCTACAGCTTATCGTCCTTATCACAGAAGACTTGAAAGTCTAACCATTTGTGGATGTAATTACAAAGGCAGCACTTTCTCCTCAGTTATTTAAAGACCTTGAGTGTTGGTCCGGCCAGAGTCAAACTCTCGACCTCCCGCATAGCAGCCCAGTCCTCAAGCAACTGAAAGCCCTGTGAAAGTTTGTGCAACAAATGGACAACCAGTGCATATTTAACATGTTCCTTCTTTTTATCGCCATGAAAATGTTTCACAGGTTCTGTCTAGAGCTGGTTTTACTGTTGATAAGCCTCTTGAATTTTAAGTAATGCTTAAATTAACAGTGCATCTTCATCTTTCATCCAGATTGACAGCAGAAATTGGACAGGGAAGGCAGACTTTTAAGTCATACGTTTGATCAGCTGAAACCTCTAATTTTTCAAGACCTGACAAATCAAGGCTATTCCTTTTTCTTACTCCCCTTGACAGACACATCACAAGACTGATTAGGATAATAATATTATAATTATTGTTTCCCACAGTGATTTATGATTATTACTTTTAGAGTGTGAGCAATATGCAAGCAAGCGAATCAACATGCAAGTCACACAGTTATTGAAAGCTAACAGCTTTAAAATGGGTGCTTAGACTAAATCAGTGCTATTTGAAATGGTTGCCAAGACTTCAATGCGAGACTTGCATGACTCCCGTGGCTTGCTGGCTCGCAGTTTGTCAAGACCCTTACCGGTACTTTCAACTTACTTTAAAATTAACTTATTCAGACAAATTAATTTCATTTTTTTAAAAACAAAATTCTACGATATTGGTATAAAAAGGTGTAAAACAATAAGGAGTTCATAATAACCACTTAATGACTGGCCCCAAGGAAAACAGTGGGTTTTGCTTCCCCAAGACCATCATTAGGGAGTTTAAGACCAACGACGCGATCAGCAAAGAAATGTCACAATAGCTTGCACGATCTGCACATGCATTTTTTCATTTTTGTACATTTCTTTCACGTTTTCTGCAGATTTGTGACGTGAAATGACCAGTTTTCAAGTTTTACGAAGAACGTGAACACAAGGCAGTGAATTTAAATTTTCTGTTGTAACTTCAACACCACACTTCCTAATTCAGTTCCTTGAAAGTTGAGCTAGTTTTTAGAAGTTAAACAAACCGACATAATCACGAAAACATTAATAAACTTGAACTTGCAATTTTAAATGATGTTTTTGTTACTGTCGCGTCATAGATCTTAAACTCTGTATTGTTCCTTGAGGCGAAGCTGAGGGCAACATGAGGGTTGAGGGGAAACAAAACTCACTGTTTCCCATGGAGCCAGTCATTGTTTTGTTATACATCCCAACTCAAAATAGAATACACAGATTTTTACACAGAATTTGCCTCTGTTTCAAAGGTGCATGACCTGATCACATGCGAGTCAAAAGTTCGCCCAAGGGAGTTGTTGAGTTTTGATCCATGACACGCTCTCCTCCAATTGGAAAATCTATTTGAGTTGCAACAGTTGGCACTTAATCACTTCTTTTCACCACAAACCACAGCAGTGGCACTGAACACAACCACGCATGGGTAGCAAGTAATGAGCTAGTCTTTTGATTTAATTGCACAACAGTACATGTAACACAGGCCTCTATTTGAACCAATATACCGGTACCTGAATTGGTCCTGCCCATGCAAACCTACTGTAGGAGAGGCTTTTTATGCCTACAACCAAAATGATGACACTTGAAGATGCCCTGCTGCAGCTTAAACATAACTATACTTACTGTGAAGGGTCCCAGTCCTCTCCAGACTGCTTCATCATAGCCTTGAGCTTGTCCTCTTCTGATGCATCTGCATTTGCCAAGTCAGTGATCTAGCAGGGAGGCAAGGCTCAAAATATATCCCAAATGATGCTATTTTAATGCATCATTCCTTCAATACAGCAAAAATACAAGGACAAACCGGTTAAAGAATTGACTAAACTGCAAAACACCAGCTGTCTTGTTTCAGAAAGAAACATGCTTTGTTCAGTCATCTAACTGAACACAGAATTCTCAAGGTTTTACTTAGTCTAATTTTGTATACTTCAACACCATAGCAGATCTCTGTTCCAGCCTTTGGTTTGAGGGAGGGCACAGATTAATAATAAAATGAGTTTGTGCATCTAGAACTGATAAGATTTTCTGTAGTCTGTAGTATTTGTGCTATTTGAAAGTGATGTATTGCAAAGGGTATCAATAATATTATTGAAATCACACCCTCAGTCTGCTCTTTCCCTTTCCCTATAAACAAGATATCTCCATTATTTGTACTCAGGTGTTTCAAGGGAGGTCATCATGTTTTTACTAAAATGATACTCCTATTGCCTTTTGTTTTCTCATAATAACTTCAAGTAGTAAAACAACACATGAGGCAGGGCATGATAGGTAACAAGTTTGAATGGCATCACTTCCAAATTCCCAGGGATGTTAATTTTGTAGTTAACCTCAGGAATGAAATAGGATATTTTTGTATTCCTCCTTTTCCCAAGAAGCCTTGGAAATCACCATTTTACAGGAACTTAAAAGGTGTAGATTTCTACGGTAAACAATGATGTCAGAGGAGGTTTAAACTTTTTAAGGAAGCTCAAACCTCATCAAACTGTACTATTTTGAAGGACTGAATTTAGCCAACTGTTCCATGTAACAGCGAAGATATAGCACCATATGAAACAACAATAAAATTATTGGCTTAACAAGATGCACTCACTGATTCACTGATGTGACCTGATAACTCACCATGGCAACAAGGAAGCCATCTAAAATGCTTATGCTTCATATTTTGTCTTTTAAAGGCTTATATTATCTCAAAACAAACCCATAATTTTTGTTTTTGGAAATTGATTACAGCCACAGATAAAACTCTCTGCAAAGTTAAAAAATTCTCTGGAGTGGATTCATAGCTTCCTTAAACAAAAGGAACATTTTAAGGTGGTTCTGAATTTGCTGCGGTGAATTTTTTGGAACTTTGCAGAGTTTTATCTGAGCCTACTAATTACTTTTCAGAAATGAAAACTGGGGATAACCAAGTTGTAAGCATTTAAAGTGAAAATTTTGGGCATTTTTACATGACTCCTTTGTTGCCATGGTGACCATGGTTGCTGTTTTATTTGGTACCATTCTTGTAGAGTAAATCCTTCCAACAAGACATTCCGTTCAAACTGCTGAAACTGGTTTCAGCCACCTTAAGTCTAGGTTAATGGAAACTATATAAAAGGTAGCCAAATTGTTTTCAGTTATAACTATTCCAAATTCCTTTTATAGACAGGTGAGCTCTGGTCCCCGGCAGCTCCCATATTAATAACCTCTGTCAAAAGAGGGGTCTGGAATACATGTATTAAAGTTGGGTGGGATTCTTATCCCCTTTAACCCTTTGACGTCCAAACCGGCCTCACTTAGTATTTTACTCTGTCTAACGCCAGACGATTTTACTCGTCAATGGGGAACCCCTGGGAGTCAATGGGTTAAAGTAAATTCTCAACCAACCTGCAAGTCTGCGTAACATAACGACAGAGAATTGCTCTTTGTAAGCCAAAATATGTAGTTTGAAACACTAAGCATGATGTAATATTATTACCTTGCTCAACTTCTGGGATTTTGAAACTTGGTAATCTTGAAAAGCACTCTTTGTGAATAGAGTTAAAAGGAACAATGAATATGGATAAATTAAGAGAGAATCCAATTTCTTTACACTCTTATACACTTGACGTGTATTACATACAACAAAACAATTTAACTCCTTCACCTTTCCTGTGGATCAAACAAGTAAACCATTATTTTTCTAAACATAATTCTTTAGCCTAAGGCTCTGAAAAGAGAGAAGTCTCCCATCCCCACTCCCCCTGAAAAAAGGAATACTGGCATCCACTTCACATTTCAGAATCTTTCAAACACCTTGAAGAGGTGTGAATTCAAGCAATTCAAGGTAAAATTTTACTGTAATATTGAAGATTGGAATAGCCATTCTGTCGTCTGTTGTCAATCAACTAATTAAGCATGAACAGAAGACATTGTCTTTTCCTTTCATGACCATGTGTACTACTCTTTGTTTGTCCAACCAAATTTTGAATAAGAATTGTTTTTTTGATCCTTGGAACCATTGTTAAGTCCCAAGAGAAACTGGAAACAATGCTCATGCAAAATTTGGGTATTTTCCGACTCGGCCAATACAGTAGTACATTGTACACATCGGGTAGGTCATGTCATTTTTTTTTTTGCAAAATACTTTCACCCTACCAAGGATTTTAATCTAAAGGAGGCCTGTACACCAGTTATTTCCGTGACAATAACACTTTTCTTAACGTGTATGTAGTGCTTATTATAGCACATACCATAGTTTGTTCTTATATATTTTAATGAAATCAAATAAGAATATCCCAGAGTTGCAATACGCTTTTTCTGTTCACTAAAAGATGGCACAGTCTGTTAGTGCATGGCCTTGATGCAAGAGGTCCCGAGTTCCATCCCTGGATCTCAAATCCTCGTTTAGACTTCTTTCCTTTCAGTAATGCAGCTTAAGTACCTTTAATTACCCTTAAAACAGAGCACTGGCAGAGAAGGGGGGAGCAAAATAAGTGCACCATCAACCTCTGGATTGTCGGTTGAATTACTGTTGAGGGTTCTTGACATTAAATATGGTTACTTTACTTTACAGCACCAGAAGACCCATTTAGTTTTCACGTTTTACATAACGCTTCATTGTAACTACCGGTAGTAATAGTTGACACTAAAGCTGTCTGCCAGCCTTCTTTCTCAAAAATGTTTCTGTGTGTATTGCTAACTGAAAGGTGCCTGGCTCTTTTACAATATTAAACCTTAAGCAAATCAACAAAACCTCTTAAAAGGATTGTTTTGCATTTGCACTCTGTACCTATGCCTGTCAAAAGAATATAACATGTAACTCGTAATTGCTGTTCTTACAGAAATTTTCTCCCATAATTAACAACAGTACAATCATACATGTAATCATAAACAAAAATAATAATAACTTACAGTAACTTTAAAAGTCTTATGTCATAACATGGAAAATTAGAGCTTAGGGAGAAAGCTTAATGATACATGTAATAATTGTTTCATACTGGATAATAGTAACTTCCCACCTAGGTGAGACACTACAGGACACACAATAATAATTTATTTCCCTCTGTTAGACACTACTTTCTGTGCTTCCAAATTATCTGTACCTGTATGCATTTGATGCATTAGGCTTTTGGCTCCCAATTTCAGAATGCCTTTGTGGAATTTGATTCTCCAGACCGTGAGTGTGATCATAAGAAGTGGTACTGGAGGGTGTAAAGTGCAGGTTGCAGGTTAGGATTGCAGGTCATTGTTTTACTATGACTGAAACAACCCAAACCTTTACAAAAATGCTAACCTTAGGCTTAAACATTATTTTTAGGCCTGATGTTCGCATTAGTAAAGTTTTGGGTTGTTTCCGCTATGGTGAAACAGTGACCTGCAGGTTACACCCTCCAAATAAGAAAGGCCATCATTTGTGCCTGATATTTTAACAACCTGTGCAGAAGTGATCTTCAGCCTCAAGTGAAAGTGTGCTGACAATCCATCACATAAAAAATTAATTAACCTTGTCCATCCGCAGATTGGTCAGTGGTATAATGATGCAAATAGTCCATCAGAGAATTCACAATGTTATTGCTTGTGAAGATTATTACTTCACATAGCTTCTGTAAAGACCTACAGTACTTGTCACAAATACTATAAAAAATGTATCTTTAACCCACACAAACAGTGAAAAAAAAAAGGGTGCTCTTAAAAAGGTAATGTACCATAGTAAAAGCAGAGTCTACCACTTCAGCTGAAGTGCAGTTGGGTTGTGGATAACAGGTTCATGAAAGGAGAAATCATGTGATGTACAGTACATATTCCCTTAACTCTTTGTGCAATTTTTAAATTGTGAATTTTTTTTTTAGATGCAGGTACATGTACCAACACTTCACCTTGCCTGAAAGGTTTGTCAAAAAGATTTTAAAAGAAGAGTATAACACTGTAACAAGGTACATAGATGATGCTCAAAATCCAGGTTGTCTGTACAGGTGTATATGCCCACATGGTATCTGTTCAAGACCAGATCACATTGCTGGGGAATAATAATATTATTGCAAAACAACTATTAATTAACCCTTTGACTCCTGGGAGTGAGACAGATATTACTCTGTCTAATGCCAGACAATTTTACTGGTCAACTGGGAGCGTCCTAGGGCGTTTGAGGTGTCGATGGGTTATACAAATTCTCCTCAGAGCTTTCAAATAGATGTATTATAACAATTTTGAAGATTCCAGAAAAATGACAAATGCATCTCAGTCTGCTAAACTGCACATTTCAGAAACACCATCACAATTCTTGCACATCCTCCTCAAAAGCATTAAGAGTGATGTTTTTGGTTGTCCCACACACTTCCATCCATTGTAATTAACTTGGTGTGATTAAATTTTCTTGACAGCAAGTTGCAAGTTAAGAGCCCACAGGAACTTGTAGCCACATCACCAAAACTTTGACACACATGTAAACAATGTACAGCATGTCAGTTGAAGAATACAAAAAAATCCAAAGCTGAAACAATCACAACAAAATTTCTGCATGAAGGGTTGTTTTGAAGATTCTTAATTTTGCCAATGACTATTTCCAAGTAGCTCCACATGACTTTTCCAATCATAAATACTCGATGCCAAATTAAACTGACTGCTCAATTCCATGTCTCCTTCTGCTGTAATCCGAAGTAGAACATATCTGTTGTCTTGCCTTGTAATTCCATTATCCACATCCCACAGCCTTGTTAACAATACTGGTACAAGTACATGTAAATGATGATCAAAGAAATTGCCCCAAACAATAATAGGAGCTAACCTTCAATTCCATCATGGATAAAGCACATTTATTGCAAAGACAAATCCCTACTCATGGGACAATTTTGCAACTGTCTTTGAGACAATGAACCAAGAGCAATGTTCATATACTTTTCCCACTCAAAGTGAGAACAAACAGTTCTGATATTGACAATTATTATTGTAGAAATGTTCTGTGACTCAGAATTGTCCACTCACGAGTCAAATAGTAGTAATGGCAAAAAACCTCCACTTAAAAACCCAAACAAACTTTTCAGGTGCAATAAGACAGTTACTGGTGTAAACTGACAACAATAAAAAAGTCCTTCGATTTTCAGTACATGTACCTCCCCTTTTCCCAAAAAGAGAACTTCTCACCTCCAAAGTACGTTCCCTTTTTAAAAAATAAATGTGAATTCTTATGCATGTCCTGTACTTTCAACAGCGGTCACAAAAATGCAATCAATGCAACGATACACTTAATCTCTGAATGTACTGTATCCTTGCAAATAACTTGAAACATTTCCTTTTCCAGTTTAAAGAAACACTACTGGTAATACAGTGATGTGTATTTCTTGACCAGAAGTTAAATTACAAGTCTAGTAGTAGTGATAGTAGAGGTAGTAGTCTGTAGTGATAGTGATAGTGATAGTGGTAGTGGCAGTGGCAGTGGCAGTGGCAGTGGTAGTGGTAGTGGCAGTGGCAGTGGCAGTGGCAGTGGCAGTGGCAGTGGCAGTGGCAGTGGCAGTGGCAGTGGTAGTGGTAGTGGTAGTGGTAGTGGTAGTGGTAGTGGTAGTGGTAGTGGTAGTGGTAGTGGTAGTGGTAGTGGTAGTGGTAGTGGTAGTGGTAGTGGTAGTAGGTACAGTACTGTGCAAAAAAAAATGCAAACAAATTTCGATGACATTCAGTTAGTGTTCTCTCAAAATTTTTCGCCAAAATTTCGGGGAAGTGTGATTTTTCGCCCGAAATTTCAAAGAAATTTCGCTGAGCTGAGGAGCCGCACGAAAGTTTGAACACAGGAAATTTCGGTTGGAGTTCATACATACTGAAACGAAAATTCAACAAAACGAACCTTAAACGAAATATTGTAATCGCACACCTCAAAAGCTCAAGTACAGTGCGACTAAATCGCCTCTCTGCTTTCTCACCTGACTACAGTAACTTGCGTATTCCGAGTGGTATGTCACGAAACAAAAACATCAATCAACAGATATAAAGATATACAAAACAAAATCTGGCCCTAACTAATATACGGTAGTTACATTATTTTCATTTCATCGGTGCGTGTTTATTTGTCATCAGTTTTCTCAACAAATTCCCCCAACGCTGGTGAAGGTCCATTTTTCCTATTGATGTTTCATTCCATCCCATACTCTTGTTTTGTTAAAACTCCACTGACACATGCAAATGAAGACTACGAATAAAGCACATGCTTATTGCGCATGTTAAAGGTTTGTGATAGTGAAAGGTCAATAGATAGTCAACAATATGAGCCCTTTTCTTCAAGGTAAGGAAATTGTTAAAAACGTGTATTACAGTTACATCCCAGTTAAGTCATCGCGCTTGCAATGTCTTGTAATCAATAATTTTCTTATAAAAAGCCAGCCTTCACATTCTACAAAAGCCAGTAAATCTGCCTTGAATGATACTGCATCACTATATCAGTCCGCGATAAAGTTAAAAAGAGGATCAGCCAACGAGCATGAAAAGAAAATACACAAATTTCAAAGAGCAGGGTGAAACACATTCGTGTAGCTAGAGTGGGATTCAGAGAAAGAATTTAAGCGCTGAAGATACTGTAAAGCTTTCCCCGTGCCTTCATCCACTTCATCCTTAGTCAACGGCTCCCTGCTAGCAGAGGTATCTTTTCTTTTGTGGTCACTGGGCTGATGAGTGCGGGAAAAAAGACCTCAACCATGGATCGAAAGCATGTGCGGTGGTTACTTAACGACCAAATCCTCACGTCACGCTTCATGTTGTGTAGGTTCACTTAATAACAGTGGAATTACTGTAAAGGAATGCGCTAAACATAGCGGCCTACTACAACCATGTCAAATACGCAAAAATTATTTGCCATTTGCGACTGCATAAAGTCTGATCTTGGTGACTTGATGGAATCGTTGAAGTACATGTCCATTATCAATTATGAAGTTCTGTATCTATTCCGGTTTTCAAGTATATTTTCTTTGGTTACAAGTGTACATTGAAAAGGAAATACATGATGAAAACTTTTCTGTTATTTCAAATGTACTTTAACATGATGATAACGTGTAATAATAATTATTTTGTTGTTGAAATGGAGGAGTCAAGTTGATTTAGAAGCCACAAGAATTTTATCGCTGTTTCAAACAAAAAGTAAGTCAGCCTTACTAGTTAAAACAACAAACACGGCACAAAAATAAAATACAAAAAACTGAATATGACGTCAAAATGTCCTAAGTTCTGCTTTTCTTTTGGAAGAGGTGCTCTTAGTATTTTCAGTTGTGCTCCTAACATTTTCTGCTGTGCACCTAAAATTTTGGCAGTGCGCCTAGAAATATACACTTCGTAGCACAAGTGCTCCCAAAGCCAATAATAAACTTTGAGCCCTGAATGCCCTTATCGTTTTGATCAATTAGAGGAAGTCACACTTCAAAGTTAACTTCGATGTTTACAAGTCCTTTAAGTCCACTTGGATAAATGATTAAGCATTAAGCTGTCTTATCACTCCTGCGAAGTCCTGACCAGTCAGTGGTGTTAACCTCAAAAGGCACCAGTAAAGTCAAGAAATGCATTTGAATTGTCGTTGTTGACGGACGCCATTTCGGATTTGATTACCTGACCCAAGGCCCAATTCTTGGTTTTCAAGTCACGCAAGTATCACGCAAAGAAAAAATAAAATCAGTTACTATTCATTCAACAAGTTAGTCAAGAAATTGAGATATTGTGTGAGGGTAATAAATAATGAGCATGTGAAAGTTTTAAGCCACTACACGAAAACTAATTTTTGCTCGCATCAGTGATGTGATTCTTTTAAATTTTGTTGCGTCGCCAGCATGCGATGAAAATCGCAAGTGTAGCAACCCTTGAACTGGCGACGCTACAGCTGAAAAAACTGCAGGAAAAAAATCACGAAGAATTGAATGTACCACCAAAATTAAACCCCATTAAAAATATCACTTCAACTCTAGTTGAAAGCTCTCATAAGCAACCATTCCAGTAAACAAAGAAAGAAGTTTCCAGTTTTTAATGGGTGCATTCCCAAACATAATCTTCAATAATAATTTTAAAATCCCAGAGACTTTTGCTGAAAGCTCTCGTAAGTGACCACCCTCTATTGTTTATAATTTTGGTCGCTTCCATGAATCAGCTCTCGCAAATTCCTGGGGTGGTCTCTTATGAGGGCTTCGAGGGGCCTTTTTCGAACGTTAGTAAAAGACAAATGCTCACTGCAAACTTTCAATAAGCACTCGAAATTTTGCTATGTTGCAACGAAATTTCCCTCGAAAATTTGTGCATCCCTTGCAGAAGTTCCTCAAATTTACGCTTTGACTGAAACAAAAATTCGATGAAGTTCGCACGAAAATTCGTTTTGCCCTAAATTTCACTATATTTTACCAAAAAGTAGTGAAAAGCGCGAAATTTGTTTGCATTCTTTTTGCACAGTACTGTAGTACAATTGTAGTAGTAGGTAGTGGTAGCAGGTGGTAGTAGTAGGTGGTAGTAGCAGCAGCAGTAGTAGTAGTAGTACTATATTTTTAAATTATGCACAGCTGGAAGTAATTTTCTTGACCTCATTGTAGGCAAACAACTTTTAAAAACACCTTAACCAAATCACGTGTAAATTAATGATGAGATACTTTTTTTGGTTTGTTTATTCTAGTAATTAACACCTCTAAGTATTATCAGTTCCTTGTAACAGTAATAAACTTTAAGGTTTCTACGAGGATTTTGAATATGGACCATTTCAATCTTGGAAACCTCCAAGATGGAATCAAATATCTGCTTTGAAGGGTCACAACCAAAGAGGCAAGGTTTAATAAGCCCCTCTTACATGTAAATAACAATTTATTCTTTGTATCTTGATTTATGACTTTTCTGTGCACCAGTAAACAGTAGTAATGGCAAGTTAGTCAAGTAGATCACCCAACAAGAATCAAAATCACCTCTACACCACACTCCTTGATACCTTTAAACAAAATTTGGAAGGAAAAATTTAAGCAAGGATAGCTGACAGTATGAGACTGGAAATGTTGCCATTTTTATGTCGTCAATTCCCAGTTGAACTGGGAATTGACGACATAAAAATGCATGCAGCAACTTGCCTAATTTTTCAACATATCTAGCAGTGTTCCTCTAAACCTGCTCTTATTTAATACCAGCAATGCTGGTAGCAACATTATTTTACAACTTTGGAGTTAAATCATAGCTTTTATTTATCACCGTCACAAAAAGTATTCTTCAACCATGTGTACATACTGTTTTCTGCTCTCCACTTGAAAAAGGGGATGCTCTTTCCCTGCAAAAAATAACATTGTTTCCAACTATGACTAAACAAGACAAAGCATGTTGATACAACAATGTGTTGTTAATTAGACGAGTCCACCCAAGAAACTGAAAGGATCAGGCAGTAAATCAATTTGAAAGTAGGAGGCTTATTAAGTAGGCGGCCATGAAAGTGAGCTTGGCACACTTGACTGAGGACAGAAAAACAATCTTTCTCGGATGCCATGTTGTTTCATCAGATTAAGCGCAAGACTGGGAACTATTCAGTACAATGTTCTAGGCATGACATTATGTAATGTATTTAACTAATGCATACTCACATACTCCTTAAAATCTTGTAAGATATTAGGAGGGTCTTACAAGATCTTATGCGAAAAAATCAGTATTCAACAGTCTAAGATCTTTATAAAGATCTTGTAAGATCTCAAGAGAATCTTACAAGATCTTATCTGAAAAAATATCAGTATCCATCTTGCTAAGATCTTGAAAGATCTTAATAAAAATCTTGTAAGATCTTAAAATTAATCTTACAAGATCTTGATAAAAATCTAGTAAGATCTTAAAATAAATCTTGCAAGATCTTGTCAAATAGACCCTTCCACGGTTTTTGGTGCCATCTTGGTGTGGGGGCAAACACGTCTAAATTTCAAGTAAATGTATGGGATTTTTGCCGACTTTGAACTACTGTAGCGCCCCTAAAAAGAAACGGATTTCCACAGTGATAGTGTCTTTTAAAGGACATTTATACTGAGATTATTTTCATGAAATATAAAGAACACATTCAGCCTACGCAACCTAGGTTGGGAGGCGAGCGCCTTTGGAAGTGGGAGAAATTCGGCTAAATTCTGGACTTGGCCATGAGCGGTCTTGGAAGTTGCACGCCTTGTCTATTAATATTGTATGTGACGACGCATTAGTTGAATCAGCCGTTACAACTGTCTTAAAATAACGTGATCACATCCTTAGGGTTGTCTGCCTGTGATTCCAAAAGCAACAAGAAGCAATATTAAACACCCCAAGTAAGAACTCAATCCTGTCAATAAAGACCAGTATCTTTCCACATTCCACTGAGGGTTAATTCGATGCGTCAGCTCTGAGTCCTGCTCATTTTTCTCGAAGAGTCATCGGCTGCCATCTCGGATAACAAGTGAGAGACCAGACTGGAAACTGGTGAGCCATTTTCGTTTAGGTCAGCAGTTCCTAGTGCATCCACGGTTTAAAGTTCGATCTTCAAGTTCAAGGTTTCAACGATCGACAATCTCAATTTGCAATGATTTTGTTGCTTGCTTTACTCTTAGGTATCAGTATACCCCAAAATTGATAATTTTGCCACATTTTAGTTTTCAATATTCCCAGGTAAATCTCATTGAGTTCTTTTAATTGCAAAAAGTTCCGTGAAAAAAAGGTTTCTTCCAGACAAAGTTATAAAGGAAAAACGATTCTATGAATAAATAATTTATCTCTAATGAGAAGCTGTCAACAAGTTGTCATTATCAATTACACTCCCATAAAAAGTCCTGTGATAAAAGTGCAGCATGTTTTGCATTGCATTGTGCAATTAGTCTGTCATGCGCAACATATATTCCCAAAACAAGGAATGATCTACAATGAGCTACAACGATCTAAAAATAATGAGCTACTACAATGATCTACAATGACCTACAATGACCTAGAATGATATACAATAATCTACTACAATGACCTACAATGATTTAAAATGACCAATAATGACCTACAAAGACCTATAATGACCTACAGTGATCTACAATGACCTACAGCATAGTTACTAAAACAAGGAATGACCTACAGTGATCATGGCCGGCAAACGTTCTAAAACCCGCTCCCAACAAAATGTGGCTGAAGAAGATGACCTTGAGTTTGTGTCACTTTCTCATGCAAGGGAATTGCTTAAAACACAAGAATCTACCATTTCTGCAATGTTTCGGGCGCACATGGAAGCGACAAACAAGCGTATCAACGACATTTTGGTCAAGATCAATGACATCCAACCCAGTCTTGAATTCACTCAGGCCGAGGTTCAAGATCTGAAGAAGCAGCCAATGTCTTCTACATGTACTAGTCAGGTTCCAAGCGAAAGTGACCTGGTGACGAGACTAGAGAATCTTGAAAGCATTGAAGTGGCTTAGTTCCGACAAACATTTCACTTTCTGATGGCACTCATTCTAAAGAATGGAGACAGACAGATATTGACTTTTAACGGGTTTGGGCTTTTTCAACAGTTACATTATAACCTTGGTCTGTATTTTATCCCTGATCTGCAGTCTGCAGTTTACACTGACCAACTCGAAAATCCAACTCGAAAATCCTAACTCGAAAATCATAACTCAAAAATCCTAACTCAGTAACTACGCAACCTCTCTGAGAATCCCTAATCCTAGTCGAAATACTGTGCAAAAACCGGGTGGAATTATTATTCAACTTAAACTTATTTTCACTTGTTCTCTTACGTAATCTCACACGGTAATTACTTTTCAAAGATAGCCGTCCCTCTCTGAATTACTTTAATTTAGTTTCAAGAATACTTCCTGCATGGCCAAACTGGGAAACGTTTGCTTCCAAAACAATGTTTTTATCATGTTTTCAAATGATTGCATGGTTTGGTTGCCTTCACGGTCTTCCCTTGGAATTAGCTCTACGTAACAATGTTTCTTTTTCATTTCAGGATAAAAAGAATTCTAGCGGGAAAACCGCCAAACCCACCAAAGCCTGTGGAAGCCTGTGTGGTGATTGCTTCCGGCGAGCCATCCGATGCCGCTAATTTTGAGGAAGAAGAGGTAAATCTCTTATTCTTTTAATCAAAAGATTTAGTGAACTGCCGATCATCTGAAGAACGCGAAATAAATTTGAAAACTTGTTCTAACATACATATGTAAGTAGTTCAGAGTGATCATTGTCGGTTCACCTTTTCACTTTTCAAACACCGTTTATTTTAATAAAACGAAAGTTCATAGCTCACTATTTTGGATATGTGAAAGGAAATATCCACGGGAATTCAGAATCTCGTGAGCACAGTTCAAATTTCAAAACAACTAGTCACGCATGACATAGCTTGACTGTAACCACTGTCCGTGTTTGCTTCTCACAGATGGATGACATCCTAAAATAATGACTTGAAACTTTGATGATTCTCATTTTCTCTCTCACTCCCATCTATATTTTTGTTGTAGAATTACGAGTACGAAAATCCCTGTGCCATTGAGAAGATCCCAGTGCCAGCCTCTCTGCCATTATCAGTGTGGACGTTGACTCCACCAGGTTCACCAAATGGTCTTGAAACCTTTTATTGACGATCTTCTTGAGTTTGAAGCCGACATTAGTGTCAAGGAACAACTAAATATTCTAATCGAAAACCATTAAGGCGCTATTTAAACTCTTTTCCGATTTCATAAAAGAACGTAGAGATTGTGTTTGCCATTGTAATTGTAAAATGGGTAGTAGCACGAGTAAGGATGAGGGATGGGAGAATTCGGGGAGGTTTTTAAAATTGGCGTTAAAGAGGAGGAATTCTGATAGTTCAAACTCAGTAATGTCGGGAGGTGCGGCAGGCGGGTTTTCGAACACAAGCATGGGTGGGGAAGATTTTTTCGATGTAAGTTTGGGTGGGCAAAGTGCGTGTAGTTTAGGGGATGTCACTGACATGGGGGAGGAAGTCGATAACTTTTTACGGGAGGCATTAAAATTAAAAAGTAAAAGTTGTAGTGTAGGGAATTTCGCCAAAAGTTACTGCAGATAGTTTTCCAACCGCAGGAGCTGTTTAATAGAAACTGCTCAGGGACCAGGGGGAAACAGGGCTTAGATCCAGTTAAGTTAGGGGTAGTTAAGAGTTACGTTTTACAACTTTATCCTTGTGCAAAGTCACTGGAAGATGCGCAATGGCGCAAGTGTATCACTTGCATTGATGAGTTTCTTAGGAGGAGAAAAAGGGACTTGAAGGCTGACTAAGTGACTGGGAAATAGAATTATTGTTTTTGGGGACCTTGCAAAGGGTTGGGGTAAGTTTTGTTGAAAGGGATTTTATACTCGTATCATAGGTGAAAATTATTAGTCTTACATGTACACTGTAGTTATTTGTGTAATAAGGCTGTTTTGTAATAAAGATTGTCAGTACTGTGTATGCTAAGGCTAGCTAAGGTTATAAAAGTCGCAGGGAACCGCAGCAAATTTATTTGGAGAATTGTAGAAAGCGATGTACAGTAACTGAACACCAAATTAAATCCAGAAAACCCAGAGACCTTCAACAAGTCCCTTATCTGAGAGCATGCATGCATGTTTTTTGGTCTGCAGGAAGATCGATCGTAGCTCTTGTCGCGCGATAAAATCGCTCTGTGTAAACGAGCCTTGAGTTTGTTATTTTCATGCGTGTACGCTTTGCCTGTGGTGTCTCCAGCCCTTGCTGTTCGAGTTTGTTGATAGACGCAAATTACACACTCCAATGGTTTTGCGGTCATGCAAATATTTATCACAATTTTACATGTAAATTTGACAGCCACCATCTTCGAATTTTTACGAACTGACGCTTGATTCAAACCCTGTACAAATTAAGAAAAGTAAAACCTTCAATTGATCAACAAAATTTGTGAAACATACAACCAAATCTTCATTCTTCATTGGAAACTTTGTGCTATTTATTTACTCGACAACTTGCTGAGAATTTTGGCTGGCGTCACTGATGCTTGCCAAGATTAACCTGGTTTCCATACGATCTGCAATGTCAGGTCCGCGATCGTTTAATTTAAAACAAAACTTGCGGAGGTAATAAAGTTTAATGCGCCTCAGAAAAAGTGAAACGTGAAGACGGAAATTATCGAAAAGTTACAGTTAACAGTCAAAGAAGCACACAGGCGGTACAACAACGTCTTTACGGCTTTTTGCATACTGTAAGCTTACGTGTTTGTATATCAAACAACAGACCAGCATAAGATCAGGTTTTTACTACATGTTCTTTGGCGACACAAGGTCATTATTTTATTGACAATGCAATTGCCGTTTCCAGTTTAATACCACAATCTTCGTTCAAATTTCCTTTTGCGTTTCGTTGTCTAAAATCGATTTACAGATAGAAGGGAAAGTTTGTCTGGGGTATTTGAGATCGCCTGCGACTCGTCTGTCGCAGGTAGCTTAGTTGCCATTACTCGCTACTCCTAAATTTATGCCAAAAATTTCTGCTTCAGTGACTCTCGCGCGACACCATTCGCGTCGCGCCTGAAACGCGACGCGACTGGTAACTTACATTTGAGCGGTACAGTTGTTGCAAGAATAAGTAATGCATAAGATTGATATAATCCCTGTATTACGCGTGATTCTTGACTTGATGTACGAAATTTGATATTTCCAGTTTAGTGCATCATCAATTAAAACACCAAGGTATTTAATATGATCTTTCCTTTGTAATGAACAATAGGATCCATCACTATCTATTGGAAGTTGGATGTAACTACACCATTCCTCTTTTGTGGCGACTTTATGATCATAAAATTTGTTTTTCAAAATTAATTGATAATTTGTTTATGTCGCACCATTCCTTGACTTTACGAAGTTCAGAATTCATTAATTGATTTAGGAAGTTGAGATTTTTTCCAGATGCAAAGATATTAGTATCGTCGCCAAAAAAATCCTAAATGTTAGTTCGCTAGAACAATTTGGCAAATCATTTATATCAAGTAGAAATAGTAATGGACCAAGTGAAATGCCTTGTGGGATTCCACAAATCATTGTTTTGTAGACTCCGTATTGCCTAACGCAACATATTGCTGCCTGTCAATAAGGTAGTTTGTAAACCATTTCAGGGGAATCCCTCTTATTCCATAGGCTTCTAATTTGGTGATTGACTGTATCAAACGCTTTTGAGAAGTCTAAAAAGACTCCACAGGTGTAGAGATTCTGGTCAATTGCTTTCCCAAGATTGTCAGTTGTTTCTAATATAGCTTGGGCAGTTGAATGGTCCTTTCGAAAACCGAATTGATGTGAAATTAAAATTGCTTGTTTTTCTATACAACCAATAAGCTGTTTATAAAGTGGAAATGTTTGTTTGCTAGTTATTTATTTGTTTAATCATCTATACCCACCCACCCATATACACACAGAGGACAGCCACAACACCGGGAACTTCATCCCCAACACTTCTCGAATTGTGTGTAGGTTCTTTAACGTCCCACAGGGAACTAATGAACATGGAAGTTATTTGTGAGACGGGACCTCCGGCTTATCGTCCTTATCCGAGAAGACTTGAAAGTCTAACCATTTGCGGATGTAATTACATTTAGGCAGCACTTTCTCCTCAGTTATTTAAAGACCCTTAGTGTTGGTCCGGCCGGAGTCAAACTCACGACCTCCCGCATGGCAGCCCGGTGCTCAACCAACTGAGCCAACAGTGCACGGTGGACACTAATTCGCTGGGTCGTTAGTATCACCACCTTTATCTACAGGTGTAACTTTAGACATTTTTAAAATGTCAGGTACTACCCCTTAAAGAAAAGATTGATTAAAAATTTTCGATAGTGGTCCAGAAATATAGGCACTTGCTAGTTTAATGCATCTTCTGGGTATACCAACTGTAGCTTTGTTTATATTTCATCCAATAATGGTGTCATGGACTTCACGCACTAGGATTCCACGAAACATGAAACTACAGTAGTTTGAAAGTTTTTTTTGGATGTAGGCGGTGGCTCCACTTGTGTTGTGCATAGGCAATTTTGATGCCAAATCACATCCAACATTGATAAAGTATGTATTAAGTAAATTACAGATCCTTTGTTGATCAGTATAAGATTTATTCTTATAAATAAGCTTGTTTAAAGTCGTGGACTGAGTATTTTTGTTTTGTTTGTCAAAACTCCAATTAATTTCCATCTTGTTTTCAACTGGTG
>NC_090877.1:28292553-28305053 GCF_036669935.1 Montipora foliosa | reverse complement strand
AATCCCCTAGGTTAAACCCGAAAGACCCAAGGAACAAGCAAGGAACTGAACCTTCAATCGGGCTGCAGGATAGGGCACTGTTTAGTTTTTGAAAGAAAGTGGCAAACCCCATGGCTGCACTAGCAGGTTGTATAATTATACTTAGCAGGGTTCGACATCTGGCTACCTGCAATACTAGCCACCAGGCTAGCTAAAACTTGGTAGCCCGGATCAATTTCCCTCGAGGTCTACTTCAACCCCAAACACGCAAACCTTCCTCTAAACTTATTGGCAAGGTCTTTTAAAATGATAAAGAATGGCATTTTTTCTTCCATTGTGATAACATAATGTGTTATTTAATCACATTCACTTGTGCACGCGGCGAAGGCTAACCGTAGAATGCCAGTGCACGAGCCATGGGAAGCTTGCTTTCCACGATGGATTAAAAGTTCTCTTTCTCTGAGTGCTCTCATAAATCTTACTGCTTTCCTGTTTACTGGTACTTTCAGTTTCGGCTGCTTTCCCCTTTTTACATGGTGGCGCCTCATAATTTGTCAAAAATCGCTCCACCTTTACAATCGCTTCAAGTGCGAAGCGATCGTGCGAGGCCATGTGCAAGGCATCACAACATTGGTAGGGAGAAGACTGGGGAAAGACGCCAGAAGATTATAGATTTATGTTTTCTTTATAAAATTATTGGTATTATCGTTACATTTTAAACTTTCTTGTTTTTTTAATCAACTGTGAACTTCAAACTAAAACTAATTACATCTAGTTTATTTCCATTTTTCTACTAGCCAGCAGGCTATTAAACGTGGTTTTTCACTAGCCCGACAAAATTTTTACTAGCCTCGGGCTACCGGGCTAGCGGAGATGTCGAACCCTGCTTAGTATAAAATAAAACAGTGGATAGGGTTGAATGTGCGCCCTGATTGGCTACTCAAACTCCGGGTATCCTTTGCACCCAAAAATGTTGTAGTCTTTGCAGAATAACTGAGTTAAAATCATCTTTTTGTGCTATATTATCTCACTGTTTTAGTGTATACTAAAACAACTACTCACCGATGTGGAGGTGGATATTTACCGAGCCACTTTGCGGCTCCGTAAATATCCACCACTGGGCACCTTCACTTTGGTAAGGTAAAGGTAAAATCCAATACAAGCCTAGAAGGCCCACTAGGCCGGCACTTGTCTCTGGTTTCTGTAGCATGAAGCGACTAGGAGTATTTCTACTTCTCCCTGGATGGGATGCTACATGTAGTCCATCGCAGGGTTACCCCCAGCATTTTCCCCAGTACCCACTTATACACCTGGGTGGAGAGAGGCACCGTGAGAGTGAAGTGTCTTGCCCAAGAACACAACACAATGTCCCCGGCTAGGACCCGAACCTGGACCACTCGATCCAGAGTCAAGCACACTGACCATGAGGCCACCGCCCCTCCCACACTTAAATTGGTGTATAGTTGCTAAATATTGTTCACATGAGGATAAGCAAACTTGCCAAGGTTTCTAGTCACTTTTTATGCCTTCAAGTTATGCGCCGATCAAATCGAAACTTCAGCATCCCCCCCCCCCTTTCCAAACCTGGGCAAACCACTGGCATTTGACTACCTTCTGTGCCCAGGGAGTGGGGAATTTGACCTTTGCCTGCGTGGGGTGGGAAAAATTGAACCAGAAGTGTCAGCTTTCAAATAATTGCTTTTTTCGGGCGGCAAAGTCGCTAACAGCTAACATGTGTTTGGACGAGATGGAGGAGTTTAAAGGAAGAGATGTAGCATTTATGAGCCATTGGCTTACAAAAAGGTCTTCAAAAGGTCTTAATTAAAGACGGCAGGAGCGGATAACGATAGTTCTTTAGTTAGGGTATGACAGACAAATCTTTCAAATCCGATGATAGGGTAGGGCATTTGAATACCATTTTGGCCCGACAGGGCGGGAATTTGAATGATCCAATCTTCAAAAGTTCAAATGCCCGGGCAAAGCTCGGGAGGAAGGGAGGGGGGAGGATGTTGAAGTTTCGAGATTGCTGTCTGTTTATTCACGAAAATGCCATTTTCCAAGCACAGCGAACAAATATAGACAAATATGTCTGTTACAGTGTATGTCAGTAAAATGAAAGTATCTTCTTTTATCCCTGGTGAAGAGATTTGATGTGCATTTCATGCTGGGGGTGTATGATTAATTTCCCTTCTTCAGATTCTTTCATTCAAAGACAAAACTGTCATCCGCAAAAAGCAAGTCACAGGTCAGAATGCGAGCAGGAAAAGCAATTGCCCTCAAACGCCACTTAAGAATGGGACATTAAAATCTCGCCCGATAATTTTTAAAGGGTCTAAAACGAAAACATCTCGAATATTGTCTTTCTCTCAATGAAGGTTAACAATAACTAAGGAACTTACCTTCCTTGGTTTGGGCATTAGTAACCTCCAAGTCGAAGTCAGTGTTCTTCCCAAACTTCTTTTGGGTGATGATGGAGTGTTTGAGGTCGGCCAACGATATAGAAAGTCCGTCAAATGTGATTGTATCATACTCTAACGCACTTCGAAACTTGTAGTGAATACAAGACATAAGGTTTATAGAGAAAAATATTTCTTAAGAAGAAGGAAGAATCTGACCGAGGTGATTGCAAATGTTGTCACTCCAGCATTCACTTGTATATTTCTTATAGAACGCTTAAGACTACGTTATAGAAAAACACCAAGGAAAATAACCAAATGAAGAAACCTAAGTACTTCAGGGCGACAAAACAAAATTCGCACAAACCGAAAAACAACTTTCCCTATATCGCACGAGACAGATCAGAACTCAGCAAATATCTCGAGATGCTTTCTGGGTAAACTCTCTTGATTACCGAAAATCGACGAGGGATCCTCCGAACCTTACCGAAAAGATACAAGACCTTCGGGAAGTTCATGCGTTTCCGGTATACCTTTTTCTTCAATATACTAATGATTTGCAATTTACATTAGACGCACTCTATCTTGGACCCACATTGTGTGCTCCAAGTATACAGTACAGTTGACTCTGCCTTCAAGGTTTTCAAATCAGGAGCTTTGGTCTTCCAGAATCGAGACTTCGAAATTACTTTATATTTTGGGACCTGGTGCCCGTTTCTCGAAAGTCCCGAAACTTTACGGGCTGTTTTCGGGTGTCACAATTCCCTCTGTATCTCAACAACGGAGAGTTGCTAAACAATGCATCCAATCAGTGTGGAGCAAACAGCGTGACGGTTGCTCCTTGGCACACGAAATCCCGGCCGCGGATGCTGGTCGCTTCGAAAGCTGCATTTCTCGAAAATTATTTGGCGGTTAGCGCTTGGATTTTGAATGGATCTTCGATTGAATGGCACGAGAAGAAGCGTCAACCTTTTCAGTTTATCTGGTGTTCGATTTGAAAGACGGGCGATTCTAATTTCTGGGTGAAAATCGGCTTGACGCTGGAGCGGTCGAAAATGAGCTTTCCACCCTTGTCTCTTTCTAAGGACGTGTAGTAACAGTCAACGGAAAATCCACCAAATCGCTCAAATTCACCATTTTCAGCCGCAGCAATGACAATACACAACAACTGAGGTTATTTTGAGCTTTATCATAGTCATTTCTCGATGTAAGTTTACTATATTAGGACTCTTCAATTTATCCCATACATTTCTTTATATTTCGAACATACAATCAGACAGAGAGAGAGTCCTCCCAAGTCTTTTATAAACTCCTCGATATTCTTAAATTTGATAATATTGTTAAACTGAGTACATGCATACTCGCACACAAGATATTTAACAAGTCTTCCAATATTCCTTCACTGTTTCATGATTCTCTTAGAACAATTTCTAGCTTGCACAAGTATAACACCAGATACGCCTCTAAGGGTAATTTTCATCGACCAAAAGTAAGGACCAACACTGGCAAATTTACCTTCATATATGTTGCCTCTAAATTATGGGAAACTGTACCAACAAACTTGAAATGGCTTTCTATTGGTAGTTTTAAAAAGCGGTATAAAGATCATCTCCTCAAATGTCAGTCATAGTTTTGCATTTCCAACTAAATTTCACTCTGTAATCATATTTATTATTGTTTTCTGACTTTTCTGTAAGTAATTTTTAATGCGACATCTCCATTCCGTTTTCATAACACTTTTTGCCTTGTGAATTAGTTTAGTCTTAATTATTAGTTGTCTCCTTCGTTCCATTCTTTAGTTGTAAGTAAGCAGCAGCCAACTCGAAAGCTTTGCTACTTTGGCTGTTGCACACTAACTCATAAATTGTAAGCACAATTATATACCTTCTATTATATTGTTTTCTGTAGTTTCTTTTTCTTCTTTTTTTATTCTTCTTGAATAGTGTGAATAAAGGTTGTTGTTGTTGTTGTTGTTGTTGTAGACACACTGTTTGTGTGGGCTCCCTATGCACCAACCACAAAACAAAAACAAACAGTTGGGATATTTTCGAACAACTCTGGCAAACACATAACAACCAAGGAATCATGTCAGTGGAAACTCTAGATAATTTATACTTTATACTTTTACTGAAAATTTTATAGGTTTCTGGAAGACTAGTTTCTGTAACCGACATGCAGAGGAAATACTCATGGGAATTTACACAGTTAAAAATTGCTACGAGGTTGTGAACTTCAAAAATATTGAAGACGCGTAGCGATTGATCATGCGTAAAAGTTAAAAAAACAGGTTTGACAAGTCGAAACTGGACTGACTCATCTATTTTTTTGGATGATCGGCAGATCAAAGAATGTGCAGGCCGCTCTTCCCGTCTTATCTAGGAAGATCGAAAAAGACTCTGCTCGCAGGGTAGAACGGAGAGGATTTGAGAAGTCAATTTTCATAGTCAGTTTGCTTTGTTAAAAGATCGGCTTTCCTGACTTTCGAAAAGCGGGCCCCAGGCGTACGTTTTTTCGGGCTCGGAAACGTACGTTTTCCCGAGATATTAGGGAGTTTAAGCACGTGCCGTTTTTGAGCGGTGGACGGCAACCGGAAGTGAACTAGTCTACCACCTTTATGTTGCTAAGTATCTTTCCTCCATTAGAGATGATTAAGTAAAAATCTTGGAGACACTACTGTCATGGCATGCGAAATGTTCATTTCCGGTTGGCGTCCGAGGCTGAAAACGTCGCGTGCTTAAACTCCCTATTTTACAAGAGATCTACCCTGCAAGCAGTTGTTTCTCTTACGCTTCCCGAGAGAGAAAGCACTGCCAGCAACCTTTAGTTTCTTCGAGTGAGCCGCTGTCAAGCACCAAGGACGAATAAATTAAAGCTGCCAGAGCTCCTTTTGGCCAGCGCCGCGGATTGAAATGTGTAAACTCAATCTCGTACCCAGAGTCCTCTGGCTTTTTGGCCAGCGGGCGAGGACTCTGGGTACGAGATTGGGGTAAACTTCGGTAAACTTGTTGTGGCACTTGCGCGCGCGTTCAGCTACGACGAAACTGCGTTTGGGCGAGCCTGCAATGTAGTGATTTCCCACGTGGGGTGTGACGTACTTCGCACATGCTCGAAAATCAAACAGTTGTTTTACAAAGTTTTACAATGACTGCAAAATTCTCGCGCCCTCCTCTGCCTTTTAATTTTATTATTGTAAAAAACGAATAGACATCTACCTCTACATGTTCCAGCACTCGGCAAAGTCCCTTTTTGACTTGTGGCTGTTTCTGCTTAGATGGCCTCATACACCAAAAGCCTTTTTAGAGACATTGCCGCCAAGCCGGCCACTTCTGCTGGAGAGAACAGGACAGTCACAACACCGAGGACTTTATCCCCTATTAGATGTCACTTTTTCATGCGTTTGTCCTGTTATTGACGATGAAGTTCGTCCTAACATTGTCAAAGTAGTCTGCAGATCCACTCGGCTATCGCCAAGTGGATCCACAGCTACTATGACAATGTTACGACAAAAGTCATGATCAATCACAGACGCATGAACAACTGACATCAATTTGTTTATTCGCGACTTACGCTCGCGACTACCTCTCGCGACTTAGCTCGCAGTGTAGCTCGCATATTACGCGTTTCCAGCGCGCGAGAAGCGAATTCATTTTTCTGGCCGCGCTGGAAACGCTTGCTACGCAGGCTACTCGCAGTGGTTTCTCTCTCGAGGTCAGCTATTTCTTTTTACTTGACCGCTGACTGGGGACTAGTTTTCTATTGAATCGCAGGATCAAGCCAGGTTACCTCACCTAAACATACTTAACTGATTAGAGTGTAATGTGAAGTGCTACGTATCTACCCCATAACCATGTGAGCGTTAGCCCTACTGATGGAAATGGGCCCACACAAGGACACAGAAAAACTCTGACCAGGGTGGGAATTGAACCCACGACCTTCGGGTTAGATCACTGCTGCTCTACCGACTGAGTTACAAGGTCAAACGAGAGCAGGCCGTGGGAACTGACGATGTTAAAGTCACTGCAATGAACATGTACAAGGACAAGGAAGGATAACGTTTAAGCAAACGTTGCCCGTGTAGCACTTTCATGTGAACAGACTTAACAGATTAGAGTGTAAGGTGAAGTGCTAAGTATCTACCCCATATGAACCATGTGAGCGTCAGCCCTACTGATGGAATGGGCACACACAAGGACAGAGAAAAAAAGGGAAGATACTTAGCACTTCACATTACACTCTAATCAGTTAAGTATTTTCTTCCAAGAATTGGCTTACTTTTAACCACATCCATGCAGTTCCTATCACGAATACCCTACTTTATTTGTTTAAATCTATTAGAGCTAATCGAATACATTTAGAAAAATGACAAATTACAGAATATTGGCAAAACCGTATGAAAGACCTTGACATTTTACCATTTCAAAATGTCAGGCAATATCATTTCCATTCACCGAAGAAAAGTATAAATGTTAAGGAATTTAAGTCAAAAATAAGAATATATCTGCCTGTCATTAGATGTGATGTTGCCATGATAACGGCCATAATCCAAAAATTGGCACCCCAAAAATAAGCCTTATTATATCGTTACCCATACTGGGAAATCTCTATAGGGAAAACTAGGTTTCCTTTTGTAACTCGTGCCCTGTAGTGAGGGTATTCGCAAATACTTTAGGGAGCCACCTCGCCAGAAATAAAAGTACGAAGGAAGAACTACTCTGGGTGGAATGAGAAGAAATGAAGTATTCGAGAGGTACAGATTGTCACCAAAAAGAATAGAATGGCTTATATCCAAGTTTGAAAGCGAACTAAGTCCGGTTTCAAACGTCGCATTTCACATGTGCCGAATCTAATGCAAATGAGGAAAATCTATTGTTTTCGCTCAGATGCATTAGATTCGGCAAATGTAAAATGCGATGTTTAAAACGGGCCAAAGACGCAACTCAAACAAAAATGTCCGGCTACCTTAGTGCGGAAACTCAGGTGAAGGATTTTATTCTTGAGACTAGTAAGTTATCTCCCTTGTAATAAAAACCCATTTTCCAGGCCAGAGGAAGTGACAACCATTTTACATTAATTTACTAGCTTCTAACTGCATTACGTTACTACGGTAGTGGGAGTTTCCTGACAGTCATCGGAGATGCGATTGTAATCTCCAAAGCCAGCTCGAGTCGTTGTGTTCATACAGTGTGCCAGACAATGGATCACCTTTCCGACATCAACAGCAGATATAAATGTAAATATTTATGTCTGATTACGAGTTAATATTAACAATACACCACACTTCAGAACACAAATCACATAATGAAAACGCGAGAGCTAACTCATACAGTAGGACATATCCAAGGCAGAGTAGCTCAATAAAAAGCTAGTAACACCCGAGAAAGAGATGCAATATAAAACACGAAATACGAAATAAACCATCTACAAAGAAGCCTAAATTTACTAATTATTACGCATGACTAGTAAACAGTGTCCACTGAAACTTCATAATCTTTTCCAGGAAACCATTTACTCCCTTGGTGCTTTCCCTAAGGTTATTGGAGCAATTGATGGCTCGCTCATTCCCATTAGGCCTCCAGAAAAAGAATAAACATGCCATCAAGGTAACGGCACTCTGTAATGCAGACATGAAAATTACAAACCTTGTGGCCAAATGGCATGGCTCCGTTCACTAACCTGCAGTTTTCAACGCCAGCGCACTGCAAACTCCATATGGAGGCAAAACCGAAAGAGGGATCGTTGCTTGGGGACAGAGGGAATGCCTTACGGTCCTACCTCATGACCCCCTTAAACCCAGATAAAGTGTACAATCCCGCAGAGGAAAGATACCAACGAAGTCACACGAAAACCAGGAATGTTATCGAAAGGTGCTTTGGTCTTTTGAAGCAAAAGTTCCGGTGCCTGATATTTTTTTTTTTTTTTGGTGGGGGGGGGGGGGGGTCATGCAGTTCTCACCAAGTCGCTGTACAAAACTGTTATGAGTCAGGTGTGGCTAAAAGGCAAGAGCTGATCCAAGAAGTATTTGCACAAACATTCATTCATTCATTCATTCATTCATTCATTCATTCATTCATTCATTCATTCATTCATTCATTCATTCATTCATTCATTCATTCATTCATTTATTCACTCATTCCGGTGCCTGATATTTTTTTTTTTTTTTGTGGGGGGGGGGGGGGGGGGGGGGGTCATGCAGTTCTCACCAAGTCGCTGTACAAAACTGTTATGAGTCAGGTGTGGCTAAAAGGCAAGAGCTGATCCAAGAAGTATTTGCACAAACATTTATTTATTCATTCATTCATTCATTCATTCATTCATTCATTCATTCATTCATTTATTCATTCATTTATTTATTTATTTTTTATTTATTTGTTTGTTTGTTTATTTATTATCTTCATTTGTCACGATTTTCCTGTAATCCGTTTTGAGACAGAAATTTCACCTACACTTACAAAAATTCTTGTCATACTTAAGACATCGCCGAATTGGGTGACCCTGGTTTTCATTTTTAATGGCTGGAAACTAATTCGTAAGCAAAGATGACATTTTTCCAAGTTTTTTAAAATGCATTTCACCTCAAAATATTTGCTTTTGCAAAAGTTAAGTTCAAAACCATAAAACATACATTTTGCAATTTCCGCCATTAAAACATCATAAAGTTTGCAAAACTGCATTTGATGCATGATCAAGCTAAGCGAGAATGGGTCTATTTCTGAAATAAATTGTTTTGCAAAAATTCTTTTAAAGCCAGAATCTAAAGCTGTTTGTGGTGCCACTTTACAAATAGACCCTAACTGTCATTAGCACCATTGTGTACCAATTGACCGCCAGTTTGGTTTCCTCTATGTGACTACTATGGCCCATTAACACCTAAATCTTGAGGAGGAAAGAAAAAGACAATATTTTATGGCATGGAAATTAAATTTTTGGAAACAGAGAATATTTTGGGGTTGAGTGCACTTTAAAGAGCACCTAACCTCAAATATTTTCTTTTGCAAAAGTAAAATGTCTGACATATATTCTACCTTTGTTTCTCTAGACTTTAATTTTAATAGGCTAAATGAGGTACGACAGTAACAAAGCTGGCTTTCATTTGTCCCATGGCCGAGCAAGTGGAAGGTATGGGTCTACTCCTTCAATGACGTGAAGAACTAAGTGTGGCTCTATGTGTCGCGTTTTTTACTGGGACCGAAGTTTACTCCCCAAGAAGCGTACTGGAAACCTGGAAGCACCAAGAAATGACAAATGTAACAAGTTATCAGACGAAATTAAGATCTCAAGCCGCAGAATATACACAGAGACAAAGACCACGTTGTCGTGGAAAACGATTTCTTCATTGTCGAGTGCGCCACTCAACTGATGAGCGGAGCTGGTTTAACATGCAACGAATGGTATTTCTAACGATTGAGCCTGCGAATTAGGTGGAAATAAATATTTTGTAGGCACGTGATACAACAAGGCCTGGGCCTTAGGCTCGAACATCATGGGTAATGATGCAGTGGTATATAAGAGGGAGTATAGCACGTGATAGCCATTTAGGCCTTCGGAACCAACCGTCGACCTTTCACTGTTGCCAAGTTTCGTTTTTAGTTTTAAAATTTATTTTGCTTGAGCTGTAAAGCCTCGTAGGATGGGCAGCTAACTGCATAGAGTTTGGGCCATGGTTCCTACCCAGATTTCCTGTCATTTTTTCTCCCCAAAGGGTTTTTTTTGGCAGGTTTTTTCTGGCCTCTGTATAACCGTAGTAGTATCTTTGTAAGTGGTTGCCCAGCTCTTTTAATCTTGTCTTGTTATAGCGTTGAGATATCAGTACCCTATACCCTATATCGCGTGTAAGGTTTTGCTTTATACGAGGATTGTATGTGGTGCATGAGATAGGAATGTATGTATGTACGCCTCGGGTTGATTTTCGGGAGGCATCCCTAAATAAACTTATTTGGCTTACACTACTGTGTTATTTGTTGTGAAGTGGAGACAAAATCTAGAACGTTCTGGAGATATTCACCTTAACCCAGGTCCGATAAAGTTTCTCTGTAAAGAATGTGAGAAGAGCGTTCGAAATAATCAGAATGCGCTGTTATGCAGGGGCACCCAACGAATCTGTTCCCCAGAGGAATCTTGCTGGCTGGCAAAAATACAGGTGTTTCGATGAGCTGGCTGGGAAATTTTGTCATTGATAGAGGTTTTGCCTGGGAATTACTGACTTTTTCTAGCATTTCAACCCGAGCTGGCTGTAGAAACCCTGAAGACTGAGGAGGACGACTAAAAAAAAAAAAAAAAAAAAAAAAAAAAGAACCCCTTCCCTCTCCCAGAGAGTATTCGTTTCGGATCGAGGGATTTGAAAGCACGCGGAATTCCTGGCTGGGAAATAAATTTGATCAGCTGGCTGGGAAACCAACCAATTTTATCTAGCTGGCTGGGAAATGTCTTGTGTGTCTTGCTGGGAAAAAGGAACAGATAATGTTTTCCCAGCAACACTGAAAAACACCTGAAAATGCCTTAATAACATTTATTTTCATAAACTGGGGTATAATAATACATTTTACAACAAATTGGTCGTTGGGTGCTCCTGGTTATGCTCTGAATGTGGCTTATCGATCCATGCTAATATTCTCACTGCATATATAATTAGCCCGTTGCGCGGGAAAGGTTTAAGTTCTTCAAATTCCAGAGTTCTGTACCTGCGCTCTAGTGGTATGATGCATTGCGATCTCCGCTTCAAATGTCGCAGTTTTAGCCGGCTCGTGGTCAGTTCAACGGAGTTCGGTGAAGTCGCGGTGAAAGTTTCGCCCCTCCCACCTCCCTTGGTGGCGGTCGATCCTGTATCCAAGATTTACACGCCTCTTGCCCTGACAGTCGCGGGTATCATCCCATAACTTAGCTTCCCTTGTCAGGGCAATTGTATGCAGTGAGGATGATTTACTATTTCACTCCCAGGAGAATGTGGCAATAAACAACTGCGGACAACAGGAATTTGATCATTTCTTCCATGAAAGGCAGGACAATTTTAATCGGATACTAATTGTCCATCTCAACATGAACAGCCTACAAAATATATTTGACGAACTGAAACTCTTGAATGATAAGATGAAGTCGAAATTATTTTTCTCTCAGAGACAAAGATTGACAAGTCCTACCCGAACAGCCAGTTCACCTTAACGGGTTATAACATGTATCGAAGAGACAGAAAGAAAGCCGGCGGTGGGATAATAGCCTATTTTGATTTTAGCTTACCTTCGAAGGAACAAAAAGTAACGAAAAAATACAAAACTCTCGAGATTCTTGCAGTAGAAGTTAGACTTGGTAACAATGACGGGATATACCGACCCCCAAAGCAATCGGATCACCGACCAGACCCACATTACTTAGAGCGTGTAGAGGAGGAACTGAATGACGTTTGCATGTGGGCCTCTCTCAAGAAACAGACACTTATCCTCACAGGTGATCTGAACCTGGACAGGCTTAAACCAGAAAGTAGAGAAGGCAGAATACTTGCCGACCTGGAAGAAGTGCATGAATTGCAGCATCAGAGACATTGCTAAATGTTATTCTAACCAACAAACCCAACCTCTTGAGGACTAGTGGCTCTTTTAACCCAGAGATAAGTGATCACCACCTTATCTACGGTATTTTAAAGCAATCTTCATTACAGCATAGACGAAAGACCATCACATTTAGAAGCGTGAAAAACGTCGATACGGATCAGCTGAACGACGACTTGGTTAATGCTTCCTGGATTGTTGGAGAAACATTCGATGCCATCGAGGACCAATATGACGCATGCAAAACCATATTTGAAAGTATACTGGATAAACATATGCCGAAAAAAAAGATGCGAGTTAGACAGCAAGATGTACCATATATGACTGAAGACTGGAAAATGGAAATTAGGAACAAAAGGAAATACGCACAATTGTTTGCCCAAAACCGAACACCATAAAACTGGGAGTTAAAAGGGAAATGGCGAAATTTGGCCACTAAAGAGACGAGACGTGCTATTAAAGCCTACTGGACCCATAGGTTGGATGAATTGAAGAGGAGACCAAGGGATTTTTACAAAACCTTTAAACCATTCTTAAGTGAAAAGACCAAAGAGGAGACAAAAATTGCCATCAGGATCATTGAGCG
>NC_090877.1:28272553-28285053 GCF_036669935.1 Montipora foliosa | reverse complement strand
CTATGGTGATAACTCAATCGGCGGGTCTAAGACACAGGTCTCATTAGCTCGGGCGGTAATTTCTTGACCGTAAACCGCCCCAAAAATAAGACTGAAACCGTACACCGACACTCAAAATTGGCTTAAACCGCCAGAGTATAATAGACCCTCTCGCAGCTCTTGACTTGCTGTGAGCAACTTCTTGATTGGGTAAAAAAAATATTACATTTTTAAGGAGGCCGTGGCTAATGTTAACTGACCTATAGTTCGTGGCTTAAGTCCAGTGCTGTTTGCGAGTGCTGTGAAGTGACGGAAATCCGGATTGGCAATGGGCCCGTACTTTGTTATCGTTGCCGGATGGCTGTAAAGCCAGTACCAAATGATTTTTTACTGGGTTGCCAGTATGTCAATCCCAGTTGGAAAATGGGTAACATTTCGTCGTTTTTTTTCACTTTATTTTTATTTTTTTCCGTGTCGGTAAAGTCTTGCCTGTCACTCCCTTGCTAAGTGGTGTCTTTGTGCATAGAGACTTCTTTGCGTACTTTGTAATGTTTGAGGGGGTTGGGGTAATGCACAGATTTCTCTGGTGCGCACGGGAGAACATGCATTTAATTAACCTACAATGGCGTCGAAAGTCATTGTAAAGCGAATGGCGTTTTAGTGCATCTTTAAACAGAATATACCCTTATGGAGCTTAAGAATGGAACGTCAATTGGATGAACAAGACAAGCGGTGAAAATAAATATCTGAAATCTTAAAAGCGACCAGTAACGGACTTCGACAACAATCTTACTCCCGTCGAGCCGAAATCAAAGTGAGCTGTATTTCTAATATTTTGCCAAGCCAAGTGTGGTCTTATGTATAACACTGAAACCAAATGGAAAATTACCTGGTAACTTATGGGTTTAACAAAGACAGAGGGAGGAATCGAACACCTTAAGTGGATCTGTAATCTCTGTTGTCTGGCTATTTGTATTTATTTGTACTCAACTCTGCACAGTCTTCCGGTAACAATTGGAAATTTCACCAATTTTTGTTAACCTTCGATGGCGTTGAAAGTCATTGTAACGCGAATGGCGTTTTAGTGGATCTTTAAACAAAATATACCCTCATGGAGCTCAAGAATGGAACGTCAATTGGATGAACAAGGCAGGCAGTGAAAAATAAATATCTGGAATCTTTAAAGCGACGTTTTAAATACCCGCAAAACGGAGCACTGATGGAGAAGGGGGAGCAAAATGAGCGCACCGCCGACCTCAGGTTTGTCAGTTGAATTACTGTTACGACATATCGACGTTAAATATGGTTTACTTTTCACTAGCGACACAAGGACAAGCGCAAGCACAAGAGCGCTTATTTCACCGTAAAAAGGGGGTTGACGCAAACATAAGCACAAGGATCAAAATTTTTCTTTTCCCTGTGCTTACACTTATGCTTGCGTTCGCTTGTGTTGTGTGAAAACGAAACACAGCATACGCACAAGGAAATTTTGAACAAAATGGCGGATGCCGTGGTTGATTTTGATGCTTATGTCGACATTAGTTTTCATTATAAAATAGCATAAGTTACTTATGCTTGTGCTTGCGTCGCTAGTGGAAGCCAGGGTTTAAAGAAGAGTAGGGGATAAAGTCCCCGGTGTTGTGGCTGTCCTGTTCTCTCCAGCAGAAGTGGCCGGCTTGGCGCTGATGTCTCTAAAAAGGCTTGTGGTGTATGAGGCCACCTAAGCAAAAACAGTCACAAGTCAAAAAGAGACTTTGCCGAGTGCTGGAACATGTAGATGTAGATGAATAACGTTGATAGCATTTTTACTAGGCAAAGAGTTTACGTAGTCCAAGAGAACAGATTCAAGGAAGAGCACTACTTCAAATTTGGTTACCTCCCAAATCCAATTTGTGACGCACCTCAGAGTGGAAACATCCGGTCATAATACCAAAAAAAGGTGCTCTTTAGTTTCAGGTTTACTACCACAGAAAAAAAGCATTCGTCGCGATCCTTAATACCCATTTTCATCGATAATACAATTTTGCCAATAATTCTATGAATTGAAATATACTACATTGAAAACTTCTCAACTTACTAGCACGTCACTTCAGTGCCGAAAAAAGGAATACTGTAATTTTACCCTTCTTGAATATGGGAGTTTCTCTCGCCAGTTTATACTCCGATGGGAAGATACCGTCGACAATTAACTTATAAAATGTTTGTGTGAGAGGTGGAGCATCAATGTCGGCTGCCACTTTTAGAAGGTTACGGGGAATTTTATCTGAGCCTGCTGCTTCGCTGTCGTTAATTTTATTCACAAGCTGGGAACCTGCGTCGCAATTGGTGGGAGTCGATAGCTTGCTCTCATCACTGTGCCAGCTCTGTTCTCTCGATGCTGAAGTATCGCAACTCCAACAGTCCGAGCTTCCGTTGAGAACGTGTTACCAGCCGGTTAAGGTGATACTCGGGCTCAACTACAGCTTGCAGTATTTCCCCTTCCAGATTCTCACCGATGGTGGACTAGAATACAGGCTGAAATGTTCGGCTACTTCAGCAGTATTTGTTACAATTTCTATCCAGCCTTCATTTTAGAGTCGTTATTTAATTTGTTGGGATTGCGACACTAAAAATCGGTAACAGGATCCAACTTTGCTTTGGATCTGACCTGCTGGAATCCAGATTGTCTGAAAATATCTCCACTTTAATATATATTCTTCTTAATTTCGTTGTTTCTATGGTTTTTAAGCAAGCTTGTATTGATACCAGGACGAGAGATCGCTGTCTTCTTTTGCAAGTCTCTTGCGCATTCCATGTTTCAGTTTGTAAGTAATCCGACTTGTTAGCGAAACGACCGGATTCCGTGAAAACGTTGTAAAAATGCAGAGACCCAGGTACGCAAGTACTCGAGGTCCTTACAAGGTGGTCCCTTGGTCCCTACTTTGTTTGGACTTCCGGTATATGTTTTTTTCGCGCCAGCAATCCGGAAACTGTCCTATCTCCTACCCAGTCTATCTCGGAAACAATTGAAAAATCTCCAGCGCTTGGAATCAATTTCGTCAAAAGCGTTTTTATTTCGTGTTATTTGCTTCGAACACTAGATGTAAATCAAAGGATTTGCTGAAAACTGCGGTGTTGATGGTTTAAAGTGAGTCATATTTTTATTTCTTCGACGTGAGATTGGTCGCTCTGTTGAGGAAAAAAGGGGTCATCGACGTTATCGTTGGTTCCCCAGAGGCAACTTTTTATTGCATTGTTCCGTGATGTTTGAACTCAGATGTTGGTCATCTTTGTGTGGACTCTACCCAGCGAGAATTAGTATTACCGGTAACCGTTAGTGACAGCTTTTTGTGAAGAGGATCAGTCGTTGCACGAAGAGTTTTGTGTCGAAAACGCCATGCCTGGAACGCGAAAGTCAAGTGCCGTTCAACCAACTGCGTGCTTATATTTTTCATGGTTATGTAAACTGAGTTTATCCTCTGCTGTGTCAGTGAATGCATCTGAGTGATTGAGATTAAGTGAGAGTTGTGGTTTTATGGGTGTTGTAGAGTGATTATGTCAGAAGAAACAACAGGAGAGACTCCAACACCGAACAATTTGCCCAAACGTGTATCCTCTATGCCAGATGCAGTTCTTGTTCCATCAGGTGATCAAAACGACGCCCACTGCGGCTTGATCAGGTAAGTATGCTGCCGTGTGTTTATTCCGATTTTTCAAGATTAATATTAGGCGACAGTGTGATCTCGACTTATTGCTTAGCCAACGTTGATCAACTTCAATTTTTACGCTTTGTATGTAGGGACGGCAAACACACCCTTGATAAAGGAAATCGGGGACGAATCGGCGAGTGATGCACATAAATTTATTTGCCATAAGGTCATTAGCTGAACTTTAATTCTTAGACCCGCCGAATTAAATTGCCACATGTATAACATGTCTTGAGACCATATATGCGTGTTATTCCATGATACTTAATGCATGCTTTATATCAGCACTGAAGTTTGTGCTGAATACTTGTAGCTAAGCTGTCAAAACCAATTAAACTTTAATGGTTCCGGACAAATTATGCCAGAAAGATGGTGATTTTATTTTTTCGGGAGGATTCACACTTAACAGCGTGGTAAATAAATAATACAGGCCAAACCAGTTATTAGTCACGAATTGTCTGTTTTAGCTAAATGTAGTTCATTTAAAGTGCTTATCACCTCAACACACTTTCCACTATATTTATTCTCAGAAATCATCCCAAATACATCGTGTTGTTTTTAGAACATTTAGATTGAAATTTCGCTCTTTCATTGGCTTTGAAAAACGGGAAAAGTGGTCATACCGTGATTAATAACCGAGCAATGAAGGGGAATGGGTTCGATACCGGGTTGACGTCATAAATTAATTTCCATCGCTGTTTTCAAAGAACTATTTCAATGCAAATTAATTTGTGACGTCAACCCGGTATCGAACCCATTCTCCTTCATTGCTCGGTTATGGATCAGAGTATGATCACTTTTCCCGTCTTTGAAAGTCAATAAAAAGGTGAAATTTCAATCAAAAGGTTCTAAAAACAACACGATGTATTTGGGACGATTTCGGAGAATAAACAAAGTGAAAAAGTGTGTTGAGGTGATAGGCACTTTAAAGTTGTGATGGGTACTTACATTTTTTTTAACCCCGCCACAAAGCGGAATATTATGTGGTCTGTATAGACTGTAGATCATTTGAAATTAAAAAGTAACAATGGATTATCTTCAGAGATCATAAAAGGCTGAAAGGATCTCGTGGAGGGTTTTTATTTTTTCCCAGTGTACGAGTGGGTGGTATTCAACAAATCGTGTGATGTGATTGGTTCCAGGAGTTGACAGAATTTCTCATCTATCTTGCTGAAAGTGGGTGGTGTCATTGCACCATGAATCTTCGATTAATTCACTGGTTTCAATAGGCAGTGATATCTCATGAAAAGCATTGGCTACTTAACTCAGAGAAGTTGTTTACTTTTTTCCTTTAATTGAAAAAATTAAAGAGGGATTAACCCTTTGTCAGCCTAAACTGGGGCCTGTTTCTCAAAAGTGCCGAAAACTTTTCGGGCCCGAAAAGCCATTTCTGAAACTGTCAACCACTTGTTCTGGAAAGCCGATCTTTTAACATGATTTCAAGGTAACAAAAAGAAAAATGGCTGTGAAGTTTGACGTCTTAAATCCTCTCCGTTCTTGAGATACAAAGGAGATTGTGACACCCGAAAATGGCCCGTAAAGTTTCGGGACTTTTGAGAAGCAGGCCACTGGCCAGACTTTAATAGTATTTTACTCTGTCTAACGCCAGACAATTTTAATCGTCAATGGGGAGCCCCTGGGAGTCAGTTGGTGAATCGCTCACTGTCCCAATTAATCCTTTGATGTCCAAACCAGCCTAAACCGGCCAGACTTGGTATTTTACTCTGTCTAACGCTAGACGATTTTACTCGTCAATGGGGAGCCCCTGGGGGTCAATTGGTTAAGGTGTATTATTATAGCGGAGCTCCGCGCGCGCGCGCGGAGCACCATAGCTAAGAAAATACTGATATTACATTTAACCTGAAAAACCGACTGATCGCATGAATCAGGAAGGGATGAGTGTGATATCGGTTTTTCCAGCGAAATCTACTGTCGAATTCACCAGTTAGGCAATTAATTTTTTCTTGAATCGCAAGAGTTTGAAAAGTAAACAAGCAAATCCTCACCAAGCGAACGGAAAAGGAAAGAAGCCATTTCAGAGTCAACTGAAATTGAGCCTCCAGCTGGTGAATAACACCTATAAAGTATCAACACTAAGGAGTAACTACAGTATAACTAGCTTAGAGACAGATAAATTCAAAGTGGTGATGAATTTCAAGTTGTTCACACAGCCATCACTTTTTTTGTCTGAAATATAGCAAGTTGGTAAACATCTTGTCACATGATTGGTTGGCCATACTAAATAAGTAAATTAAGTATAACTTGTGTAGATCAATTTGATGAGTAGCCTTCTAAAACATGATGACACAATGATCAGTTAATGTGAGGTGAAGTTATGATTTTGTAGGAAAATAATTTGTGCTTTAAGCATAACACTTTTATCCCTCTAAATGGTAAGCCTTGTGTTTAACATTTTTGGAATATATTGATTAAGGTCTTGGTAAGGGAAAATGAGGTGTCTAAGGGAATAAAAATTGTCTCACCACTATTTTTTGTATAGGGTCAAACTATATATCATATTAAAGCTAATAAAGTTTTAGTTTTTTGGTATTTAATATTGCCTTTCAGTTTTGAGGCCTCAAACTCAGAACAACTGAGTCTGCTGCAGAAGCCCCTACCCCTTCACTTTATTGCAAAAACAACCGCACTTTGTTGCATCTTAGTCACAGATGAATGCACCCCAATACCATGTGAGGAATTTTTACGAATTGCAGGAAATATCACGCACCAAAGTCGAAACTCTCATCTCATACTTAATTTGGGAAGATAAAGTGCTATAAAATCAGTCTCCAAAGACAAACAAAAATTCCTCACAGGGTATTTTGTAGAATACAATGTTAGAACTGAAAATTTGGAGGCGATCTTAAAACCCGTCGGGACAGGAGGTCCGAGAAGTTGTAATTTTGGTGTCAAAATAAATCCCTATAAATTTGAGCTTAAAGATTTTGCGTGCAGTTCACAGTCTGCTGAATAATTCCGCTCCCTAAAAGCCAATAGGCCGTTTCCGAGTTCACGTATGTCTCCTCTTCAAAGTGAGTCTAAGAGCGAAGTTTTTGTGATGGTAATTAGTTCTACTTTACATATGAATGAAAACTAATTTTCAATTAACAAAAACTTTGCACTTAGACTCACTTTGAAGAGGACGCAGGTATGAACTCGGAAATGGCCCATTATGTTGAGCCAATCAGCATTCAGGCATGTGTTAAGGTAGCCGATCGTGCGTGAATCATAACTTCACCTCACATTAACTTATCATTCTGTCATCATGTTTTAGAAGGCTATGCATCAAATTGATCTACACAAGTTATATTTAATTTACTTATTTAGTATGGTCAATCATGTGACAAGATGTTTACCAACTTGCTATATTTCAGACAAAAAAAGTGACACCCAATCCTTTGACGTGTTATTGACATGATACGTCAATCATTTTTTGCACATAAATTATGGTGGGAAACAAAGAAAAAGCAATTTTAGTGGTTTTAAAATTGATTTTCAGAATTTTTTTTGTGGTAAAATATACTTCACAGCCCACCTATTCAAGATTTGCAAAATAAGAAATTTGAGCGAGACGCCCAAAGTTACCTTTACAGAGACCTTAACATATAATGGCAAAAATCAGAAGAAAGGAAAAACCTCAAATGATCAGTATTTCAATTATCATCGGCTGTGTGTCAATTATGAATAGCTTTTTCGAGGCATTCAGGTAGTGAGGAGTGGCAAAAATGAAATGAAGGGGCTGAAGACTGTAAAGTGTAAGGTGATTCTTTGTTTGGCTGCTCATTCCAGTTAAAAAAAATACCATGAATCTTTCTAGCATTATTCCAGCCTGTCCAACTGGTTGTTTGTTGTATTATCACTCGTTGATATCTGGATCAATATTTTTAAACTTCAATGCAGTGGCAGTTTGGGACTTTTCTCTAGAGATTTTGAATTCCTGTGGTTAATAAAGCTCTTTATTAGTTCCAAAAAACAAATCTTCTGGATTACAATAAACAATTGAAAAGACATCTATTAACAGAACAATTTTTAAAATGTTCGGTCCTTCTCTGAGGAAGTACATGTACATAGGAAATAACCACAATCCCTTAGCATTCTTGTTTTACTGGGAGGGAGAAGATCTACCAAAGGACTCTCAGTAGAAGTAGTTATACCCTTCTATAACTTTTTTTCTGAGGCGTCTAAAAGACTTACCAGTAAGATGTGACACCTCCTAAAGGAAACCAAAACAAACTGCTCTTTTCTGAAACTTGTCAATTTTGGAAAGATACTTATCATAACTGGCAACACCCCATAGTGAAATGCCATAAGTAAAAATAGGTATAATCAAACTATGGAAGAGGTGGTGAAGAGAGTCAAGACTATAGCCATATTTCTTACACACTTGTAATATATGCATATGACTCTCTGCTTTGTTGAGAAGGGCATCAATTTGCTTGTCCCAATAGGTAGAATTACTATGAAAATAAACTCTTAAGAGTTTAAGAAATTTCTCCTGTTTGATATCAAAAGTGACATTGGGAATGGGTCTGTCAACTTTACCCTTAACAACAATCTCTTTACTTTTAGTAAGGTTTATAGTCATAAGGTTGTCCTGGGCCCAACTGAGTATATTTTGCATTTCAAGGGAAGCTTGGTCCTGGATTCCCTTAACCAAAATGCTTAAAGTTAGGTCATCCGCAAACTTGTATGTCATTTATTAAACATTACAGAAAACAGAATGGGTCCAAGTATAGTACCCTGAAGCACACCTCTTTTTATAGGTAACCCTGAGTTAATAGGCAAAAAGGGGTGTGTGTCACCATCATCTATTACTTAATATTAACAAAAAATGATCCAATTAATGATGTAGGGATTGATGGGCAATTCCTTAAGCTTGCTAAAAATGTAGTGATTCAAAACCCAAACACAATCTGCTTCTCCAGTATCAAGCCATTTAAGCCACACGTGTTGGCTCTTGATGAGAGCATGGGAAGTGTTGGCACCTTCCCTATATGCAAATTGATCTGGCAATAGGTACAATGTAGGATCTAATGAAAGGCTTAACTTCTGCTACATAAATAATTTTCTCTAACAGCCTGATAATAATATCAGTAACAGAAATAGGGCAAAGCTGGTTCAAGGATGACAGAGGGATTTCCTTAAAGGAATTGGGAAAATATCAGCAAGTTTACGAGAACAAGGAGGCGGGGTGGCCTCATGGTTAGAGTGCTCGACTCCGGATCGAGTGGTCCGGGTTTGGGTCCTGACTGGGGACATTGTGTTGTGTTCTTGGGCAAGACACTTTACTCTCATGGTGCCTCTCTCCACTCAGGTGTATAAATGGGTACCAGCAAAATGCTGGTGGGCGACCCCCCATACCCCCCCCCCCCCCACGACTAGCATCCCATCCATGGGGGAGTAGAAATAGTCCTAGTCGCTTCATGCTATGAAACCGGAAATAAGTGCTGGCCTGATGATGGGCCTTCTGGCTCGTAAGGAGAGACTTTACTTTACTTTACTTCCAAGAACAAGGCACAGTTTGAGACTCAATTGATAAGCTGAAGAGGCAAATTCTCTCCTGAACCGGTGTGACAGGCCGTCAGGTCCAGCAGCAGTTCTTTTTTGTTGTGAAAGGAATTTAAAGGTGGTGAACTCATCAATAACTGGGAGGGACATTGACGCAACAAGAAACCTTGGAGTTAGCGTCAGAATTTATCTCCTGACTGTATTTATTCACTTCCTCAAGAGCAAACAGAGAACTAAGGGAAACATTTTGCGATTCTCTGGCACTGATGCTATTTACTGTTTTCCACCACTGACTGGTAGATTTACAATGTTTGTAATAAGTCAACATTCGAAAAGTATAGGTGCATGGTGTTTCTTACTAAATATGTCACTTGTTCTTTGTTAAGTACATGTACATTATAATATATGTAAAAAACAACTTTCTCATTGAATGATACAGTCTTACTTGACATGGTCTTACTTACAGCTTACACTGACCATGACATGACAAGTCCACCACTGCCAGTTAGCAGTTACACTATAAGAGCCAAGTAACAGTGTTAAAATACATTTTATGAACATTTTACAGTCTGAGAGACATCACTGGCTAACTGTGAATACAAAAATAATCATGTGTTATCATTTGCTTCTTTGCACTTAAACTGTACCTAATATGAAATAAATTGGTGAATTTTCTTGTTTATTCAGGGCAAAGAAACCCCATCCTTTGTGCAGTCCAGTGAATAAATATTCATCACTCATCAGAGCTCAAACGTTTTCCTCAGTTTTGGACAAAGTCAACAAGCCTTTGGCAAAAAGTACATCCCAGAATTATTCAAAGGCTCCTCTTAAACTCAAGTTTGCTTTGTCAGCAAAAGGTATTCAATAATAATTATTATAAACTAGAAGTAATCTCAGATTATTAGAGTGTGTTTGACAATCGTTTTGGATGCAAAGCAGAAGGGTAGGGAAAGAAACGATTTTTTTTATAGTTGGTCTATCAACCATTTATTTATTTTTCTTAACGATTGCAATTGGTTTGTGTAATCAACCAACCACGAAACTGTTGATTTGTTTACACAAGCATTGAGTAGAAGACGTACAAATTTATTGAACATTTCTTCACTGGCGTTTCTTTCTTGAACAACTCTTCGACCTCTTTGGAACTTTTGGCAAGCAGACCGGATCGGCTCTGACAAGAGAATTGCTTTAAACACCATTTAATCGGCAAGTTTTTGCTTTAAACACAAGATGTGCTAACTTAAAGATTATCTTCTTGGAACCTTGGATTGGACTTAACATCTATTGGATTTTGAGCTACGCTTATCGGACATGACTTATATGTATTGGGATTGAATTTGTTTATAAACCATTTTGTAAACCCTAGGATTGAAGGCTAAAACTCAGCAGCAAATATCTTCTTGATTAAGACTTGTGAAAGCACAAAAATGTAGGTCAAGGGAAATGCCAATAAAAAGGTTCAATAAATTCCAGTGACGAAGGTTTTTAGCCACAAAATCATTGAGAAATGGGACTACTGCACAATCCCCAACATGAACGAACTGCACCCAAGATCGCATCCAAGTTGCCCAGAAGGTTGAGATAAAATACATGCAAATAGGCAGAAACTGTAGCGATGCACATGATTATCATTGTAATTGGATGTATCATTTGTACACACGCGTGACCTTTTCTATGATTTATTATTACACCAGTAAATGGAAACGAAGAAACCGAGAAGCCTCTGTTTCTGTTCTTTTTGTATACGCTATGACTTTGACACAACGATAGATGGTGTCAGAAGTGAAACACTAACAGTCAAGCAGCGACAGTGATCATGCCAGGTGACGTGCTTCCTGCTCAACCAACCACTTGGATAATGCAAACTAACATTCCTTTTCCAACCAATCTTGAAGCTGATGGGTCCGTAGCAGCAAACTAGAAAAAATTGCAAATGGATATGGAACAACTACGGAATAGCCTCCTGCCTCCAGGAGCCGAAAGCAAGTTCCAGACTGCAACTCTCCTAACCTGTATTGGCCCTGATGCACTGGAGGTCTTCGATGGTTTTGTATTTGACAGTGAAGATGAAGTGAAAGATATAGATGTTGTACTGCGAAAATTTGAAGACTACTATGTTTGTTCCGGCGAACGCTTGTTCATTAGCGTTAACGCTGTCCGTTGGGACGGGTGGACAAAACACTGCATGCTTAAATTTAAGTCAGTTAGCTAATTCATATTTGAATCAGTCGTGCTAGTAAGTTAGTTGTCGTTTTAGCAGTCGCAGAGTTCGGACTAAAAACAGTACATTTAGTTGCAGCGTTTTCGTTTTGATTTGGTCCTTGTAGCCGGATGAGTTACAGTTAGTTCTTCGAATGGCATCAAAAGACGGAGTCAGTGACCAATCCAAAACGCCCTGGGAAATCGACAAAGAAGATACCTTAACATGGACTTTGCGGCAAATTGAGTATCTTTTTCGAAGAAGGGCAGCGTTCATAGGAGCCGTAACGAAGAATTCAAAGAAGGCTAAAGATATTATTAACAAGAACTGAGGCAGAATGGTGCTACGATCCGTAAAGGAAAGAGTTCTTCAAGCATTACAAGATGCGAGTAAAACAACGCAGGAAGTAATGTATTGCCTTACAAAGCGATGATGTGACTACGCGAGCAGAATCAGAAGAATGGTTAGACAGTTTACAGAGCAGGATGGACGACATTGTTGACTCTATTGAGGAGTATTTAGAAAGCTGTGCAGATGAACCGCCATTAGTAATAGGTGAATCTTCCTTCGTTGCTGATGCAGTTGACGACAAGGAAAGTCGGAATTCGAAATCGTCTGATGATTTGCAAGTCGTCAACTCAGCACAGAAGTTCGTCGAATTATTATCAAAATCTGCACAATCCAAAGGGAATAAATCAGCTCCTAAATTCAGCAATAAAGATTCTGACTCGGAAGAGAAAGAAAGTGAAGAATATGAATTAGACAAAGGCAAATTCGACTCGAAAGATTTTTACAGATTGAATTTAAGTCAGTCGTGCTAACAAGTTAGTTGTTGTTTTAGCAGTCGCAGAGTTTGCACTAAAAACAGTATGTTTAGTCGCTGCATTTTCGTTTCGATTTTGCATAGTTGTAGAATTCTGTATCGTCAAAACAATGTTGGAGCCACAAATGAGATATACGAACGCTATAAATCAGAGCTCGAAATTGCGACCAATACGGTCGCCAATGCGACTAACTTTTTCTCCTTGGCGACTAAAATTGTCGTTTAGTTGCCACTTTGGCGACCTGAATTTTGCATGATTTAGATGTACAATAAAGCATTAATTAAGTTAAAATAAACATCTTAT
>NC_090877.1:28255053-28262553 GCF_036669935.1 Montipora foliosa | reverse complement strand
TAATCTATGCCGTTCTTAAACTCAAAAGGCAGCGTCCTAAGCCAGTATATATCACGACAAGGAGTTTCAAGAATTACCAGCAGAATGCTTTTCTCTCTGGGATATTTCAATGGTCCCTTGGAGCATTGTAGATTGCTTCGATGATATTGACGATATCCTCTATGCTTTCAACACATTATTCAATGAAGTCCTTGACAAACATGCACCAATCAGAAAAGTTAAGATTCAAGGCAGACCTAGTCCTTAAATAACTGATGAGATCAGAGAGCTTATGAAATCTAGGGACCGGTGGCGAAAGATTGCAACCGCCGCAGTCTTGAGCGCAATCGATGATAACAAAATTTCCGCTGCTGTTTTACTTGATATGAGCAAGGCTTTCGACACAATAAATCATGGAACCTTGCTCAATAAACTACAGGATATTGGAATTTCGCCATCAAGCGTTGCCTGGTTTACCAGCTATCTCTCCGACAGACGACAGGTAGTCAGTGTTCCAGTTAACTTTTTTGGGCAAGGGGACATAATTTTTCAGGGGGGTCGTACAAAGTAGGTCTACCTGGCTTACCGCAGCTGCAGCACTACGTAAAGCTAAGCTGGTGGGTTGGGGTGGGGGGTTGTTGGGCAAACAGATAAAGAGTTGACTTTCTTGAGTCTAAATGTTTGACATTTGATACCTCAGAATGCCTTCTGGTACTATGGGCCATGTTTAATACAGTTTGTACACATCCTGAAAAATACATAGCTAAAATGAACAACCAAATGTGGCATTTCTGTATACAACAAACACTAGCAGCTTATTTTTGCATGCAACAGTTCGGACTACGGTGTAAACTAGTCAGTCTCCACTGTCATCTGAGTCATGTAAGTCCTTTGGAAGTGCAAACGCACTTTCTGCTTCAATTAACTGATGTAAATCTGCTTCTTCAGCATTCACAAGAGACTGTTCTTCACACTGCATGTGTTCTTCAACCCTTGCCTCCTCTCCTTGCTCACCCACCCACCCACCGCTCAGGAACACTGTCGACATCTTCAATCAAACTGGCTTGCACTCCTTGATCTCTTACTAAGACAGACACCACTTTCTTTGGTAGCTTGCGACGTGGTTTTGCTGCAACCCACATTTCTTTAGCTTTGTTTATCACTTCTAAGGCTTCTCGAGTGCCAGGTTCTGGACCATTGATGGACACTTGCAAGTGTGCATTTAGCATCTTCTGGCTGAGCCTGTTTCTGGACTTTGTTTTGATTCTCTTAAGGGCGCTTGCTCCTCGTTCAGGTCAGGCGTTGGTAATAGGTGCACTGTGAATGACATCTGCCAGTTTAGTAATGACCGGAAAAAAGTTCTCATATGTGTGACGCTCCAAAAGAACCTTGGTTAGCATCCAGTCAATTGGTGTCTGTGTACTGCTCCCATCTTTCACATCTTTAGGCATCATCGCTTTCATTGTAAGCAGGTTGTGCTTGAAGTTTTGCCACTCATCTTTGAGTTGTTGGGATGCTTCTTTATCCTTGGGATAAAAATGAGTGGCAATCTTCTTCACTTCATCGTCCCCATAAACTTTGAATACAGGCCAGTCAACTTCAGGTACAGTCAGGGGATTGAACACGTGAAAGGCTTCTAGAATTCCCAGGCCACCAGAAAACCTGTTATCAATGTTCTCAGCCAATGATTTTGTGTACTTGTTAAACATTCCACTGAGGAACATCTTCTCAGCATCTGTAACTGTAAGCTCTGCTTGGGAAAACTTTCCACCTGCTGCCAAGTCCTTGGTTAGATCATCTACAGGGTCCACCAGATCAGTTAGCCTTGATTTAGCGGCCAGAATGGACGGCTTAAGTACACTATAGCTTAGGGCATTTGTTTGGAAAAGTTTGCTTAAGTTGCCCATTACAGGCAAGACTGAGTGAAAAATGTATAGCATTCCAAGCATTCTGGTGCAGTGAAATTTCTTTAGAAGGCCAAGGGCTAATGGATCATCTTGTAGTGCTTTAAATGTGTTCACCATAGGCAGGTAATTATGGAGGACACTCTCCACCGATTGGCTAATCGAAAGCCAACGAGTATGACATGCTTTTTGGATCTTTCTTGACAACTTTTTTGTGTTCTTTTCACTCAACTCCAGTTGACGCAGTTCTTTCTGCATATGAATGAAGATAGCTGTGCGTTTAGGACTGTTCTCAAAGAATTTCCATGCAGTTGTAAGATTAGTGACAGTGTTCTTGACAGGCTTCAAAGAGTGATCAGCATCACTCTTGGCAAGGGCAAGTTTATGACAGATACAGTGAAATGATATCAGAGTTGGCTGCAGATTCTTTAGTCTTGCTGCTACACCAGAATTCTTTCCGGTCATGACTGAGGCACCATCCGATACAAAACTGGACATGAGATTCATAGGGAGTTTACACTCGGCGAGAAGATCTTAGACCAGCAACTTCTTTGTTATGCTTTCAGCATTTGGACCCTGCGGTGAATCTAGTGCCTTTTCACCAAGGAATACAGTCTTCGCTTCACCGTTACCATTGACATATTTCACAAACGTAATAAGCTGTTCTTCTACTGTTATGTCCTGGGCCTCATTGATGAGAACCCCATACGCATTTCCAGTTTGGGGAACGGCACTTTCAAGAACAGCTTTGCCTATTTTTAAAACCATTTCTTGAACTGAAGGATGAGAGCGATGATCGAATAGCCTCATTTCACAGACCCCTAGTCTCTCTGTTAGCTGTAGCAAGCCTTCAAACTTCACATTTGCAATCTCTTCTTTCATCATCCAGTAAATCACTTGAAATGCTTTTTGGATAAGTGAATGTTCCACTTCCTCTCTTCTGTCAAGATCACGTTGAAATGTACTGGATCAAGACAACAATTCTGCTTTTCGGCATTGATCATGTTTCTTGGAATCTCCATGGTCTTTAATAGCATCCACCACTAATTTCTTGCAAGGAAACCGGGCCCATGAATCATCTTTACTTCCATGTTTCTTGCATAGTAAACAGTACATTCCTTCATTTTCAACATAAATCAACCACCAAAATTTTTTTTTGCTCATCAAACCACTTGGACTGTAAAAGCCAATCATGCTGGAATGTTTTTCTGGCTTTTCCTTTCATCCAGACAAGTCGGTCGTCAAGAGATTTCTGGCAATTTGGTAGGCATGTGTATTTAGAATGGACTTGTTGCTTGTCAGCGAAAAGTTTGCCTATTAGACCATAGCCATGTTTTCCATCTGTACTTATGCTTGACGGGGTTGCGTTTGCTACGCGATGTTTACAAGAAGTAGTCTCAGTTTCGGTAGCTCTGATGGTGGTAGAAGTGGTTTTTGCGGTTGCAGCGCTTGCTTTGGAAGTGGAAACTTGTGAACTGGAAATTAACTCGCCTGGTGGATTATTGGGAGTTGCGAGAATGTCATCCGTTAAACTGATCTCTCTTTCCTCTCTAACATTACCTGAATATAGCAGTAATGATCACCGTGACCATTCCATCTTTCAAAAATATTATTTTTGCAAAAGAGGTCCGATATATTTCGCTTATATAATCTTACAATTTTCCTTTTTCAGTTCATGTGAAAAGAACGTATTTATCAGATCGGCTAGAAGCAGAATGAATGAACTTGCAGGACATTTTGAAGTGAAATATAAAGTACAACTGTAAAAAGATTGCTACAGAACAAACTTACCCTGGTCTACGCCATGCTGGGCTCCTTTTTCCCAGACACTGAACAAAGATTGTTGTTTTGTTCGCTTCATTTTAATTTGAGGCAAATGATTTCCCAGAGCCGGGGTTTGGGTGTTTGGGCCATCACATCAGCCGTTATGGCTCGGTTCCGCGGAATTAATTAATGCGAGCAGGAGACTTTGCTGAACTTTAAAAAAAAAGTAAATTTTTTGCCTTTCCCTTTACTTCAAAATTAACTCATCAATAGCGAGAAAGTTATAAGGTATTGCTTGTTTAATTCATGAAAAGTATCGTGAAACGGCAATGAATATTATCAAGCTTCGATGATAAGTCATGTGGGGCTTCAGAAAAGAACTTACACAGACAAAAACAAAAACTTAAACTGGCTTTTTACAGACCCGATTTACAGTATTTGCTAATGATTAAACAACGAATCCCCTCAAAATTTTCGACGATAGTCGGCCTGTTTTTGTGTACGACTTCTGTTCATGTAACATTTTAGAATATTGTTTACAAAGAAGTGAAATTTGATCGGGGAAGAAATCGATCACGTGCTAGGCAACTGAGGAGAAAATCGCACCAGGCAGAGCCGCCACGAATGAATCAGATGAATAGTTTCTCAGTTTCTTGAGCCGTAGTAAGATCATCGAAGTGTATTTATTTTATCCAGAACTAACAACTATGGGAATTAACAATATCACAGCAATTCAATTTTATTTCTGCGGCACATTCTCTTTTATTTGCTAAATTAACGGAGGACCAAGTGATTCGCAAGTCAAGTTGCCTGTGGAATTTTGTTGAGTCGTTTTTTCAAACTTCTTTTACCTGATATCTTGTATTACAGTATTTTTTTCAATCGTTTTTCCTTACAAACTTCACTCTGTTATTTACTTTTGTTTTCTTTCATAATTATAGTACTTTAATTTATACGTCTATCTTTTCGTCAGTGTCGGGTCAGGTAGCGGTTGCCGTCGGGTTTTTGACCCAAGACCCGTCTCTTATCTGGAACACTGAGGTAGTGTGCATAAATTCTCAGCTATCTGATCCTCCACCCATTGTATCAGGCGTGTCACAAGGAAGCATTCTTGGACCCATTTTGTTTAGTATCTATGTAAATGACCTACCAGTCACCCCAGGGCCTGTCTTACCGAAAGCTACATGTATGTCGATGACACGAAACTACATTTCTTTCCCAGTCCATGACTGGGCTAAGGCTGTTACCAATTTGAACATTGACCTCACATATATTCGAAAATCGACTTCTATTGAACCCAGATAAAACTAAACTTATTGTTTATGGAAGCCGACAAAGGTTACAAAATCTACTAGTTGTTCGTCTCTCTCTCTTAGGAAAAGGACTCAAACGCGTACATGTCGTTAAAGACCTAGGTGTGGCGTTTGACTCGAGCCTTACCTTTCACAAGCATATTGTTAAGACAGTTTCCTCCTGCTTTTCAAGTTTAGCTCAGATTAATCGCACATGTTTGTTAGATCGACCTTAATTAATCACAATAATTAACACCTTAGTGTTTAGTAAGTTGTTTCATTGTTCCTCCGTCTCGTCCAATGCAGCGGACATCAACCTCCTCAAGCTCCAAGCGATCCAGAACTTTGCAGCCTGGATTATCTGTGGTTCTCAAAAATTTGACCATGTTACTCCGCTCTTGAAAGAACTTCACTGGCTACCTGTTAAATCTCAGCTATATCTCTGTGACGCCATGCTCGTTTTTAAATGTATGACTGGCTTCGCTCCTACTTATCTCTCTTTCCTAACTCGTGGGGAAGTAAGTGGTCACACCACTAGGAGCTTCCAACTTTTGCATATACCCTTATATAAATCCAAATCTGGTCAAAGGACATTCTTTTATCGTGCAGTAAGTCTGTGGAACAGTTTAGATAATTCCCTTAAACTTTGTAACTCTTCTTGTAATTTTAAGCATAAGCTTACAGCCAAATTATTTGCTGCTCAATCTCCTCGGCCATAGTATGACGCTCAGTTGTAATTTTTGCGAATATTTATTAACAGTTAGTTTCTTTGATTCTTGTATGAAACATTTTTAAAATTGTAATTTTCTAATTTTTAAACTATTGTCAGTGAAAAGCGCTCTTTAGGGAGTGTCAATAAACTTTGTATTGTATTGTAATCAATAATTATTGTTTTTGACACTGTAGTACAGAAAATAGCCATTTTAGAGGCAAATGTGCATGGTGACGTCAATGCACTGAGAAAAAATATTGTGCTAAATCTAATTAATATAATAGTGGTGACTCGTACACACTAACACATTGTCGTTGTTTTCTCCTCGTTGCTTTTGTCTATTGAAATTAGACTCGAAAAAATGTTAAGCAACATCAAATTAGCATACAATGGAGTTGATATGAAAAACGGTCACCAGAAACCGTCTAATACTGTAAGATTTCAGAGTTTCGTCTCACCATAAAGTACACAATTAAATGATCACTTTGACATATAATTCATGGCTCTATCTTGCAAAGTAGAAATTCTACAAGTTAAACAACTTTCATGTGACTGTTTGATTCCCCATGACATGTTTTAGGGCCTGAAGTGATTCAGTCGATGGCAATCGATATCAATTAATCGATTGATGTTAATAATCGATAGACAATGGATCGCGCAAGTATTTGTGATTATTGATTGTCATTGATTATCCATGTCATCGATAATCAAGGAGAATCGTCAATTAAATAAAATTGATTTTCATTTATTACCAATAGGAATGCCAATCGACAACACTTGATGAATCTCGCCACTACTTTTGTGTGATTATTGAGTGGTCATAGATTTGCCGATGCCAATTAATTACCCTTAATCGATTGCCATTGACTGATCAGTAATATTGATTTTCCAATCATTAATTGCCGTTGATTGTCCAGGCATTTCTTGTTTCACACTGAAAACTCTTTGGTTATTTTGTACATAGCATTGATTTTATCCAATTTATTTATTGTATTTTTACGGCAGTTGAAGAATTACACAGTACTTTCAATAAAATTATTATTGCAAAACACATTGACATTTTACATTGTTGTTTGAGATACAAAGTGTGTAAGGGTAATTACTTACATTTCTATTGTTAAATATTGTTATCTTAGGTAAGTTGAGTTGCAGTACTTTGAAATAAAAAAATTGCAAGTACTATTGGGTTCCAAAAATGGCATGATACAAATCTGCAAACTGTGTATGACATTAGCTGTCTCGTTGGCACTTAGTGATAGCTACTACTACCAGTTGTAGAAGTATTACAGTAACTGATAATCAAGAAATGATGTCCTTATCTTTCTAAAATGAAAAGCAAGATATGACATGCAAATGGTAGACTAAGATGTTTGTGAGATACATGTATGTCATTTTGTGTTGTGTGAAGGTGCTGCTTGGAACCTTGAAGATGATGAAGATTTGGGAAGAGTTGCAGGCAGCTGCATAGATGGAGTTCCTTTTGGATACACAGCAGGTGGCTTGTATTACTGTACTGATGAACATCTTCAAACCTTTCCCTCTGCACTGCAGGTAGGCTGCTTCATATGGCATTTTTCCTATCCTGAAAATTTACACTTTCTGTACCTGATTACAGTGGCCAGTGTCAGTCAGCCCTTGCTAAATTTTCAGACTGCCAACCATCCTGAAATTGCTTTATTACATGCTACATTTCAGCAGCAGTGCAAAATTGAAAATGAGGGAAAACTTATCCAAAATACTGATATTTATTTTTAATTTTTTTAAATTTATCTCTTACATGTCTATACTGGACTTTTCAGATGGCAGTGTTTTTGTGTGCAGTGAGGTGTAGGACTTGCCTTGTTGAATG